>NC_053490.1:68710075-69070909 GCF_905171775.1 Rana temporaria
CGTCTGTCGGATCGAGCCGAGATGCCGTCGTATCTTGTTTTGAAGATACAAAACAAAGATACGACGCAGGAAATTTAAAATTACGCCGGTGTATCAATAGATACGCCGGCGTAATGCTTTTGTGGATCTGCCCCAAAATATTTAGCGGTACGCTTTTGTTTAATTGCAAATCAGTTGACGAATTCTTGTAAAATTGCCTGAAAACTTCTATCCAATTTTTATTACTCTCTATCTCTTCCTGTTGTGGTGACACTCTCAGCCCCTAATTGCTTGTCCTGGTGTCACCAGGGCAAGAAGCAAGGGGAGCTCTCCCCAAATGAGGCTTTAAACCCACCAGAACTTGGCGGCATTACTAACACTAGTGTACCTGTCTTACAGCACTGCACCAGGGGCAGACTGACCATTGAGACACTCGGGCACAGCCCAAAGGGCCCCATGCCACTAGGGGGCCCCATCAGGGTTGCCAGGCTCAGTAAAACCAGGGACAGTATGTAAATTTCTGTGTTTTTTACATCTGTCCCTGATATGTACGAAACCGACATGCTTTTGATTTGAAAATCCCGAGATTTTAGCTGCCCCACCTCTGCACTACCTCCTGGCATGGTGGCCATCTGTAAGCCCGGGGGCCCCATAATCTTCTATTGCCCAGGGGCCCCATAAGTTGTCAGTCCGCCCCTGCACTGCACATATTAATGCTAATGTGAAAAATGCAGTTACCCATGACAAGTCAACCAATAAATCATATCTTAACTGATTTAATAAACTTGAATGTGATGGGCTGCTGTAATGTACTGCACTTTTATCACCAACGTTTCAGTGGCACATTTAATAGGCTTGCAAAGATTTGTGAACCAACAGACAGCATGGACAATGTCAAAGATACCGTAATTCCTGTTATGTGTGGTCCTGCGTTGTTGCAAGATCTGACATAATTTTCCTCCTCACTTTCAGAAATCTGTAGGAGGGAGATATTTAACAAAAGTTATATTTAACAAAAGTTATATTTATCAAAGTTCAGGAGGACTAATGAGCAGGGCCGGCCTTAGGTGTTCAGGCCCCCTGTGCGAGCTAATCCTGTGGCGCCTACAGGCTAGGGTTGCCACCTTTTCTTCAAGCCAAACCCGAACACTTTAGTGGCGCATTGGCAAATTTTTTTGTCGGCCTAGGCCAGAATACAGCACTGCCTACACAGCTCACATTCTGCGAGCTGTGATGGCCGCACGGCGCCCCTGTTGCGCATGGCGCCCTGTGCGGCCGCACAGCTCGGACACCCCAAAGGCCGGCCCCGCTAATGAGGGAGTACTGGAGGGTCATGAATACAGCACCACCATTGTATAGTTTTTCTCATAATATGCATTTTTTTATATACATCTCCAGGCCAGTTTGAAACCACTTCTTTTGAGAAGTTTACAATAGTGGAGCTGCCTTACCTAGGGAATACAGTCAGTATGTTTGTGGTACGGCCCACAGACAAGAACACACCATTATCTTCTATTGAAGCAAGCTTGACATCAAAGAGCATAGCACTGTGGACCAGCACCATGAAGAAATTCAAAATGGACATCTTTATGCCCAGGTAGTAATATATGAAAGAGTGTTTTCAAATAGTAATTCCATTCAAATCTGATATATCATTTATAAGTAGATGTTAGTATATTAAATAAATTCTCCACCAAATTTTTATATCTCTCCGACACTCTGTCAATGAGTTTTCCCAAACTAACTTGATGGGATTTCATCACTAATTTCCCTTTTTACCTTATATTGTCCAGTATGCAGCTAGATGAATTACAGTATATACTCGAGTATAAGCCGACCCGAGTATAAGGAGAGGTACCTAATTTTACCCTGGAAAAAATGGAAAAACATATTGACTCGAGTATAAGCCTAGGGTGAGAATGCAGCAGCTACTGTAAGCGGAAAAGAGGGTCAACAATGCCAATTTACACGCCTCACTGTGCCCATTTGCACGCCTCACTGTGCCCATTTTCATGCCTCACTGTGCCCAGCCTCACTGTGCCCATTGCCACCTCTCTGTGCCCATTGCAGCCTCCCTGTGCCCGAGTCAGTGTACCTGAAATTCTTGACAGGCTGCGGGCGTCCATTCATTGTTTAAAAGTCGCGGTCTCCTCCTGGTCCCGTTCCGTGATGGGCATTTCCCAGCAGCCTATCACAGACATCTTCTCATCCTCAGACTCAGTTTCCCAGCAGACACTGTGTTCAGTGTTCCGCCAATCACGGATGTCTTTACATCCTCGGACAAGAGAACATCCGTGATAGGCGGAACACTGAACACAGTGTCTGCTGGGAAACGCCTATCACGGAAGGGACCAGGGGGAAGCCGCGACTTTTAAACAATGGACGCTCGCAGGCCTTCAGGTACACTGACTGGAGTATAAGCCATGGGGGGTATTTTCAGCCCTAAAAAAAGGGCTGAAAAACTTGGCTATATACTCGAGTATATACGGTAGATTGTTTTGGTTGGATTCATAATGCAATGTGGCAGAACAGAGATCTGGGAGGGAGACCTTACAACTGGAGTCCGAGAGAGATATAGGAATTTGAAGGGATATCAAATCAATTGTCATACCAATACCTAAAATATCTGTTTTGGGTGACCTAAGTTTTAAATCTATTTGGTTGCCAACTTTGTCGGTAAAAGGTTTCCCTGTAAAACATAAAGGAAACACTGTTGCCTGTGCTGCCCAAACACTGATTTTGTTAACCAAAAATCCCTGGATGAAGTCTCTTAAAAAAATCAGCACTTTTGGGATTGTTGATCTCCTGGCCAGTCGAAGCTCTCAGTGGTCCTTCCAACCAAACCCAATGTCACTAGTGGACAGTCGCTGGCAGCGGGAGGGGGAAATATTTTGTTTATTTTTTTACAGAAAACATTTACTGCACAAAATGTTTATATGCCCCATATCTAACTTAATGATCTTTTATTTCCAAACCCAAATCTGATGTAGCTGGGCGATTCCATTCCTGAAATCTGATACAATGAGACTTTTTTCCAACAAGATTATAAACCCTAGAGCACTTATGGAGTAATGTTCTGCTCAATTAAAAAAAATATTTCAGGTTGAACAGAATGTTATTTTGTTGAGTTTATCACATATTAGTATTGGAGATTGTTCTTGCTTCCCTATGATTTCTCAGTTGAACGGTTTCTCATAGTTTGCATTATCAATGCTATCTATGTATATCTATATCCACCTTACTATTACTTGTTTGATTTTTACTTACAGATTCAAATTGGAAAGCCAAAGTGACTTAAAGGTGTTATTACCAGTCCTGGGAGTCTTGGATCTGTTTGATCCAAGGAAAGCTGATTTTAAAGGGATGTCAGGTAATTTCTTTTTCATTTTGCTTTTGTGTGTGTGTGTGTGTGTGTGTGTGTGTGTGTGTGTGTATATATATATATATACACAGTTGCACTTGCAATAAAAAGTATGTGAACCCTTTTGGAATGATATGGATTTCTGCACAAATTGGTCATAAAATGTGATCTGATCTTCATCCAAGTCACAACAATAGACAATCACAGTCTGCTTAACCACTCTACACCCGCACGTCGTCATATGACGTCCAAAAAGGGGATCTGTTATCCCGGGTGGACGTCATATGTCGTCCTGTACTTTGCGGGGGGATATCTGAATGATGCCTGCACCTAGAGGCATCATTCAGATATCATTTTCTTCTGGCGGCGATCCTGCGCACCGTAAGAACGATCATAGCTGCGGTTCCGCCGCTTGATCGTTCTTACAGGCGGTGGGAGGGGACATCCCCCCTCCCGCCGCCATCCAGTGCTTCTCTGGGCTCTCCCGTCCCATCGGGGGCCCGGAGAGATGATCGCCGTCCGCCGGATGTGCAGCATAGAGATGACTGGTGACCAGATGGTCACCAGTCATCTCTATGACGGTTGGAGGCCCGGGCGCGATGTGATGACGTCACGCCCGGGCAGGGCCGGTACAAGGCAGGGGCGGGCGGGGCGAGTGCCCTGGGCGCTACCATTCCGTAAAGGAGGGGGGCGCAGTTCTGACAAACAGGCAGCCGCGACCGCCGCCCGCCAGACTAGTACACTTGTGTGTCTAGTACTAGTAGTAAGCGCGGGCAGCGGCTGCCGAGTGCGCTCCTCACCTCCTGGCTACCTTTCCTCTTCGTTTACTAACTCCCCCTATGGAGTCAGTTGGTCCATTCCAGCGTCGTGAGCCGCGTGACGTCACGGCCGGAGGCGGGCTGACAGAGGGAGGACTCGGAGCAGCACTGCGCAGGGAGCTGTGTCTGCTGAGCTGGCTGGCAGCAAGGACTAGTCACGAGGAACCTAGCAGCAGTGTGCTACGCTACAGTACTGCAAAGGAGACTTATTGACTACTAAAAAGTAAGCAGAACAGAACAGAACCTGTTAAAGCAAGTAATTAAATGACTGTATTGGGGGGGGGGGGGGGTAAGCTGACTGAGGTGATCAGTGTTATTTTGAACCATGCCTTCTCTGACTAGCAAAAAAAAATCATCAGTTACTCACTATGCCACCAAACGCAGCCACTGTACCATCACATGCAGCCACTGTGCCAACACACGCAGCCACTGTGCCATCAATTGTCGCCACTGTGCCAATCACACGCAGCCACTGTGCCCATCACACGCAGCCAGTGTGCCGATCAAACGCAGCCATTGTGCCATCAAACACAGCCGCTGAGTGGCTGTGTTTGATGGCACAGTGGCTGCGTTTGATCGGCACACTGGCGGCAATTGATGGGGCAAACTGGCAACAATTGATGGTTACAGACTGTAACCATCAATTATTGCCAGTTTGCCCCATCAATTTTCACCAGTGTGCTGCCAGTGTGCCCATCAATTGCCGCCAGTGTGCCCATCAATTGCAATCAACACAGCCACTGTGCCCATCACACGCAGCCACTGTGCCCATCACACGCAGCCACTGTGCCCATCAAACGCAGCCACTGTGCCATCAAACACAGCCACTCAGCTGTGCCATCAAACACAGCCACCGAGTGGCTGTGTTTGATGGCACAGTGGCTGCGTTTTATGGGCATACTGGCAGCACACTGGCGGCAATTGATGGTTACAGACTGTGTGCTGCCAGTGTGCCCATCAATTGCCGCCATTTTTCCCAATCAATTGCCACCAGTGTGCTGGTGGAGGAGGCTGACTGAGGTGACCAGCACTTTGTTAATAAAAAACGGGGGGGGGGGGGGGCGCAGTTTGCCATCTTCGCCCTGGGCACCAAATGGCCTTGTCCCAGCACTGCGCCCGGGTACCCGTAAGTAAACAAACCGCAATTGCGGCTTGTAAGAATGAGATCTGTGAATTTTTTTTCACGATCTCATTCTTTCCAGCCTGGAGGAGAGATGTGGGGTCTTATTGACCCCGCATCTCTCCTTAAAGAGGACCTGTCACACACTATTCCTATTACAAGGGATGTTTACATATATAATGTTTGGGGGTTCTGAGTCATTTTTGAGCAAAAGAATGATGATTTGTACATGTAGGAGAGAAGTGCCAGAATAGGCCCGGTATGGAGGTGGGTTTTAAAGCCCGGTATTGAGGTGGTTAAACTAATAACACACAAATAATTAAATGTTACCATGTTTTTATTGAACACACCATGTAAACATTCACAGTGCAGGTGGAAAAAGTATGTGAACCCTTGGATTTAATAACTGGTTGAACTTCCTTTGGCAGCAATAACTTCAACCAAACGTTTCCTGTAGTTGCAGATCAGACGTGCACAACGGTCAGGAGTAATTCTTGACCATTCCTCTTTACAGAACTGTTTCAGTTCAGCAATATTCTTGGGATGTCTGTTGTGAATTGCTTTATTGAGGTCATGCCACAGCATCTCAATCGGGTTGAGGTCAGGACTGGGCCACTCCAGAAAGTGCAATGAGCCGAATGCCTGGATTTCAGGCATTCGGCTCATTGCACTTCACAGCATACACGCATCATTATTGACTCTGCAGTCATTATTTTGACCTAAGTTCATATATTATTTCCTGCCTGATGCCTGTCCTTCCTGGGTGTGCGCCTCTGTGTGTGGGGAGCCGTCTGCCGTTCAGCATCCTGCCTTAGTCCCTGGCAGGATCTACGCCTATTGGGGTCTGGTTGGGCTAGACTTCCATGCCAGCTACATGGGAATACCCCGGCATGGTTTGATCTTCTGAGAGTCATCTCCAAGTTGCTGATACCTCCCCCTGTTCCGGTTCAAGTGATGTCTTCAGGGTATCCTGCCGATTACATATTTGGTTCCTGCGCGTATGCTCATTTGGGTTCAATAGATCTGGTAAGCCTCCCCTTTTGGTGGTGGGTGTTGTTTTCACACGTTAAGCTTACCGTCAATCACCGTGGTGTTTGGAATCATTTACTGCATACGGTTCATCCATCTATCAAGTTCATACACTCATACGGACTTGCATTTGATTACACGGATGTTCAGTGTTGATATAGACTTTCAGTGTCTTGTTTTATTTTTAATTTTCACTTTAGCGCTACAATTTTTGTACACCATATATTGCTTTCTTGTTTCACTAGATTGTTTGTGGCTGCTCACTACCACGATAGCGCAGATTTAGCTTTGTTTTTGAAGCTCCAAAAATAGAAATTAAATAAATGCATATTTATTTTTTAAAGTGAACTTATCCTTTAGCCCAGGTTCACACTGAGCTGTGGAAATTAAGCTGTGCAAGTTCAGCTGAACTCGATTTCACTCCCGCATGTCAGTTCACGATTTCGGCTGCGGGTTTCTGCACAGATGTCAAAGGAAATTGCACCCCGAAATCGCAAAAAGTAGTACAGAAACTACTTTTTGAAATCAGTGCCGCAAATGCAGCGTCGCACCGATTAGGACGGTGTCATTGCCGGCAATTGCCACTGATTTTACATGTCAAATTGCACCAATGTGAGGGGCTTAGGCCCCTTTCACACGGACGGATAGAATGGTGCTTTTAGCTGTGGATTTTCTAGTTTTCTACCGCAGCTAAAAGCTTTCCTATGGCCCCATTCACACACAACGTTTAGCTGCGATTTAGTTGCATGCGGTTTGGTGCGAATAGAAAAAATAGAATTGAATGCGTCCAGGTGCGATTTAGCGCAGCTATATGCACTTAACCGCAGGTAATCGCAGTCTTTTGTGTCAACTGCGGATAGCAGCGTGAGAAAAAAAAAGAACAACAGGAAGCACACCATAATCAAAAAAAATAAAAAGGGTTGCTATGGAAATGACTACTGCAGTTAAACGCGGCCGCATGTAGCCGCACGTAATCGCAATGTACAAATGCAGCTAATCGCAGTGCCCAGAGCCTTGAATTTCACTGAAAATGTACATGCTTTTAATTGCGGCAAAACTGCAGTCCGTCTGAAAGGGGCCTTAAGCTTTGACAATAAAACCTAGAAGCCGATTGGTTACTATGCACAGCTTCTGAGTGCACCAGTTTTAGTAAATCTCCCCCATTGTATTCTGGGAGCGATTGGATGCAACCACTGCTCAATAAATGTTTTCCAGCATGTCCTTCTGACAGAAGCAATCAACTTCTGTCGAGCAGGGACAGCGACAAATTGATCAAAATTCGATCAATCCCTCCTGAGCCAGCAGAAATTTTGATTTCACAATGGCCAGCTTTAGGACTGTCTCTGAAAAATGATCAGCTGAATATTTATCATGCCCTGGCCAATTCCAGGAGGGGGAACCCAGAAGGTGGCTGGGGGGATGATAAATGTTCAGGAGGCCTAAGTTTGTTCTTTCCTCTTCACAGAGGGTTCTCCTGGGGGGCTGTTGCCACTGGAAGATAGCCAGAGAGAGATTGCTGCTTGGTCCTCGGCAGTTGCTGGGCTGTGGATCTGAAAATAATCTCTGAGTCCTGGACTGAAACAAGGGATCCTCTCCTCCACAGAGTACTTGCCTGAGGATGTTGGGTGGAGGACAGCTCCTGGGACATTGCGAGGAAAGACGTCACCGGGACTGATAGTTGGACAAGTGCCAGAGGGGAATCAGTTGCCAGAAACTGATTTATAGACTGCTGTTGCATACCCTGCTCCCCCCAGAAAAGCTGTTCTTGGGAAGATTGGAGGGAAATTCGTCCTACTGTGATTACTGATCGTTTTGATGTATCCGGTGATCCTAAACTCCTCTCCTGTTAAAACTTTTCAGCAATAACCCCCAAAAAGACATCCTTTAGCCTTAATTGTCAGTGTGCCTGGGTAACTGGTGGCCTCTGTACCATTTGGAAAAATCTTCAGCGGCCCCTTTGGGGTAAGAGCTACACAAGGATAGGCTAAAACCTACACTTTGAGCCCCCCCCCCCCATTTCCTGCTGGCTATTTAATGCTAAATCCTCAAAACTTACAAACTGTGATAATTATTTTCTTAATTTGTTCGCCTTTTTTGGTAACCTCTGGACATTTATGATTAAATTTAACAAAACACACAAATCATGAAGCCATATCTGTATTCTCCTGTACTTTAGGATGCACATTTAAGACTAAACTGTGAATATAAAGCAGGCCATATTATTTTCTGATAGTACTTTCTGGTATGATAGAGCTTGTACAGCAAGCAAGGTGTCATCATTCAGGAATGCTATTGGCAGCATGGTATCTAAGTAGAGCCCACGTTAATTTTAAACAGTCCTGGGCAGTCATCCTATCGTAAAGCATAAAACCATAAAAGAAACAATACTAGTGTGCTGCTACAGAACTGCAGTAGGTGAATATATGTGATGAACTTCTGCAGCCACTCTAAAAGTACACTCACCTGAAACAAACAAATGGATAATAATAATGGTGTGCTGTTCAAATTTATAATGTTGTTTTGGTATCATAAAGTGCCAAGTGAGACCCTGACAACAATGACCATGGATCCCCAGACCCTACTTTCTTACCGAGCTGTGGCGGACTACCCCCCCTTTTTTTTTCACTACCATGACCCCCCCTCTCGCCCAGACCCCCCCCCCTCATTACTGAACAGTAATAATAAGCGTCCGCATGCTGCCGGACTTTGCCACCTTGATCGATAGGTAGGTACTAGAGTCCAGCCTAGGGAATGAAGGAGATGGTAGTTGGTCGTTTTTTTCTGGTTCACCAATGCCACCTCCACAAACACCTAGAGACCTGAGCGAGTGTCAGGCCCCGTACACACGTCCGAGAAACTCGACGTGCAAAACACATCGTTTTGCTCGTGGAGTTCCTTGTGAAGCCGCCGAGGATCTCGGCGAGCCAAGTTTCCCCATTGACTAACGAGGAAATAGAGAAAATGTTCTCTATTTGGCTCGACGAGTTCCTCGTCGGCTTCCTCGGCCAAAAGTGTACACACCACCGGGTTTCTCGGCAGAATACGGCTCCGATCGAGTTTCTGGCTGAATTCTGCCGAGACACTCTGGCAATGCCCATCCCATACTTTGTTGTTGTATTACGGGTTGAGCGCAACCAAAAACTCTCTCCGTACTTTGACCAGGGATTTCGCTCACTTCGTTCATTGTCTACTACTGTTTAATGTGACTGTTAGCACCCACTGCAACAATAACGCTGCTCTCAGATATCTTTTTCTGATCTATGCATATTGTGGCGGCTGCGCCCGCATGTATTCACGTTGTCGATTTATGAATACTGTTATTATAACTGTTAATGCTGAAGAAAACGGTAAATAAAAACTTTTGGAAAAAAATAAATAAAGTGCCAAGTGATAAATTATTAGAAAAAAAATAAAATTATACATATATATACACACACACAGAAATAAATCTAAACAAACTTATAAATGAGTCAAATCAAAAGTCTAAAGCCCTGTACACACGATCAGTCTAAGCCGATGAAAACGGACAGAAGGTCCGTTTCACCGGTCCAAACCGACCGTGTGTGGGCGCCATCGGTCAGTTATCCTTCGGTCCAAAAAAAAATAGAACTTGCTTCAAAATTGAACTGATGGACGCCCGACTGATAGGTCAAAACCAATGGTTAGTACGCAAAAGCATCGGTTAAAAACCCGCGCATTCTCAGAATCAAGTCGACGCATGCTTGGAAGCATTGAACTTTTTAACTGATGGTGTGTAGGCACATCAGACCATCAGTCAGCTTCATCGGTTAACCGATGAGAACGGTCCTTCGGACCGTTCTCGTCGGATGGACTGATCGTGTGTACGCGGCCTAAAAGTATAAATTAATCAAATATCAGTCCACATTTTCCCAAAAATTTCCCAAAAGCAGATGTGGTCTTAAGACCAGAAGGTAAAAAAAATCCCAGTATGTAATGACAGTGGGAGATGGTTTACTAGCGAGGACCTATCCTCCTTCATTTGGAATGGTCCTAAGGGTAGGGGATACTTTCCTTCCGCGGTCGTGCAACTCAAAAATAAAACATACATTCTGCTCATCGGGTAGTATGTAAAAAATGTATATTGAAAGTAGATGTCATTATTCATTTGAACATTGCACCATCATTATTATAAAGCATAAAACAGGTCATCTTGTGGACATAACCAATTTCCACTGCTCACACCTGCAACATTCTTCCTTTGGCCATTATTCATTATGCCAAAAAACTGGATTGCTTAACTGAATTTTATTTATTAAATTTGCAGACATCTTTTACATACCTGTATTATTAACATCCAACGTTTTTGGACTGGCTTTCAGCTTTGGCATAAGTCAAAACAGGTGTCAGTGTGATAAAAAATTAAATGTTCCTCAAACTTTTTCTTTCAGAGGATAGCAATGTGTACGTCTCTCAAGCCATTCATAAAGCAGAAATCGAAGTGGCAGAAGGAGGAACAAAAGCCTCAGGAGTTACAGGTTTGTAAAACGTAGTATGAAAATGTTTTTTTCTAAGTTAAAGTTTTTTTTTTTTTTTTTATAATACAATACTACAAAACTTGGCATGTGCAGGAGAGGCAGCTGACAACGGACGCCCCATAGTAAGTCTATGGGTGATGTCACTTCTCAGCCACCGCTGGCTGTCTCTTTCTTGAAGCATCTGCCGCTGGAGACAGACCAGATTGGCTACAGAAAAGCTATGTATAGCTTTTTTGCTTTATAGGGCTAGATAGATTAGTCTTATGCCGCATAAACACGATCGGAAATTAAGACAAAAAAAACGTGGAATTTTTCTGACGGAATATTGGCTCAAACTTGTGTTGCAATGTTGCATACACACGGTCACACCAATCTTGTTGGAAATTCCGACCGTCAAGAACGCGGTGACGTACAAGATGTACGACGAGCCAAGATCAATGAAGTTCAATAGGCAGTTCTGCTCTTCTGCTTGATTACGAGAAGGCGTGTTTTTTTTTGCGCGTCAATTGCATACAGACGATCGGAATTTCCGAAAGGAATTCTTCCCGTCTGATAAATAGATAACCTGCTCTCAATCTTTGTAGTTAGCAAAAGTCTGATGGAGCATACACACAGTCGGAAATTTCCATTCAAAAGCTCACAACTTATTTTTCTTGTCGGAATTTCCAATCGTGTGTACGCGGCCTAAGAATGTGGCTGCAAGTAGATTTAAGCTCGGTTTACACTAGGGCAGGCCATGCAGCCCCTGCTTGCTCAGGCACGGCAGCCCATTTATTTGAATGGGCTGCTGTGCCGCTTGAAACTCACAAAAAAGGTGCGTGCACATTTATAAAAAACCCTTCCACAGGGAAATGGTTTCCCTTTGGTCCACGCACCCGCAATCGCACTGTGAGCTGAGATGGGTGTGGATGCCATTCAGAATGAATGGCAGCCCCGCATGTTCCACAAGAGCAGTGCTATTCAGCTGCAGGTGCGATTCCTGCAACTGGAACACACGGCCCGCACTAGTGTGAACTGAGCCAAAAGGCCTGAACACACAATCGGATCTGACCGTTTGTATGCTCCATCGGACAATTGTTGTCTGATTTTCCGACAACAAATGTTGGATAGCATGCTTTAAAATTTTACGACAACAAATGTGCGATGTTGGATTATCCGATTGTGTGCACACAAGTCCTTTGGAAAAAAATCCAAAGTACAAACACGCATGCTCAGAAGCAATGGCTCACCATAACACAACATTAGCAGAAGTTGCCCAAAGGGTGCCGCTAAAGAGCTGAAAAAACACAGTTTCGTATTTTTTTGGCTGACAACGATTTGCCACCTGTATGTAGAACAAGTTCAAAAGTCCTACGCTTTGACCGAAGGAAATCCTATTGTGTGTATGAGGCTTAAGAATTTGTTTTAGGCTGAACTTGTACTACTAAAGCACCATTTCAAGCAAAACCAATCGGGGTAATGCTTTTTGCCCTCTGAAAGGCAATAAGTGGTGATCTGTGGTGGATTGCTTTCCAGAGGGCAGTATAGCAGTCCCTGGCAGGTGTTCAGGAGGCACTACTGCTTTTTTTTATTTTTTTTGCTGAACAGAAATTTTACATTATGGTAGCGCACCACAACTGTGAGCCCATTAATCGCAGTAAGCGAGTTTGATCGTCAGTGCCACCTGTCAAACTCTGCAGTCCCAGGTAAAATTGCAGCATGTGTACAGCCCCAAAAGTGGTAGAATTCTGGTAGGCGACCAGGGGTGGTAAACAGTCCCACCGGCCATCAGTGTGAAAAAGTCCTGTGGGCATGAGAGTCAGTTTTCTTCCATTTCTGATTTTGTCAAATGTTTTGTATATTAGCAGCATGCCTAAATGACTCTCTTTTTGTACAGCCATGGTGTTGCTGAAGAGATCCCGCATGCCTGTATTTAAAGCAGACAGACCATTCTTTTTTTTCTTAAGGCAAGCAAGCTCAGGTATGGTACTTGTCTTAATTTAAGTATTATTTTTTTCCATGTCAGAAATATTGTCCTTTGCAATATTGTGATACCAGGAATCGAAGGAAATCTGTATTTCATATACTAAAATGAAAACTACGTACAAAATGTAAAATAAAAATAAAAAATTCATAAAGTATATGCCATAATATTAAAGCTGAACTACCCCCTCCTATCCTTTACAGCCAAGAAAGATGTCAGTTTGGGTAAGAGCACAAGCAACTGTGACAGATATCATTCATTGGCATGCCGTGAATGTATTAGTTTTGGGAAAATGTTAAAAGGATCACTAAAGGAATTTATTTTAAATAACAAACATGTTATACTTACCTCCACTGTGCAGCTCGTTTTGCACAGAGTGGCCCGAACCTGGTCTTCTGGGGTCCCTCGGCGGCTATCTCGACTCCCCCCCGCAAGGACTCAACACCTTCATGTGAGCGAGCTTGCATGGTGTTGAGTGCTTGCGGGCGCACTCCCGTGATACAGCCGGCGACCATAGAGGCTCACTGTATCACTCAGCCCCGCCCTCCAGCGCGTCGCGCCATTGGATCGGAATGGCTGCGCTGCTGTCAATCAACCAATGAATGAGCCTGGAAGACGGCCGAGATGCCTGCTCGTTCACGGCGCAGGACTTTCCGGAGGTCAGGTAAGTAATTGGGGGGCTGGGGCGTTAATGCATAGAATGCCCCCCTTGTGACATCACAAACCCATCATGCCCAGGTCCGTGATGTCAGAAGAGGGCAGGGTGATGTCACCTGATGGCCACACCCCATAGCTGTATAAGAATTGTCAAGACACAAGAGCTGACAGAATGGAGGGAGCCAGTGTCAGAGAAGGAGTGCATTTTTATTTATTTATTTTCAGGCCGGCTGCGGAAGACATTGTGATTGATGTTGGATCTACATCCGGGGACAGAAGTCCATTGTTAAAAATTACTAGTCAAAAACCATCTCATGTCTTTATTTACACTACACTGCTTTTTGGGGGGTGAATGAGTAGGGCGGTAAAATGGGGGTGGGTGGACAGAATGTGTTTTTTTTTTTAAACATATATTTTAAATATTTATCACAATTACGTTTTTCTTTATTAGCCTTGTTGGGGGGTTAGGTGAGCAGAGGAGGAGGATGCGGGGACAGTCAGGGGAGATCTTTGTGGTGCGGGGTGGGTTTACAAACACTGATCCCCCTGTATAGATTTCAATATAGCAGCTGAAAGCCGGGGGGGGGAGTAAGGAGGAGAAGCAGCTATATTGAAATCCATACAGGGGAATTGCTGCTTGTAACTCCCCCCACCAAGTGGAGTACAAGTACTCACCCAGAAAAAAAAAAGGCAGTTTTTGACAAGTCCTTTATTAAACATAAAAAATGCCCCTGGTTGTAGCTCCAGCATCAATTATGATGATGGCAGCCGCTGCCGCCATCTTCACACCTGGCTTTTAACATCTGAGCTGCTAACCCTAAGGCTCCGTTCACATCTAGGCATTTTTTTTGGGGCGATTTTCTGCTCTAAAAACACCCAACAAGACAAATCCTATTCATTTCAACGGCCCCCTGTTCACATCCGAGTGTTCTGTCACCTTAAAGCGGATGTGCCATGGGAACAAAATATTAAAAGCCAGCAGCTACAAATACTGCAGCTGCTGACTTTTAATATTAGGACACTTACCTGTCCTGGAGTCCAGCGCCGATCGCAGCAGAGAACGAGCGATCGCTCGTCACTCTGCTGCTCCCCCCGCCATCCACGCTGAGGGAACCAGGAAGTGAAGCGCTGCGGCTTCACTGCCCAGTTCCCTACGGCGCATGTGCGAGTCGCGCTGCGCCCGCCGATTGGCTCACACGCTGTGTGCTGGGAGCCGAGTGTTCCCAGCACACAACGGGCGACAGACGGGATGTGACGGAATGCCCGTCTTTTGCCCGTAGCGTGTGGCCGGAAGTGGGTGCAAATACCTGTCTTTAGACAGGTATCTGCACCCCCCTCCCCCCTGAAAGGTGTCAAATGTGACACCGGAGGGGGGGAGGGTTCCGATCAGCGGGACTCCACTTTAGGGTGGAGAACCGCTTTAAGCAAAACGCCCGTCACTCAAAAAAAGTACTTGAGCTTTGGCAGATTATAAGCATTTTAGAGCTTTTCATTTGTGACTTGTCAACGTCACAACGCCTGGAAAAAAAAACACCCGTAAAAAAGCAAGACCTAGACGTGAACAGTGCCTAATATGTTGTAAATTACAGGGTGGGGCTGTTTTATTAAAACTGAAGAGTGCAAAATCTGCTGCAGCTGTGCACGGTAGCCAATCAGATTTGAACCTATCGACTGCCATTTTTTTTCTTGAACATTAAGCTGACAAGAAAAAAAATGGAAGTCGATAGGCTTCTAGGCACAGCTTCACCAGATTTTGCACTCTCCAGTTTTAGTAAATCCACCCCAGTGTCATTACAAAGCATTACCGGTCCATGGGTGTATAGAATTAATTATCTTAAAAAAGGAGAAGTCCAGCCTGAGCTTTTTAGGCTGGGCTTCTCCTCTGGGTCACAGGAGTGTAATTTGTTTTGCATTCCTGAGACCCGTTTTCAGCGGAGAGCGGTCTGAAGTCCACTCTCCGCTGACGTCACTGCCATCAGTTCGGGGCAGCGCGTCATCACGGCTTCCAAGTCGGGATCCGCCAGCTGTCCTGATCGCTGGCAGTCTCCGTGAGCTGCTGAGACAGCCTCTCCCCGCCCCTCCACTTAGCACTGAGAAGTAGAGCAGAAGCCATGCTTATTGAACTGTTAATATGGCTCTGCTCGGGGAGGAGTGAGCACCGAGCCATCGGTGGTGGTCGGTTCTCAGTGCAGAGACATCAAGGGACAGCGGCAGCATCAGCCTGATGCTCCATCCACCGAGGAAAGTATGAATAGCAAAAAGAAAACAAACAAAAAAAAAAAAAAACATACTCCTCTTTTAAACAAATCCAATACTTTTGTTTTGGGCATGTGTATTCTTTGTTTTAAATGTCATCCTGACCCTAACTTGTGTTTTCTTATGTTGTCATTTCAGGGACGGTGCTATTCATTGGGAGAGTCACCAACCCCTTGCATTAAATATATATTCTAAGCTTGCTTTGAGACGACAAATCAGAGAACTGTTGTATTTATTAAAGGATTCACATTCTGTGAACACCAAAATCTTTTATAGATGCTTGTGTTAATAAAGCAGTGATGCTTTTTATATATAAAAGATGTCTGCCTTATTTTATTTTTTTGTTTTTAAGTAAACCATGCAAGAGCTGGTTTTGAACTAGTTGGTTCCCTTATTTAAATTTTTTTAACTTGGACCTCGAAGTCCAAATGATGAAAGCAGCAGGCGGTTAAGCAGTTCATCCATCAGCCACAGGGGCATACCTACTGGGATCCATTCCTCCCTGCGATAGCCAACAGATACAAACAGGCTGCACTTCCTTCATGTTTCTAGATCAAGTAGTCCAAATTCTACAGACTGACATATTGCCCAATGGCAGACCCACATGTACCCACAGTGCATTTCTCCCCAATGGCAGCCTAGTCACTATCTGGGAGAAATGCATCAGAATGAAGGAGAGTGTCTAGTACCGAGCGATATGCCACAATACAATTGCTGGATATACAAGAAAAAAAAAAAAAGGAAGAAAAAAAAGTATCTGGATACTACCTACAGTCCCAGCTTTGTCACCTTCCCTCCAGCAATATAAATCAGTGTGACAGCACACTGGTGGGCATTACTTCAGAATTAGTACATGTATGTACAGCAGGCATCACTGTCCTGTTTTGGAAGAACGCTTGCTCCACTTCCCTAACCCCGTCACCGACAGCTCTCGGGTCACCGTTTTAAAACAGAACTAAACCCATTGGTTTAACCACTTAAGCTCCGGAAGGCTTAACCCCCCTCCGACCAGGTCATTTTCTGCTTTAACTGAAATTGCACGGTCATGCGATGCTGTACCCAAATAAAATTGATGTCCTCCAGCCCCCACCGACACAAATTTTCTTTTGGTGGTATTTGATTACCTGTGCAGTTTTACATTTTTTGCCCTGTAAACAAAGAAGGACTGACAATCTTGGGGGAAAAAAAAGGGGGGGGGGAAGAAATCCCAATATGTGTATATTGATTGTAGATGCTATAACTTTTGCGCAAACCAAACTATGGGATTTTTATACTAGTAATAGCGGCAATTAGCGATTTATAGCAGGACTGCAGCAGACAAAAATCGGACACCTGACACTTTTTTGGGGACCAATGACACAAATACAGTGATCAGAGCCAAAATATCTGCACTGGTCACGGTACAAACACTGGCAGGGAAGGGGTTAACATAGGTGATCAAAGGGTTAAATATGTTCCTGGGGAGTGCGTACTAACTGTGGGGGAGAGGTGCTTCACAGAAACACACGATCCATATCTTCTGTACTCACAGGCATCATAACTGATCATGTGTAGCATCATGGCAACTGCAGCGCAAACAGAAGCTAAGATGGTGGATTATTTGGCTAGAGTTTTAGTTCTGGTTAAAGATCGGGAGCGGGCTTTTGCTCACATTATCACAGTAACCACATTATCAGGAAGTCCATGCACCTTCTCCAATGTTATGAACTTTTAAAGGGCTACAGCAAGGGACAAAGTATTTGATCATTTCTGTGCCAGCGGGCAAAGGTATAAAATCAGCAGGGGATCAGTCTATAATTTTAATGGTAGGTTTAAATTAACAGTGAGAGAGACAGTACAAAAATATCCAAAATACGCATTTCAAAAAAGTTATGCCATATATACTCGAGTATAAGCCGAGGTACCTAATTTTACCACAAAAAAAAAACTGGAAAAAACGTATTGACTGGGGTTAGAATGCAGCAGCTACTGTAAGCGGAAAAGAGTGTCAACAATGACCATTTGCACGCCTCACCGTGCCCAAAATTGACAGGCTGCGGGCGCCTATTCATTGTTGAAAAGTCAGTCTCCTCCTGGTCCCTTCCGTTATAGGTGTTTCTCAGCAGACCGTTCCGCCTATCACGGACATTCTCTCATCCTCAGATTCCCAGCAGACCCTGTTCAGTGTTCTGCCAATCACGGACGTCCTCTTGTCCGAGGATGAAAACACGTCCGTGATTGGCGGAACACTGAACAGTGTCTGCTGGGAAACCGAGTCGGAGGATATGAGAACGTTCGCGATAGGAGTTTCTCAGCAGACACAGTTCCGCCCATCACGGAAAGGACCAGGAGGAGACGGCGACTTTTAAACAATAGACGCCCGCAGCCTGTTAATAATTTTAGGTACACCGACTCGAGTATAAGCCGAGGAAGGGAATTTTCAACCTTTAAAAAATTTTTTTTTAAAAAGGGCTGAAAGAGCATATACGGTAAATGGATTTGCATTTTAATGAGTGAATTATTTTATCCCTTTGCAAAACATAACAGTGGCAAAACCCTTGATGTTTGCACACATCTCAGGAGGGATTTTGTCCCACTCCTCTTCAAGTCATTAAGGTTTGGAGGCTGACGTTTGGTAACTCGAACCTTCAGCTCCCTCCACATATTTTCTATGGAAAAGGGTCTGGAGGACCAACTAGGCCACTCCAGGACTTTAGCGTACTTTTTGAGCCACTCCTTTGTTGCTGCGTTTTGGGTCATTGTCATGCTGAAATACCCATCCACGACCCATTTTCAATGGCTGAGGGAAGAAAGTTCTCACCCAAGATTTGACGGGACATGGCCCTGTCCATCATCCCTTTGATGCAGGGAATTTGTCCTGTCCCCTTAGCAAAAAAACACCCAGAAGCATAAATGTTTGCACTTCCTTGTCAGTGGGGATGGTGTTCTTGGGGTCAAAGGCAACATTCCTCCTCATAAAAAACAGCAAGGTTGAGTTGATGACAAAGTTTGATTTTGGTCTCATCTGACCACAAGACTTTCACCCAGCTCTCCTCTGAATCATTCAGATGTTCATTAGCCAACTTCAGATGGGCCTGTGCATGTGCTTTCTTGAGCAGGAGGACTTTGTGGGTGCTGCAGGATTTCAGTCCTTCACAGCGTAGTGCGTTACCAATTGTTTTCTTGGTGACAATGATCCCAAGGCAGCTGCCGGGACCTTAGACAAGATTCTCCCGTGTAGCTCTGGGCCGAATTCCTCACGGTTCTTGTGATCATTGAAACTCCATGAGATGAGATCTTGCATGGAGCCCCAGACCGAGGGAGATTGACAGTTATGAGTTTCTTCCATTTGAAAATATTAGCACCAACTGTTGTCATCCTCACCAAGCTGCTTGGCGTTGGTCTTGTAGCCCATCCCAGCCTTGTGTAGGTCTATAATCTTGTCCCTGATCTTGGCCATAGCGGAGAGATTGGAATCTGATTGATTGCTTCTATGGACAGGTGACTTTTATACAGGTAACAAGCTGAGATTAGGAGAACTCCCTTTGGTTACTTGTATAGAAGACACCTGGGGATCCAGAAAGCTTGCCGAATGATAGGGGGTCAAATATTTATTTCACTCAAAATGCAAATCAATTTATAACTTTTTTTAAATGCGGTTTTCTGGATTTTTTTTGTTGTTGTTGTGTCTTACTGTTAAAATATACCTACCATTAAAATTATAGACCAATTTCTAAGACATTTCTTGGCCAGTGGGCAAACGTACAAAATCAGCAGGGGATCAAATACTTTCACTCACTGTAGCTCTTTAATACTTAAAAAGTATTTGACTAGTATGTGGCAAAGATTCCTTCACATGTACACCATTACCAAAAGTATTGGGACACCTACCTTTAATGACATCCCAGTCTTAGTTTCATAGGGTTTAATATTGGGTTAGCCCACCCTTTGCAGTTATTACAGCCTCAGCTCTTCTGGGAAGGCTGGCCACAATGTTTAGGAGTGTGTCTATTTTACCATTCTCCAGACGTGCATTTGTGAGTACAGGCACTGTACATGTGGATGAGAAGGCCTGACTCAAAGTCTCTGCTCCAATTTATCCCATAGGTGTTCAATCAGGCTAAGGTCAAGGCTCTGTGCAGGCCAGTCAATTTCCTCCACCCCAAACTTGCTCATCCATGTCTTTATGAACCTTTCTTTGTGCACTGGTGAATGATGTTGAAAACCAAACAGCAGGATAAAAACAAAGTAAAACTGTGTTACAGGAAGGACTCAAATGAGTTTATCTGTTGATAAGACTGCACCATACAGGTCATGGGTTTCCTTGATTGTACTTCATTATGTCCTTCTGACATTTAATAGCCTGCAGCAAGGCTGGCACAAAACACTAAAATATTTTAATTGTCATCATTGGTGATCCTGGTCAAAAAAGCTCAAAGAGTAAATGATGGTGCACTCAGTTCTACAAAATACTACTAATTTTTGCATTTTCAGCTAGGTACTCATACACATTGTCACTCTATACAGGAAGTGCCAATATAAACTACTTTCATGAAAAAAAAGATAGCCAAGTTTCAAATTTAAAACCCCCCCAAAAAAAGGACCTAAAGTGGTTATGAAGTCTCAGGTTTTTTTTTTTACCTTTTTGCAATCTATACATTAAAAAAGGTAAAAACCTTCTGTGCTGCAGGAGATCCCCCCCCCCCCCCTATTCTTACCTGACCCAGCAACATGCACGAGATCACCGTGCAATGCTGTGACAAGGGAGCAAGGGGTGGTGCCAAGCTGCCAGGTCTGTGCCAATATACAGACAGGGTAGATCGGGAGCAAGCACGCATGGGTGACCCAATGCAAAGTGGGGGAGGGGGGGGGGCAGTGGCGGAGGAGAAGTCTGGAGTGCCAGTGGGGAACTCCAGAAAAAGGAAGATCGGGGATGCTCTGTGCAAAACCATTGCCTAGAACAGGTAAAGTATAACATGTTTGTTATTTTAATAAAAAAAAACTAAAGGTTTAATGTCCCTTTGAATATACATCAATGTGTTAAAGCTTATATGAAATGGATTTAAATTTACATCGTAATGCTTAAATTTAAAGTAGATGTAAACCTAACACTAGATCTGCTGAATAGCTCCCAGACAGAACATCCATGCATAACAAACTCGATTGATTCAGCTAGTGGTGCAATCAGCTGCTGGACTGCTGGTATGCATTTATAGCATAGAATCCAAGCCTGTTGAACTTGAGACCACCAGTCTCTAGGTTTACATCTATTAATGCAGGTCGGCTTTGCCAGACAAGCAGAAAATGGATAGTGCTGCCTAGAACCCTACATAAGGCCTACAAAATCTATTTTACAGAACCTAAAAAATTATATTAACTGGTTATCTTTCACACCCCAACAGTATTTATGGGGCAGCATTAGAGATTTAATGGCTAAGTGTATTTGTGGTGGCTCTTTAGTAGTAAGAGGTCATTAAAATATTTTTTTTATTGTATAGCACCTTCTGAAAGCTATAGCTTCCTGGCTGTGAATACTTATTTGAGTCACTGACCAAGAACTGCTATGCAATCTTAGTAACAGACTTTGCTGTATAGCCAAGGGTGGCGACAGAGGCCACCAATAGACCAGTATTTTCAGAGCCAGGGCCCCAGAGACAATGTCTACTTCACATTAAACGTTTCCTTTGACAAGTCACAGGCTTCATACTTGATCAATGTCAGGGATCAACCAAGAAAGTATGGCTAAGTAGCATGGTCATTAAAAGGCCAGAAAAGACATGTAGTTTTCTTATGGTGTATCTGCTTTAAAACTCTGTTCCATGTCCTGATGCAGGCAAGGTCAGCTCACCGGAAACCGATATCAGTGCTGATTTAAATGCCGAGTAACAAAATGACACTGAAGAAGTAGTTCTCATCCAGAAAATACAATACATAATATAGATTTTGCAAAAATATTAAAATAGAGATTTTTTTTATTGATGGAATAACAAAAGTGCCTCTGTTTAAATAGTTTTCAAAATACAACTGTACAACTTACAATATATTCAAAATAATTATATACAAAATATTACCTTGTTTCAACATATGTGCTTCTGCCTAGCTATGTTTTAATTACAAACCTGGGACTGCATTTAAAAGGTCTCCTGTCCAGCATACATGTTGAATGCAGAGTGTTCACACTTCCATTGCCAAAACCAGTTTTAGCAATGGAAAGTTTTGGCAAAACTTTTTTTGGTAAAAACCTGATTGAACTTCTCTAAAGGTGGAACAACCTTTAGAAGTCCAATCAGATTTTGGCAAAAAAAATAATTTATCCTAGCCAGTGAGTAAACGTGAATGTGAGGGCTAAGAGTCAGCTGTGGAACCTGAGAAAGATCAGCATAGCTGGTCAGTGACCGCTGGGAACTTCTAAAAACTTTCCGTTACTCCATATAAAGGCATAATTTTCCATAGAAGAAAAAAATGGAAGCATATTAGGGTACAATAAGTCATTGCAAAGATGGTATAGAAAAATGTGGCAACCACCACCGTTCACACCTTGTGCCCACCAGCATACAAGGGTTTTCCTTTGGCTCATTTAACAGTCGCTGAAGTGGTTCAACTGGTTTGATCTTCTGTGAATCTCTTCTAGAAAATTTTCCAACTGCTCTATCAACATCCGCTTTTTAAACCTAAAGATAGAGGGGAAAAAAAAAAGAAAAAAAAAAAAAGTAAAACATTAAGGGCAGAACCAAAACATTACATTCAAAACATTACATTCAAAATGTAGAAACATAAAGACATCCAGTTACATGCTTATGCCATGTTCAGTATGTATATATACAATTTTCTGAAGTACATGAATCTTAGGCAGGCACCAATTTAAAATATACCACAGTTTGCATTTTTTTCTTAAAGTAATATGAGCTACCAAGATAGGCATAGAGCTGCCCCGGCTCCTTTTTCGTGAGAAAGTAAAAAGTAGAAATTGCAAGAAGATGAAATAAGGGAGGGGAGGGGGAAAGAAGTCAGGGATGGGGATGACTTGTGCTATTAGAGACGCAACATTAAATTTCAAGAATTTCTCATTCCCATCTGACAAACTGTCTTAGTGATTTGTACTAGTTTCCTAGCCAATTCTACACACGCACAGTGAGGGGAAAAATAGGATTTTTTGTACTCATCGTAAAATCCTTTTCTCTGTCGTCCATGGATGGACACAGCTCCTTAAATCTTGACATGTGGGTTATGTTCCTATTCATAGGAGAGGACTAGGCAGAACATGTTATCTTAAAACATGTAACTTTAACAGAGTTGAACAGCCCCGTCTAGTGGGCGGTCCCTCCAGCTCAATTCGTCAAAAAGCAGTACAAACTTAAAGAGGAGGGGTGGGTGCTGTGTCCGTCCATGGACGACAGAGAGAAGGATTTTACGGTGAGTACAATAAAACCTATTTTCTCTTATCGTCCATGGACAGACACAGCGCCTTAAATCTTGACATGTGGGATGTCCCCAAGCAGTGTCAGAAAAACGAGAGGTGGGAACAGTAATCAAAAGAAGACTTAACTTCACCCCAAACAAAAACAGAGCTCCTCAACAGAGGAGTTGCAGCCTCAAACAGCCGCCTGCAAAACCTTGCAGCCAAAGGAAGCATCCGAAGATGCACTCACATCAACCTTGTAAAACTTTGAGAAAGTGTGAACAGACAACCAGATCGCCGCTTTACACACCTGTGAGACAGATGCTTGATGTTGGAAAGCCCAGGAGGCACCAATCGCCCTGGTCAAATGCGCCGTAACCTGAAAGGGAGGCGCCCGCCCCTTTAGGGCATAAGCCTGGCTATCGGTCTGCCTGATCCACCTAGAAATGGTGGCCGACAAGACCGCCAGGTCCTTCTGCGGACCAGACACCACCACAAACAGTGAGTCTGACCTCCGGGACGGAAGCCATAGCAGACAGGCACACCTGTAGAGCATGTACCACGTCCAAAGTATGTAGCGCAGTCTCTGGGATGCGATGGTCGAGGACACGAGGAAGGAAGAACAATGTCCTCATTCAGGTGAAAAGCTGAAACTACCTTGGGAAGAAAGGAAGGTTGCGGGCGTAGAACTGCTTTATCCTTACGGAGGACCAAGTATGGAGACGCGCAAGACAAGACCGCCAACTCAGAAACACCTCCGACATACGTAATGGCGCCACTAGAAAGGCCACCTTCTGAGAGTGTCAAGAGGAATTTCTCTGATGTTCTCAAAAGGAGGTTCCTGCCGAGAGCACCAGATTCAAATCCCATGGAGGAAGCGGTGGTCTAATTGGGGGAAATCACATGTCGAACCCCCTGCACAAAATGTACCCACTAGTGAATGGGCCGCCAAGGGACGTTGAAAGAAAACCGCCAAGGCTGAAATCTGACCCTTAATGTACTTAAGGCAAGTTTCTGATCCACTCCACGCTGTAAAAACAGCAGGACCCTGGAAACCGAATATGCCCGTGGACACCACAACATCTCCTCGCATATAGAGATGTAGGCCTTCCACATGCAATGGTAGATCTTCCGGGAAGATGATTTCCGTGCCCTCAGCATGGTTGAAATGACCGAATCCGACAGACCTCGGTCCCTTAGTACCTGGCTTTCAATAGCCATGCCGTTAAAGCCAGAAACTAAAGCAGGATAAAGTATGGGACCTTGAGACAGAAGGTCCTCCTGCATTGGTAGCCGTCATATTGCATCCGTTACCAGGCGCACGAGGTCGGCGTACCAGGGACGTCGTGCCAATCTGGAGCGATGAGAATCACCGGAATACCCACGGTCTTTACTCGGAGCAGATGAGGAAGCAACTTCAGTGGGGGAGGGGAGGCATAATTGTGCCGATATTGACCCCTTGGTGCCAGGGATCTCTGGACCTGGCCACGAACCTCGACACCTCGCGATTGAGTCGAGAAGCCAGGAGATCCATGTCCGGCGTGCCCCACCTCCGGCAAAGGAGTTGAAAAACCTTCGGATGCAACAACCATTCCCCTTGATCCAGCATCTGGCGACTTAGGTAGTCTACATTCCGGGCGTATAAAAAATGGCAGGCAAACGGCTGACAGAACCGGCACGCTCCTTTCCTCCCATCGCAGGATGTGAGCGACCTCCGACGCTGCAGCCGAACTCCGTGTTCCCCCCTGATGGCGGACATAAGCCACTGCCGTGGCGCTGTGAGCCTGTGAGGCTGGCGTCCGTCGTGATCACATTCCAATGGAAGGGAAGGAATGACTTCCTGGACTGAAGAGCCGGGGATCTCAGCCACCAACTCAAGGAAGCCCTGACCAGGTGACGTATCTGACCCCGATGACCCAGAGACAATGGAGATCTGTTCCTTTTGGACAGGATCGCCTTCTGCAAGAATTGAGTGTGGAATTGGGCATACGGTACTGCCTCGAAGGAGGCTACCATGAGGCCCAGAACGCGCATGCAAAAAAAAAAAAAAATGGAGACACGACAATTTGCGGGATGCCAACAATTTCACCGCCGACTGGAGTGTCCGCAACTTCTCCAAAAGGAAGGAAGGAAGGAAGACCTTCGCCTCCGAGTCATCCAAAATTAATCCTAGGTACCAAGACCGACTTCTGATTGTTCAGCAACCAAATTCCTGGAGGGTCTGACTGGCTATAGACACGTCGTCCTCTAGTTCTGAGCCAGAAGCAGCTCTCAGAAGGAGATAGTCTAAATAGCCCATGACAGCAATGCCTCGCTTTCTCAGCAAAGCCAGAATCGGGGCAAGCACCTTGGTGAAAACTCTTGGTGCCGACACTAGGCCAAAAAGGGAAGAGCCACAAATTGATAGTGGTCTTCGCCGATCGCAAAGTGCAGAAACCTCAGATGCCTGGTGCAGATGGGGACATGCAAGTATGTGTCCTTGATGTCCAGGGACGCCAGAAGTGCAGCAACCACCGAATGAATAAATTCTATGCTGAACTTTCGCACCCTCCCAAAGGCACTGAGGGCCTTGAGGTCCAAGATTGGACTGACACCCTCCCTTCTTTGGGACAACAGATTTGAATAGAATCCCCGAAACCTTTCCTCCAGTTGCACAGGTAAAATTACCCCGAACCTGAGCAGGTCTTGTACTGCTCCCATTAAGACAGACCGACGAGCCGGAAAGAAGAGGAAGGGGGAGGGAAAGAATCTGTTTGGCGGACAAGAAACTCGATCTTGTACCCCGAAGTGACCACCTCGCAGACACACTGGTCGGAGAGCAGGGAGGTCCACCGAGCTACAAAGCCGTCCCCCCACCCTTGAGTCGGGCGGGGGCAAAACTTCATGCGGTAGCAGGCTTGTTTGGCTTGCGTACCCAGGGATTCTATCCCCCAGCTGGACCTTTGTCAGTCTGGGTGGATATGCCTGCTGACCCCGACTGACAAAAATACCGCTTCTGTGCGGAATAGGAGGGCCACTGCTTACGGCGTGGCTCCTTCCCCTTGGTGGACTGAGGGAGAAGAGTGCTCTTACCTCCAGTGACATCCTTAATAATGTCATCCAGCGAGGCACCAAAAAACCTCCCACCCTTGAAGGGTAAATCAGCCAAAGCTTTCTTGGCAGCTTGGTCAGCGGACCAGCATTTCAGCCAAATCAGGCAGCGTAATACCACCGCCGATACAGAGGCTCTGGAGAATAAGGGAGTCGCATCCAGAGTGGCATCACAAACATACACAAGGTCCTGTACCAACTGGTCGGCCAGCCTCACAAACTCAGGGGGGAGCCGATGCTCCTCCACTGTCGGGCACAAAATCTTTGCCCATTCAGTAAGTGTCTGAGACACCAAAGTCGCAGCCAAGATAGGCCGCAACGCAGACCCCAGCATGGTGAACATGGAATGGGTAACCGGTAACCTATCAGAAGAGTCCTTTTAGGCAGGGATCCCTTTTACCAGGAGAGTGGTTACTTTATTTAGCCGAGAGACCGGGGGGGTCCACGACCGGAGGAGAGGACCATTTTTTTCAAAAGGATAACGGACCACCATGCGCTGAGGGACCACAAAGGACTTCTGCGGGCGTAACCATTCCTTATCTATGATCTTATCAAAGAAAGTAACATAAGGAAAAACTTTTACAGAGCGGTTCGATTTGTGTGACCCGAAAGAGACAGACCCCTCTGTGGAAGTCACAGCTGTATCCTCCAGGTTGAGAGAGTCACTCACAGTATCAATAGGTGCACTCACAAGTGCCCCGTCTTGCGCCGACCTGGACGAGGGGTCCTCCTCACCAGGGAGGTCCTGGTCCGCATCCTCTGACATACCAGAACGGGGGTCCCGAGCCGCAGCCAGGCCCAAATCTACTTCCACCCTGGCAACAAATGACTCCAGGACTGCCGACAGTGTACCCATGGGAACTGCAGGTGCAGGGGCACCGGTTGTTGCCTCTGGCATGTTTGGGGAAGACAGCCCTCGGGGACTAAGTGAAAACACTCAAGTCCACCCTCCTTGCTGCACCGACCGTGGGGGGGGGGGGGGGGAGGGGTTACCCAGGGGCTTATAATGAGCTTATTTTTGAGCCAGTCTTTTGGGTCATTGTCAATGACCTTAGCAGAAAAACACCCCAAAAGCATAAGGTTACCACCTCCATGTTTATCGGTGGGGGTCATCGGCAGCATTCCTCCTCCAAACACGTTGAGTTGAGGCCAAAGAGTTAGATTTCAGTCTCATCTGACCACAACACATTCACCCAGTTCTGTTCTGCATCATATAGATGTTCATTAGCAATCTTCAGACAGGCCTGTACATGTGCTTTCTTGAGCAGGAGGACCTTGCAGGCTCTGCAGGATTTCATTCTTTCACGGCGTAGTGCGTTACCAATTGTTGAGATTGACTAGATTCTCCTGTGTAGTTCTGGGCCGATTGTGCACCATTCTCATCATCATTGAAACTCCACGAGGCAAGATCTTGGAGCCCCAGACCGAGGGAGAGCGACAGTTATTTTGTGTTTCTTTCATTTGCAAATAATCGCACCGTTGTCACCCTCTCACCAAGCTGCTTGGCGATGGTCTTGTAGCCCATTCCAGCCTTGTGTAGGTCTAAAATCTTGTCCCTGACATCCTTGGACAGATATTTGGTCTTGGCCATAGTGGAAAGAATGGAATCTGATTGATTGCTTCTATGGACAGGTGTCTTACACAGGCAACAAGCTGAGATTAGGAGCACTCTCTTAAAGGGAGTGTGTGTGTAAAATATATATTGTGTGTGTTATTAATATATAATATGTGTTTAGTATAAAAGCAGTCTGGTTCTGCCTACCAATTCTTGGACACAAACGAGAACTAAATCTCAAAACACATGATTTAATGTTCTGCGACTTATTTTACTTTATGGGAACGTCATAAATATGCATCTATACGGCATTATCCATATTAGCCCAATAAGTTTGCAGCCTCTGCTCCTGCATTGTCACAATCCAGCTGTTTTTTTTGCCAGAAAGGCAATATTTACACTAAAGCCCCGCACGCACAGGCCGAATGTCAGACGTCATAGGCCAGTTCAATAGAAACCTGCCAACATTCGGCCGTTGTGTAGCCAGGGGGCATGACCGATAAAGGTCTGCCGATCGGATTCCCGATCAGCGTTCTCAGCCTATGGCGGAGACCGCTGACAGGAGTGTTCAGTTGGAGGTGGGTTTTGCGTTGAATTGTTAGTACATCAGCTCCGACCTGAACGAGAAAAACTGGCAGTGTGTGCGCGAGGTTTTAGATCAGGGATCTTCAAACTACGGCCCTCCAGCTGTTGCGGAACTACACTCCCATGAGGCATTGCAAGACTGACATTCACCGACATGACTAGGCATGATGGGAATTGTAGTTCCTGAACAACTGAAGGGCCATAGTTTGAGGACCCCTGCTTTAGATCCTCAGTTATTTTAGAACACATTTAGAGCTGAAGTGAATAGTGTTACTTCCTCCATCATTTAGGGGTGTCTGGTAGAAGCAGCTACCAGGCATGCTGGAATGTAAGTATGGACACAGTTTGATCAGGACATCAAACTTGCATACAATACAGGCACATCATCATGACGGGGGCTGGCGCCCTTTAGTACTTCCAGGAAGTGTTGGTGTTTTGTGAAGGAGTGTGGGTTTACGCACAGCAGCAGGACTAAAAGACCAAATGTGCTAGTCCAGGGGTAGGCAACCTGGGGCCCTCCAGTCCCAGCATGCCTCTGGGAGTAATTGTAACTGCCAGCCTTGCAATGCCTTGTGGGAAATGTAGTTCCACAAAAGCTGGAGGGCCCCCGGTTGCCTACCCCTGTGCTAGTCATAGGTAAAAACTACTGGGTTTGACGATGGCTGACCAGTCCACCCTAATAAAACTGATATTCCTGGGCCTAATCAGCCTTTGTCTTCATATTATTTATCGAGACTCTGTTGGATGATCTTTGTTTCTGAACCGCTGACTCCCTGGCAGCCGACGCCATTACACAGTGACTTAAAGGGCCACTTAAGCAAATTGGTAACTGGTCACGGGCCACAATGAGCAGAGCGGGGGGGTGGCAGTCCACTCGGCTCTATAAAGTCCACACTACTCTCAGCACACCAAACTCGCAGGTAATAGAAGTCTATGGCTCCATGCAGGTAACCCTCAGTTGCACTTCTCTGAACCTGTGGATCGATTTGAAAGCAGCCCAGTAACCACTGCAGAACAGATAATGACAGCATTCTATTCTATTTTATTCCATCCCAAAGCAGGAGGTTGCGGGCCACATCAGAGGGCTCCGCGGGCCACTGGTTGGGCACCCCTGCCCTAAAACATTTATATACCATTACATTCAGCATACTTCCAACATGTACAGTTTGCTGTTTTTTTTTTCCCGCTGTACATACCGTCTTATTGTTCTTTTCCACCCGCCTTCTGGGTTCTCACTCCCACGGGGAGTAGGTGTTCCTATGAAGAGAAGTAGTGTCATCTGGGACTTAGCCCAGATGATTGACTTGCGGATAAGGCGTGTCACGCGTTCCGAAAATAGCCGAACTTGGAGTCGGCTATATACGGCGCCTGCGCAGTCAGCTCTACACGGCTCCTTGTCTGTGTGCAGGCGCCGTATAGAGCCAACTCTCATCTTGGCTATTTTCGGAACGCGTGACCCCCCTTATCCGCACGTCAATCATCTGGGCTAAGTCCTAGATGACACTACGCCTCTTCATAGGAACGCCTACTCCCCGAGGGAGTGAGAACCCGGGTGGAAAAGAATAAGACGGTATGTACAGCAAAAAAAAAAAACAGTATACTGTACATGTCGGAAGTATGCTGAATGTAATGGTATATACATGTTTTTTAGGGTGAACCTCCGCTTTAAACTATCAGTTTCGCATTTAAATTTTACATTACCAGGAATATAGCAGACAGAGCCCGACTACTCTCCTGCAGCAAGAGGAATAACGCTTGATTTTAGCGTGTGATACAGCTAGTGAGATCTCACTACTGGAGATACAGAAGCCTGTGGGTGACCAAGTAAACTATTAAAGTTTGATTCTCCCCCCCCCAACAAAAAAAGCAGACAAAAATTACTAAACATCTATACAACTACAATCTGAACATCCTCCAACAATTTAATCTTGTGTAGTCGCCTAAAAGAAACAAAACATTTTAGTCGACTAAATGAACACTATTTTAGTAGACTAAAATATGACTAAAACAAATGAGATGACTAAAATGGCATATTAGTCAAAAGACTAAAACGAAAACTAAATTTAAATTTGACTTTAAAATTAACACTGATCTGGAGTGCATGTTCATACCTCAATACCATAAATAACATATTAGATTTTTCACTCCAGCAGTATATAAGGAGTTTGGAAATTGTAGAGAAATGTTAACTAAATGCATTACAATTGAATTACACCCATTAGATTTTAGATGACTAAAATGTACTGGAGATTTAGTCGACTAAATATGACTAAAACAATTGCAGAAGACCAAGATGGGACTACAACTAAAATGCCATTTTAGTCCTAAGACTAAAACTAAATCGAAATTTGCTGCCAAAATTAACACTGGTATAATTACATAATTTGACTGATACTCGTGATATACATAGCTAGCATATTTAATTCTGAAAAATGAACGACATCCTACCTTGCTGCCTCTTTGATGACAGTTTGCAAGAAGAAAAGCCGTGTTTGTAGACTGCCTTCTACTTCTTGTAGCAAAGCAAAGATAGGCTCATACTCTAAAAACAAAGAAAACACAATTATACCCTGCCAGCTTGTGTGCATTAATGCAATACAGTGGTTGCACAATAAAGTAAGGCTTACTTTTTAAAATCATGTTTCAAATTAACATTTTAGATTGTGGAAGAGAATATAAAAAAAATTGTGAATTACAAAAATGAATCAAGGTCATTTCCTTTTCTGTATATATTTTTCCTAAATTGTGTGCGGCTTTAAATGGAGCAATTGTACCAATTTTACCATTTAAAGCGGATCTTCACTGCATCTGCGCACCACAAAACTGAAAACGCTATTCAATTAATTTTTAGTATTCAAAGCAAACGCCCCCATCCATTCAAGTCTCCATGCTTTATTTTGTTGAGCCATCACTTTGAAAATCACTTCAATGGCATTTCTGGCTGTGGCAATTTTGAGCAAGAGCAAATGATTCATGTAGCATTTACTTCCTTGAATCCATCTGCCCTCAGCTCAAGCTTGCATGCAGGAGTATGCAGTTAGCTGAGAAACCCCCTCCTCCTCTCCTGAAGACTCCAGGGACGTATGACGACAATTTGCCTGAACAAGAAACCAGGAAGCGTTTGAAGAAATGTAGTAAATATACTTTCCTATACTTTCCAATTAACCACTTAAGACCCGGACCTTTAGGCAGGTAAAGGACCCGGACAATTTTTGCGATTCGTCACTGCGTCGCTTTAACTGACAATTGCGCGGTCGTGTGACGTGGCTCCCAAACAAAATTGGCGTCCTTTTTTTCCCACAAATAGAGCTTTCTTTGGTAGTATTTGATCACCTCTGCGGTTTTTATTTTTTGCGCTATAAACAAAAATAGAGCGACAATTTCGAAAAAATTCAATATTTTTTACTTTTTGCTATAATGAATATCCCCCAAAAACATAAAAAAAATATATATATATAGTTTTCCTTAGTTTAGGCCGATACGTATTCTTCTACCTATTTTTGGTGTAAAAAAAAATAAAATTAAAAAAATCACAATTAGAGTTAATCGATTTGTAAACGCTATAAATTATGCGCAAACCAAATAGGGGATAGTTTTATTGCATTTTTATTAAAAAAATTTTTTACTACTAATGGCGGCAATCAGCGATTTTTTTCGTGACTGCGACATTATGGCGGACACTTCTGACAAATTTTTGGGACCATTGTCATTTTCACAGCAAAAAATGCATTAAAAATCCATTGTTTACTGTGAAAATGACAATTGCAGTTTGGGAGTTAACCACAAGGGGGGCGCTGAAGGGGTTACGTGTGACCTCATCTGTGTCACTAACTGTAGGAGGGTGTGGCTGTAGGTGTGACGTCATTGATTGTGTTTCCCTATATTAGAGAACACAGGATCGATAACGGCGCCACAGTGAAGAACGGGGAAGCTGTGTTTACACACCGCTCTCCCCGTTCTTCAGCTCTGGGGACTCCAGCGGGCGTGCGCCCGCGACCCACGGCTGGGCACTTAAAGAGGACGTATCTGTACGTGCTTGTGCCCAGCCGTGCCAGTCTGCCGACATAAATGTGCAGGAGGTGGTCCTTAAGTGGTTAAATATACTTTCCTATGTGTTTACTAAAGCTAGCAGCATGAGGATTAAAAATCATCAATGTGGTTGGGAGCGTTCCACTTTAACCAAGAAGGAAGCCACTTTTGTAGGCTGCATTTTAGAAATGCCTTTTTGAACAGGATCAAGGTTTAACCCTTTCATGACCACAAGTCACTGAAGCCTGAATGCCTTTAATGCCCTGGCCAACTTTCGCAATGTCGTTGGTTAAAGGATAGGTTCACCTTTCATAACGGGTTACATTTTACACCCATTGTGACAGCGGGTGTGGACCTTCTCCCTGCACCTGCTGCCACAATTTGGACAGCGCATGGCCGTGCAGTTTTAAGTAGGGGTGCAACTGATCAAAAAAATCACGGATCGGATCGATCCTCGGATCAGGAGTCACAGATCGGATCAGTAAAAAAAAAAAAACACACAAGACAAAAGTTTTGTCTTTTTACATTTTTATTAATATATATATTTTTTTTTACTACTAATGGCGGCGATCAGCGATTTTGTTCGTGACCGCGACATTATGGCGGACACATCAGACAATTTTGGGACCATTACAGTGGGAAAAATGGCAATTACAGTGTTACTGTTTTACTAGTGTGGGGGCAATGTTGGCTATGTCTATTAATAGCCATAGCCAACACTGCCCCCACACTAGTAAAACAGTAACACTGTAATTGCCATTTTTCCCACTAATAGTCATAGCCAACATTGCCCCCACACTAGTAAACAGTAACACTGTGTGTATAGCCATTTTTCCCACTGATTAGAGCTATGACTATTATTACAGTGGCAAAAATGGTAATTACAGTGTTACTGTTTTACTAGACTGAGTACATCAGTACAGTGAGTTGGCTAATGGCTATTAAGCCATTAGCCAACTCACTGTACTGATGAAGAAGAAGAAAAAGAAAAAGAAAAAGAAAAAGAAAAAGATTGATTGCGCTTATACTTACTCCTCCCTGGCTTCCTAATCTCTTTCATTATTCTAATTTTCAGCTCTGTGTTGACTTCCTCGTGACTCCGGCAAGGTCGCAACCGCCTCATCTTGAGCGAAAGTGCTGTTCTGTCATTTCCAAAGCAGTTGCCCAAACTCTCCGACTGTTTTGGATTTTCAATAAACTCCTCTGTTTTATTAGTAAATCCATCGGAGTCTCCATAGTCAGCGGAATCGTCTCCACTATCCAGAGAGTTCAAGGAAACCTGCGACAAAGTCTCAAACTGCTCTGAGGTATCCATGAACAGATCTGGGGCAAGTTGGTCCTCGACATGGTTTTCAACTGCAGCAGTCAAATTGTTAGTAATAACAGGATCTGGAACAGAAAACCAATTCATACATTACTAATAAAAAACCAAAGTGGCTATTTTAGGTAAGATATGGGGCTAGCTTATATATTTTGTGGATTGCATCATACAGGATTTAAAAAAAAATTTAAAAAAAAATAATGGGTCCAGTTAAATTACTCAGCACCACACATCCCTACCAAATGAATAAAAAAATGAACCAAAAGATAAATGGGATTTTAAGCGATGCTGAAAACGTTTTCTCAGAACCCAAAAATGTTTTTTGTATAAAAGTCAATAAAGTTCATTAAAATTTGTAAAATATAAAATTCCTAACAAAAGAGTACCTCCCCTCATAGATCACGCAATATTATAGGTAGTAATGTACATAATTATGGATAACAAAAGGACATCAAGAAGAGGGTGCAGTATTCCAACACTTTTCGCACTTTGAGCTTTTTTAGGGGTTTCATGGAGTGCAGTTGAATATGGAGGGGAGAAATCCCACCCACCAGTGGAGTATACCCAGATCTGGAAAAATTATCTCAAAATGTACGGCTTATGGCGTTGAGGGCAGAGGATGGAACATATGTAAGAATGACACCCAAAGAAAAGGCCCAAAGGTATTAGAGGAGGGAGGGACTAGCGCATTGGCAATCCTAAAAAGTCAGATTGCCAAAAACCTGTATAAAAATTATGCATGTTTAGTTTGTTCTGAGGAAAGGTTTAAGCACTGTTTAAAATCAGAGTGTCCTCGGTGTGGGCAATCTCAGGCAGACCTGATCCATATGCTGTGGAAATGTCCCAAACTGGGTAGATATTGGTGAGAGGTGCTGTCCACAATTTTATGGGGCTTATAATAAATACTCACACATGGAACCGAAAACCTGTTTATTAGGGTATCTGAAAAAAGGGCTATATTCAAGGGACGTGTTAATCACAATTGGTAGATTGTTATTCATAGCCCGTAAGCCAATAGCTGGATGTCCCCCAGTGTACCAATATTTGAGGAGTGGCGTTCCCAAGTAAATGAGACATTAATGGAATGACAGGCCTACACTAATAGGGGTACACCGGATATATTAAGCTGTGGGTCCCGGATTGGTTGCATTCTCTTTGACTTCAGATAGGATGGGAGTGGAGGGTATAGGAGGTTCTATAGGTGATGGCTCAGAGGAGGGATGGAGGTGGGGAGAAGGAGGGTTAATAAATGGGCATACTACAGTATAAAACGGAGCCTGAAGCAGTTTGTATTTTGCTAGGCTGGAACAACTGAAAAAAAAAAAAAAAAAGGGTATAGTTGCCCTCAATTAAATTTGAGTAGGGTGAGTTTTATGCATCGCTTTCCACTGGTGACACCTAACTACTAACTGGGCAATGTAAGGGACTTTCCAATCTGCTAGAAAAATATGATTTTTGTACTCACCGTAAAATCCATTTCTCTGAGTTCATGGACTGACACAGCAGCATTGACCTTAGGGTTATATATCCTTCCTTTCAGGAGAGACTTAGGCAGAAAAAAAAGAACTTCAAGTGTTAAAACACTTCTTGCAGTACAGCGCCTCCCAGGGAGCGGGTCCTCCGGGTACATCCCACTCTCTGCATCATGCAGCCCCAGTTTGTAAACAAGCAGTACAAACAAAGGAGGGGTGGGTGCTGTGTCCGTCCATGAACTCAGAAATGGATTTTACGGTGAGTACAAAAATCCTATTTTCTCTTCCGTTCATGGACGGACACAGCAGCATTGACCTTGGGGACGTCCCCAAGCAGTGTCAAATAATTTCGAGGGGTGGGAAAAAAAAACACAGCAAACCAAGCTTCACCCCAAACAAACCAGAGTTCCTCAACGGAGGAACTTCAACCTTAAACTGCCGCCTGTAAAACCTTGCGGCCAAAGGAGGCATCCGAAGATGCACTCACATCCACCTTGTAAAATTTTGAGAAGGTGGGGATTGACGACCAGGTCGCTGCCTTACACACCTGTAAAACAGACGCTTGATGGCGGAAAGCCCAAGAGGCACCAATAGCCCTGGTCAAATGCGCCGTAACCTGAAAGGGAGGCGCCCGCCCCTTTAGGGCATAAGCCTGGAGCACGACCTGTCTGATCCACCTAGAAATGGTGGCCGACGAGACCGCCAGACCTTTCTTAGGACCAGCCACCGACACGAACAGTGAGTCAGACTTCCGAAACTGAGCCGTAGTAGAGAAGTACACCCGTAGGGCCCGCACCACGTCCAAGGAATGCAAAGTGGCCTCCTTCGGGTTTTTCGGCCGAGGACATAAGGATGGCAAAACAATGTCCTCATTAATGTGAAAAGCCGAAACAACCTTTGGAAGGAACGACGGCTGCGGCCGCAGCACCACCTTATCCTTATGGATGACCAAGTAAGGAGCCTTGCAAGACAAGGCCGCCAGTTCAGAAACCCTGTAAATATATTCGCCAGCACACCGAGGATCGTTAAAAAAAAAAATTCCAAAAAATTTATTACAGAGAAACCATCACAAAAAAAAAAAAAGCAACGTTTCGAAGTCACACAGGATCTCTGTCAGGCAAGTTTAGAAACCCGTCTGACCAAGGTAATTGCCACCAGAAAAACCACCTTCTGGGACAGAGTCAACAAGGGAATCTTCCGAATGTCCTCAAACGGAGCCTCTTGAAGCACCGAGTGGAATAAATTCAAGTCCCATGGAGGCAGTGGAGGACGCACAGGAGGGGCCACATGCCGAACCCCCTGCACAAACGTACGCACCAGGGAGTGCGCCACCAAGGGTCGCTGAAAGTAGACAGCTAGAGCCGGAATCTGACCCTTTACCGTATTTAAGGCGAGCGCCTGATCCACTCCACTCTGTAAGAACAGCAGAATCCGGGACATCACATATGCACAGGGGTGCCATTTCATCTCTTCACACAGAGATGTAGGCCTTCCACGTACAATGGTAAATCTTTTGTGAAGTAGACTTCAGTGCTCGTAGCATAGTAGAGACCACCGAGCCCGACAGGCCTCGATCCTTCAGCACCTGGCTCTCAACAGTCACGCCGTTAAAGACAGTGACTGTAAAGCAGGGTGAAAGATTGGACCCTGCGACAGAAGATCTTCTCTCAGGGGTAGACGCCAAGGGACGTCTGCCACCAGACGCACCATGTCCGCGTACCAGGGACAACACGGCTAATCCGCTCGGTGGTATCCCCTCGGCTTCTTCCTCGCCTGCTGTGCAGAGTGGAAGCTTCAGAGGAGGGAAGGCGTAGATTAGGCGATAGTGACACCATGGTGCTACCAACGCGTCTGACGCGTCCGCCCATGGATCTCTTGACCTGGCCACGAACCGTGACACCTTCCGATTGACACGGGACACCAGAAGGTCCACGTCTGGAGTGCCCCATCTTTGGCACAGACTCTGAAACACCTCCGGGTGTAGCGACCATTCTCCTTGGTCTAGCGATTGGCGACTTAGGTAGTCGGCTTGCCAGTTCAGTACCCCCGGAATGTACATGGCCGACAGAGCCGGAACGTACTTTTCGGCCCACTGGAGGATGTGCGCTAACTTCCGTCGCTGCAGCCGAGCTCCGTGTGCCCCCCTGATGATTGACATACGGACTGGATCCTGATCGGTTGGTCCTGTAGACCCAGAGACCACTTGGAGAGACACAACTTGATCGCTCGGAGCTCCAGTACATTGATTGGTAGGCGGGACTCCTCCTGAGTCCAGCGTCCCTGGGCTGACTGGACACCCCAGACACTCCCCCCAGCCGAAGAGGCTGGCATCCGTCGTGACCACTGTCCAATGGCACGGCAGAAACGATTTTCCGGCCTGAAGTACCGGAGATGTCAGCCACCACACTAGGGAGGACTTGACCAGTCGACTCACCCGAATCTGGTAATCCAGAGACGAAAGGAGCTTGTCCCAACGTGACAGAATCTCTTTTTGCAACACTCGAGTGTGAAATTGGGCATAAGGCACTGCCTCGAAAGAGGCCACCATCAGACCCAGCACTCTCATGCAAAAGCGAAGCGACGCCCATTTCTGGGTCGTCAACCGCTACACCGCAGACTGCAGTGTTTGTAGTTTTTCACTTGGGAGGAAAACTCTCGCCTCTGAGGAGTCCAGGACTAACCCCAGGTATTCCAGCCGCTGAGATGGTACCAGGAGGGTCTGACAGGTGATAGACACGTCCTCTAACTCTGAGCTTGAAGAAGCTCTCAGAAGAAGCTTGTTCAGGTATCCTACCATAGCGATCCCACGCTGCCTCAGCAGGGTCAGAATCGGAGCGAGCACCTTGGTGAAAACCCGTGGTGCCGAGGCCAGGCCGAACGGGAGGGCCACAAATTGAAAGTGGTCCTCTCCGACGCAAAAATCTCTGGTGTTATGCGCATATGGGGATATGCAGGTACGCCAGGAAATCCCCCTGATGTTGTGCTGCTACTACTGAGCGAATCGACTCCATCCTGAATTTTTGCACTTTGACAAAACAATTGAGGGCCTTGAGGTCCAGATTTGGACGAAACCCTTCTTTCTTGAACTACAAACAGATTGGAGTAAAACCCCGGAAACCGTTCCGTTAAGGGGAACCGGTACAACCACTCCCTTGACCAGCAGATCCTGGACAGCCCCTGACAGATCCTTCCTGCGATCCGGAGGGAAAAAATCTGTTTGGTGGGCAGGAGAGAAACTAACTATCTTGTACCCCGAGGAAACTACTTCGCAAACCCAACGGTCAGAAAGAAGAGACCTCTACCGAGCCGCGAAGTCGGCCCCCCACCCGAGATGCGGGCAGGGGCAGACCTTCATGCAGAGGCAGGCTTGTCGGGCTTGCGGTAGTAGGGGCGCTTTTGCCCTTCAGCGGGCGCCTTAGCACCCTGAAAACATTTTCCTGCCGCGGGGCGAAAAAAACGCTTGGGGGTAGTAAAGGAGGGCCCTTGCTTACGGCGAGGCTCCTTACCCTTTCCAGATTGCGGGAGCAGAGTGCTCTTACCGCCTGTGGCATCCTTTATGATGTCATCCAGGGACGCAACAAAAAGCCGTTCACCCTTAAAGGGTAAATCCACAAAGGCCTTTTTAAAAGACTGGTCCGCAAACCAACACTTCAGCCACACAAGGCGGCGTACCACCACCACGTAGGCGGAGTCCCTGGAGAGCAAGGGGAGCGTATCCAGGGCCGACTCACAGACAAACTTTAGGCCCTGCACCAACTGGTCGGCCAGGTTCACACAGGTCTCAGAAGCATTCTGCGCCTCCAGCTCCTGCAGCAAGGACTTTGCCCGTTCGGTAAGTGTCTGACACTAGAGCCCCGGCCAAGACCGGTCCCACCCTGACCCCTCCACTGTGAACATGGAGCTGGCCATAGCCTCAGTTCTCCCATCTGCGGGGTCCTTAAAAGCGGGAGCCCCTTCCACAGGTAACGTGGTAGCCTTGTTCAGTCTGAACACAGGGGGGTCCACTGACGGAGGAGAGATCCACTTTTTTAAAAAGTCCTCCTCAAAAGTTTAAACGGACCGCAAAGTATTTTGGAACAGCAAAAACTTTCTGCGGGCGATCCCATTCCTTGTACAACAATTTGTCCAGATATGAAACACAAGGAAACACTTTTGCGGTGCGGGGTGGCTTGCGGAACCCAAAAGGGACCGGTATGTCTGATGCCTCCGCCAAATCCTCAAGTTTCTGAGTATCCCGCACTGCAGTGATAAGAGCTCCAACAAATTCCTTATCATGCGCTGACCCTGAAGCGGAGTCATCCTCACTGTCCGTGTGGGCTAAGCCTGCATCATCTGATACGACGGAACCAGGGCCAGACGCAGAAGCAGGGACTGATTCAGTGTCAGACATCCCCAGAAGAAGGCGTAGGGAGGGGGCGCTTTTTACCCCCCTTCTGGCCACTCGCCGCTTCAATCCTGGCAACAAACGCCTCAAGGACTGCCATCATAGCATCCACTGAGGCCGCAGGAACAGGGGCACTAAGGGTTAACTCTGGCATGCTTGGGGTAGAAGCCTCCGGTTCGGACGCCATGCTGACCCACCGTATATGCCGCCCTTGTACTGCAAGGCAGGACCCACAGGCCACCCTCCCGGCTGCAACAGAGTAGGGGACCCCCCAGAGGACTCACCACCCGACCAGGCTGTAGTGCTGCTGAGAAGCCGAGAACGCTGCCCGTGCTGTGCCGTCCCTCAGGAAGTGTGCTGAGAGCTTTTGGCGCCGTTATTCTGGTCACTAGAGGCCAAAACTTTTCCAAGATGGCCGCCGACATGCAGAAAAAAAACAGCATGCGGGCTACAAGAAAATGGCCGCCGAGTCAATAGAGGCGCGTCACCGGAAAAATGGCGGCCATACACGCGTTTTAAAATTACAGTGACAAACACAGCAGAACACCGGAAAAAGCACCAGACCCTGCAGGCCCCCCCCAGCATACACAGCATCATACATGACAGGAAAAATAGCATCCCACAGCAGCGCAGCCCCCCGGTAGTAACGGAGCCCCCCCAGGGACCCCCCACCTTACGGCTGCCACCCAGAAAGCGGGGGAGGGAGAGGAAGGAAGAGAGGAAAGCAGGGCGGACCCTCGATCGACCTCCCCAGGAATGCACCAGCCGAACAACCAAGCCAAGGCAAGGGGATACTACTTACCCATCCTGCGAACACCGGCTGGAGGAATTCCAGACAGAACCAACGTCCGCTTACGGCATGGCTGTCGGTCCAGCATACTGTGACACGGCCATGAAGACCGGTCATATGTGTGCCCTGGAGCATATCGCTCGCCGGCCACCCCTGGAGCAACGGGGAATGTCGTGGACGGCCCAGCGCATAGCTAAAGGCCGGCACACGCTCGATGGCCGAACATGGGGGGACTACAAGGATCGAGGATCCAGCCTGTCAGCCAGTCGGCAGTTGATTGTAGATCCCAGGAACCCAAAAAAAAAAAAATTCAGGAAAAATAAAATAAAAAGGGAAAAAAAAAAATCGCCTAAAAACCTCCAGAGCACATGGGCCCAGAGGAGCCATGTCTTCCAACGTTGGGCAGAAAAAAACTGGGGCTGCATGATGCAGAGAGTGGGATGTACCTGGGGGACCCGGTCCCTGGGAGGTGCTGTACTGAAAGAAGTGTTTTAACACTTGAAGTGCTGTTTTTTCTGCCCAAATCTCTCCTGAAAGGAAGGATATATAACCCTAAGGTCAATGCTGCTGTGTCCGTCCCTGAACGGAAGAGAAATACAGTTGACCTTCAACTACTTACTCTGACACCAGAAGAGATGCAAGGGAAAGTGGTACTCATAAGTTTACATACCCTGGCAGACTATGATTTCTTGGCCATTTTTCTGAGAATATGAACAAAAAATTCACTCATGGTTAGTGTTTGGCTGACGCCATTTATCAAATGTTTACTCTTTAAATAATAATGGCAACAGAAACTACCTAAGTGACGCTGATCAAATGTTTACCCCAGTTCTTAATACCGTGTATTGCCCCCTTTAACATCAATGATGGCTTGAAGTCTTTTCTGGTATTTGTGAATGAGGCTCTTGATCTTCTCAGCTGGTAAAGCTGCCCATTTCTCCTGGCAAAAAAAACTCCAGTTCTGTAAATTCTTGGGCTGTCTTGCATGAACTGCATGTTTGAGATCTTCTCAGAGTGGCTCCATGATATTGAGGTCAGGAAACAGAGATGGCCACTCCAGAACCTTCACTTTATTCTGCTGCAGCCAATGACAGGTCGACTTGGCCTTGTGTTTTGGATCATTGCCATGTTGGAATGTCCAAGTACGACCCATGTGCAGCTTCCTGGCTGATGAATGCATGCATGCATGTATTTTTTGATCACATACTGCATTCATCTTGCAATCAATTTTGACTAAATTTCCTGTGCCTTTGTAGCTCACACATTGCCAAAACATCAGCGATCCATCTCCGTGTTTCGCAGTAGGAATGGTGGACCTTTCATCATAGACCTTGTTGACTCCTCTCCAAATGTAGCTTTTATGGTTGTGGCCAAAAAGCTAAATTTTGGTCTCATCACTCCAAATGACTGTGGCAGAAGGTTTGAGGCTTGTCTCTGTGCTGTTTGGCGTATTGTAAGCGGGATACTTTGTGGCATTTGTGTAGTAATGGTTTTCTTCTGGCGACTTGATCATGCAGCCCATCTTTCTTCAAGTGTCTCCTTATTGTGCATCTTGAAACAGCCACACCACCAAGTTATTTGTGAGTTTTTCTTTGTGTGCTGAACAATTTTCCTGGCAGTTGTGTCTGAAATTTTGGTTGGTCTACCTGACCATGGTTTGGTTTCAACAGAACCCCTCATTTTCCACTTCTTGATTAGAGTTGAACACTGCTGATTGGCATTCTCAATTCCTCGGATATGATTTTATATCCATTTCCTGTTTTATACAGTTCAATTACCTTTTCCTGCAGATCCTTTGATAATTATTTTGCTTTCCCCATGACTCAGAATCCAGAAACATCAGTGTAGCACTGGATGAAAGATGCAAGGGTCTATCAGGAGTCCAGAAACTCACTGACCTTTTATACACACACACACACACATTAATTTCAAGCAAACAGATCACAGGTGAGGATGGTTATCTTTAATATCCATCCAAACCCCTTTGTGTCAACTTGTGTGCATGTTATCAGGCCAAAATCACCAGGGTATGTAAACTTTTGATCAGGGTCATTTGGGTAGTTTCTGTTGCCTCTATGATTTCAAAAGTAAACAGTTGATTGATAATAAATGTCTTCAGTCAAACACATGAGTGAAAGAAATTTGGTGTCATCATACATATTCTCTGAAAAATGGCCAAGAAATCATAAATTATGTCAGGGTATGTAAACTTATAAGCACAACTGTATGCAATTTGCCATTACTACAGCAATTAAAAGGAAACCTGTACTAAGATATGTGTGCTACCACTGCTGATCTTTTGAAAATGCTAGGTACTGGCTTGTCTGGATACGATGCAATGCTTTCTGGATAACTGGCCAGTAGAAATACAGTAAGCAAAGTCATAACTTTAGTTAGTTTAGACAAAACAGATCTGAAACTAGTGTTACAGGCAGGCAATAAGCATTATTAAAAAAAAGGCTACAAACCCGGAAGGCAGTACGGGAGAAGATGGCAGCGCTGCATTGGAGGGCTCCATGTACAGGGAAGTTTGTCACAATGTGCTAGTATGCGGTGCATACTAGTATATTAGGACTTTAAACTGAGGGGTGGCAAATTTTAATTTTTTTCTGTGGGTTTACCACCGCTTAAATGTAAGCATTAATACATACGTTTATGTTCATCTTCTGTTTTCGGTAAATCCGATGAAACTTGTGTGACAGATGGGGGACTTTTTCCTCCTATGTGATTGTTTACAACAGGAGACGCAGGCCGGCTTCTTAGCAGAGGTGACATACATCGCCTCCTCTTTGGGATGCCAGTCATGCTGGGCTCTCCTGGGCGCTTGTGCTTGCTTTGATGTCCAGACACAAATTCATCTGCTTCATCAATCATCATACCCTGGGGAAAGATTAAACACAATGACCACAATCAAAATAAAAAAACAGTCACAGCAATTTATCCCCAGATGTTATATCGGGGTATTGTAACAGGCGTGTTGTGTTGCTATAAAGTATACCGTTTGACCGTTACCTTTTTGTCCAGTTTAAAAGGATTTCCAAATGTGTGTAGTCTTTTCGGCTGGTCAGCATCCAGCTCTCTTAAGGGTGAAGGGATGTTTCTTAGATATTCCTGATAATTTCCCATTTGCACTATGGGTACGCTATGCAAGTGATCTGTAGAGTTAACAAGGAAGTTAAGATGAGAGAAAAAAGGGGGCAGAAAAAAAAAAGCGGCCATTTACAGGAGTTAAGAGTTAGGCCTCTAAATGTGGACAAATGAAATCCAAGAAATAAAGGCCTACAACTAGCAAAAGTAAAGCTGGCCATACAGGGTTTGTTTCCTTTTTCATACAGAGGGCTGAACAAGAAAAAGAACAGATATCTCCATCCACGCAAACGAGGCAGATGGAGGAATCCCCCCCCGCCAGGGCATTAAAATTTGACAGTGGTAACCACAGCTGTTAGAATACACTTATCAGTTGCTGCACCCACTAATCAAAAACACACACTCTAAATAATGAACGCCATAGATTATTATTTTCACAGCAAAAAGGTAATGCAGATAAAACCAAGCAATTATCCATTTAAGTTAGACAAATAGTGGATTTTTGACATTATAGGTTAACTGCATATAAGAGCATGCCTTGACTTGTACAGAAGAGCAAAGGAAGCTACATTTGTGGACAATTGGCATGACGTACAAGCCTTAAAAAAAACTTAAAGTAAACAGGGCATGTGTTATGTACCCTGCATTTCAACCCGACAAAATAAAAAACACTTTAATATATGTTCTTATATAACCACTTATTAACCATTAATTTACCTCAAACAAGTTCTAATCAACTATTTTATTTCCCTTCTCCCCTTGGCCATTTTTTATATTGCAATTTTTTTCATTTTTTTAAACCAAGACTGGTTCTAAAGTCAAGACATTTTTTACAGTTACATTGCATTCCCTGCATTAAGGTAAAAAAATAAATAAAAATATGTCCTAGAAGTCGGATACACGTCCCCCTTATCCGCTACAAGTGCTGTCAACCATTGCAGCTGATGGCTTGTAGTTTCTCAATGAACTAAGATGCTGGTAATCGCTCTCGCAAGTTCATTGATTTTTCCTGCCATTCAGTGTCTGCCTACCTTGATTGGAGATGTGGGCAGACAGCTTACTGAGACTCTGCAGAAGCCAGTCAGTGCACCTGCGGGTGCAATGCTTTACAGGATGCAATTTAAAAAAAATAAAAAATGCACTTTATCTGCAAAAATGTAAATGTATTTAATTTTTTACAAAAGATCAACTTGGCCTTAATGACGTAACCTGGCAAAGCACCCTTTGTATGTTTAATAGGATTTGCAAATGTCAATTATTGCAAAGCGAGTTTCATGACTAGCAGCACCACAAATAAAATAAAAAACTCATTCTACATAACTAGCCCATGTCCAACAGCACACAGCAAATTGCTTACCTTCGTCTTGCACGCTGAAGAACTTGCGATTTGATTTGAGAAGATTTGTCCTCATTCTGGTCAGGTGATCTAGGAGACTGCTTCTAGATATGTCATAGGCATTTCTAAAAGTCTGTGGTTTCAGATCCTGCACAATGTAAAAGTGAGTTAGAGTTACCCCAGAACAGGAAGGAAGAAATTAACTACACACAAATCCTTACAAGTTCATACAAACCTTATTCAGCAGGGCTATCTGGAAACCAGAAAACTCCTTCACATTTACATCAGGCTGCCTCTGTGGGACTTCACCTGTAATTTCCTGCAACAGTTCTTTAAAATCCTTCCTGGCAGCCAGTGAAGGTAGAGTTTTGCCATTTCTTACTTTGATGCCGGTTTCCTGTGGACATTTTTTTCCGATAGAGCTTATAACTCGATCGTATTCCATTTTGGCCTACAAAAAAAAAAAAAAAAAGTTTCCATGAAATTGTCACCATTTATTGCGGCTGGACTTCGTAGTAAACAACGTAAAAAAAAAAAAAAAAAAAAAAAAAAAAAAAAAATTGTGGTAACATCAAACGGCTGCTACACATCTAAATGACCCCTTAACTGGGCACTGTTATTAGATATTTACTGCATCTACAGGTAAACCTCATAAGACTTACACAACCCCCCCCCCCCATTCACACCTGAGCGAATTTCATCTTGAAGCTCTAAAAACACTCAAGCCAAATCCCATTAATTTTAATGGTTCCCCTTCACATGAGCATTCTGTCGCCTGAAGAAAAACACCTGTTTCTCAAAAAGTACATGAGCTTCTTTTTGGCAGATTATATGCATTTTTGGCCCTATAGACTTCAATAGAAACGCCTAACTTGAGCGTCTTACAAGTGTTTTGACGTTTGTTATTTGTTCAAATAGCAGCTCTCCGCCCCTAATTTCTTCTCCCTCTCGTGCTTTCTATTGGCTAAAAAAGCACCACCTGAAGTTGTAAAACGCTTGTAGTACACTTCTAAAAAGCTGCAGAAATGCTTTAAAAAGTGCCAGAAACACACAAGTAAATCAAAACGCTAAGAAGGGAATAGAAGGTGTAAGAAGAAAAAAAAAAAAAAAAAAAGATTTTACTACCGCCTTAATATAATACAACAGCATTCTTCTGAACTTCTTTATATGGGAATGGAACCCACTTACCCCTCGAGGGGCAAAAAAAAAAAGTATAAAAATGGGTCAGGTTGCCAATAAGGAAACTTTATATACACGACAGTGGAAAACCCTTAGAATGTGGTCTATATTGAAATATGCAAGTGCTTATTCTCTACTCTCTGGGACCTCAAGCAGCCAGCACCTTGCAGAACAAGACAGATTTTTTCAGTGTCAGTCATACAAGAAGATAGCAAACCAGACAACTGACGAGAACCTGAGACTATTAGCAGTCACCACCAGTCATCCTCTCAGCAACTTCAGGGTCATCCCCATTTAAGTTACTTGGCAACTTTCGACAATGTATCCAAGCCTCAGAAATTACTCCTTGTTGCCAAGAGCTACACTGCGAAGGTACAGGCTGGCTTCAGAAACGCACTTAAAACAAAACATGTTTTTAAGGACGGGCTGCACCCAGTCAACTAAATCCAAACTTCTGAAAAACAGCAGTACCATGAAGCTGCTTGGCAAGAGTCTTACAAGGAACCAACACAGATCAGTAACCGTGAGTGGAAGAGGTCTTTCACAGTCAGACAGTAATTTTAGGGCAGCACCAAGGCCATCTGTTCAAATCCCATACATGGCAATACCTGCCTGGAGTTTGCATGTTTTCCCTGTGTCGGTTTCCTCCAAAAACACCAGTTTCCTTCCACACTCAGCCCTATTATGTGTATGTATGAACGTGACATAGGGACCTTAGATTGTATGCTCCATGAGAGCAGGGACTGATGCAAAAATTATATAGTGGTGAGAGCTCGCTGCAGAAAATTGTGGGTTTGGCCAAATACAGGGTCCTAAAGAGACAATAAATACCAGGGGTGCGCCACACACAAAGCGGTGTGTTCAGGGTTGTGCAACCATAAACAAAAATGACTCACTTTTCCCACAAAATCTCCCCCCCCCCCCCCGTACAGAGTTCTCCCATCCCCATCCTTGACAGGATTGAATTCCCTTTATACAGTGTAAATCCTATTCGTCTGCCATCACAAACACTGTCGCATAACCTGTATAAATGCTACAATAATATATATATTTTTAATACAACCCCCCCCCCCCCCCCACCTCAAATTTCCTGTAACCACAGACAGCGCGGCTTGGGAAAGTACTTCCTCCTCCTTATTGTAGGTCACAAGAGATGATGGAGCATTGTGGAAGCTTCCTCGGCTCGGTTAAACAGAGCAGCAGGGAGATGAGAGATGATGCAGCGGGCGCAGGTAAAAGCCTGGATACTGGACGCTAGTGGGGACAGTCATTGGCGCCTGCACCCCCTCCCCTTTCTGGTACTGCACCTGGGAAGCGCGGGGAGGAAAGGTTTTCATTGCAGCCACACAGAGAAACTGTCACTTTCAAATACAGAAGCCAGGCTTCTGTATTAAAAAAGAGAGACAGCAGCGAACAGGATCTGGCAGCAGCTTCATGGGAAGAACGGAGCTAAAGAGAACAGCAGAAAGATGAGGACGAGGACACGACGACTCAACTATTTTTGCCAGCCATTTTTCAATATAGTTCAGTGCAGCATTTATATATTTCCTGGATGCCAGCAACAGTCTGCTAAGCAAGGCACTGGATCAGATTTGTAGTACCCTTTATCCAGCCAACTAGGTCAACACACAAAATAGCATTCATTCAGCATCCTGGCGCCCGTCATTGGGCCCTCAGTAACTGATCAGCAGTGATAGTGACAAGGCAAAAAGTAACATCATGCCCCGTACCTGTAGGCCAAGTTTTTTGAGGTAGGAGACAATGCTGTAGCTTAATCCATATTCCATGTTTTCTGAAATGAGGTTTGGAGCACCCATCATGCTTAGGGCTTTCCTTAGAGGCTGAAAAATACAAAGAAGAGACTCGGCATCAAAACAAGGACAAGCAACAAGCTTAAAAATATTTCTTGTAAACCGTGACTTAAATAGCCAGTTTACAAACAAAACACTTACTCCCATATAGTATGGTGGCATGGATTTCAAGTAGTTTTCAAAAAGTTGTCTCCACTTTAAAGATGGTTTAGCCTTGTGTAGTTTAAACAAGTCGTCTGAAATAAAAAAAAAAAAATTCGTAGGACATTTTTTTTGAGTTTACGTTAATTTTGTTTTATTTAACTAAATCTGCAGTGGGTACAAATATGTAGGAAAAAAATAAAATACAATTATCTGGCTGTTGCTGGTTTTAAAACATTCACTGCCACATGCCACGACAGATCTGCTCTAGGAAAGTTTAATGAAGCTGGAGGCTCAGCATGTCTACAAGGCAGTTTGCTTCTTCAGAGAGGTGGGCAGCCTACATATTGACCTCCATGCAATGTGTCTGAAGGCTCTCATTTACCCACATCTTGGTAAATCTAATAGTAGGTATTTACATTAACTGAAATTGTTCTGCAATGTTGGAGATATTTCTTAGCTTCTCCAAACCGCTTCCATTCTAACGAGCGTCAGCAATATACCTCTGCAGTTATATCCACACAAGTAGCAAAAACACCAATTCAATCACCATTGTTGTCCAAGAACGGGAGGCTGGGGTATCTTCCTAAAAACCAGAACTGAAGTGGCAGCTTGGAGAAGCCAAGAGCAGATCACACTGGTGGGGCTTTGAAATCAAGCAACTTTAGCACGATTTCAAAGCTGCAGATCAGTGCAATTCACACCTCCGATTTCATTGTGGCGTGCCACTTTCGTTTAGTTTATCAGAAGTCTATGCAAGTTGCAATGAAAATCGGAAAAACAGTAGTGCAGGAAGTCACTGCGACATGAGTAGTGGCAAATTTGAATGGTTCCACTGCCGGCAATGGGATGAGACTTGTCATGTGATTAGGAACTTTAAAATCACATGACAAATCGCACAGGTGTGACCTAGGGTCAAATGTCTTCAGCATTACAGAACAAGTCCAGTTAACTCTTCTGAACTACCAATAGGTACAGTCGGGTCCAGGGGCGGACTGGCCCAGGTGGAAAAGAGGACATTGCCCCCCAGGCCGCTCACATTATATTTAAAAGGGCCGCGGTCTGCAGCGCTGTTTTTTTTTTTTTTTCTTCAAAACTCGGCAGTGGCGGCCGCCGATTGGCTGGCTGGCTGCTGCCGCACTGCATTGTGGGAGTTGTAGGAAGCCAGGTCATGTGGAACGTCAGGGGAGGATCAGGGCAGGCGCCATACATCGTGGGCTGGCTGCAGAGAGGAGACCGAGTCAGAGAGACTGCACACAGCTGAACTAAAAGTAAAGTAAGGTGCCGTGTGATGTCTGAGTCTGACTGTGAATGTAATGATGACATGCCAGTCTTTAGCAGTGCTGTGATATCAGCTCTCCTCCCCTGCATGATCTTCCATCAACCTCCATAAGTTTGTGACCCCTCCTCCTTCTAGATACTTGTCGTCTTGCTCACATTCTCCCTCACTTGTGCCCAGGACAGTCTCAATGCAGTCACCCCTGTACTCTCCTTCTCTGCCCCATAGTGGATTGTTCCTCCAACTCACTGCCCCCAGGCTGTGTATTCCCCCCCCCCCCTCTCCCATTCTGTCACCTACATTCAGGTCTTCTATCTTATCGAGTGTAACTCCTCACTCTCCCTTCTAGTCTCCTTTCCCCCTCAATTCTGCTATAAATCTCCCATCCCCCTATCCAATGTAACTTCTACTCCCCCCTCTACACTATCATCACCCCCTTACACACTCCATCCCCCTCTACAAATCTCTATCAGACTGCCCAGACACCACTATGTAACCCTTTACTGACTGATCTGGTTAATGTGTCATTTTCTATCACCTATAGCTTAGATCTGTCATTATAGGATTCTTAATGGAGTCTGAGCGCTAGTCCAATTGTATCCATAATTTCACATTCACACTTGTGCAATCACAGACATCGCATGTGATCCGCACCGCATTGCCATGCACATTACATGCGATGTCTGTGCAATTGTATGGCTGAAATCCCATCACATTTACACCAGAATGGTGCAGGACTATTTTTTTTGTGTCCACACTGGAATCGGATCACATGGGTGTTGACACCCAATGCAATCCGATTCCTGTACCATTTTATAGTTCACACTGCAACCTGCAAACCAATCAGGGGGTGTCATTAGTTTTCTATTGACACCCGCAGTGGTTCGCAGATGTCAGTGTGAACCATCTGTGATTCAGGTGTGATGCGGGAACCCGCACAGGATTCGCAGGGTATCCCACATCACACCACTGTGAGCCCATTTCACTACATTTCAATTGTTAAAACAATTTTTTAAATGGATATTTAATAAGCATTAATCTGTGTGTGTGTTTGGGGGGGGGGGGCTCGCAATCTCCAAAACCAATCTCTCTATGGGATCAGCCATGATCCTTCTCCTTGTCCAGGATTCAACTCTCCCACCCCCCTCCAGCAGACCTAATCCCCCTGTGCACCCAGCAGCTTCTCTTCTCTCAGCACACAGGGGGATAGTTTCAGGATAGGGGCGAGGGTGCCTTCCTGAACAGTGCACTCTGTATGTAGCATCCTCCTGAGCCCTCCACTCTGTACGTAGCATCCTCCTGAGCCCTCCACTCTGTACGTAGCATCCTCCTGAGCCCTCCACTCTGTACGTAGCATCCTTCTGAGCCCTCCACTCTGTACGTAGCATCCTCCTGAGCCCTCCACTCTGTACGTAGCATCCTCCTGAGCCCTCCACTCTGTACGTAGCATCCTCCTGAGCCCTCCACTCTGTACGTAGCATCCTCCTGAGCCCTCCACTCTGTACGTAGCATCCTCCTGAGCCCTCCACTCTGTACGTAGCATCCTCCTGAGCCCTCCACTCTGTACGTAGCATCCTCCTGAGCCCTCCACTCTGTACGTAGCATCCTCCTGAGCCCTCCACTCTGTACGTAGCATCCTCCTGAGCCCTCCACTCTGTACGTAGCATCCTCCTGAGCCCTCCACTCTGTACGTAGCATCCTCCTGAGCCCTCCACTCTGTACGTAGCATCCTCCTGAGCCCTCCACTCTGTACGTAGCATCCTCCTGAGCCCTCCACTCTGTACGTAGCATCCTCCTGAGCCCTCCACTCTGTACGTAGCATCCTCCTGAGCCCTCCACTCTGTACGTAGCATCCTCCTGAGCCCTCCACTCTGTACGTAGCATCCTCCTGAGCCCTCCACTCTGTACGTAGCATCCTCCTGAGCCCTCCACTCTGTACGTAGCATCCTCCTGAGCCCTCCACTCTGTACGTAGCATCCTCCTGAGCCCTCCACTCTGTACGTAGCATCCTCCTGAGCCCTCCACTCTGTACGTAGCATCCTCCTGAGCCCTCCACTCTGTACGTAGCATCCTCCTGAGCCCTCCACTCTGTACGTAGCATCCTCCTGAGCCCTCCACTCTGTACGTAGCATCCTCCTGAGCCCTCCACTCTGTACGTAGCATCCTCCTGAGCCCTCCACTCTGTACGTAGCATCCTCCTGAGCCCTCCACTCTGTACGTAGCATCCTCCTGAGCCCTCCACTCTGTACGTAGCATCCTCCTGAGCCCTCCACTCTGTACGTAGCATCCTCCTGAGCCCTCCACTCTGTACGTAGCATCCTCCTGAGCCCTCCACTCTGTACGTAGCATCCTCCTGAGCCCTGCACTCTGTACGTAGCATCCTCCTGAGCCCTGCACTCTGTACGTAGCATCCTCCTGAGCAAAGCACTCTGTACATAGCATACTCCTGAGCAAAGCACTCTGTACATAGCATCCTCCTGAGCCCTGCACTCTGTACGTAGCATCCTCCTGAGCCCTGCACTCTGTACGTAGCATCCTCCTGAGTTCTGCACTCTGTACGTAGCATCCTCCTGAGTTCTGCACTCTGTATGTAGCATCCTCCTGAGCCCTGCACTCTGTAGGTAGCATCCTCCTGAGTTCTGCACTCTGTACGTAGCATCCTCCTGAGTTCTGCACTCTGTACGTAGCATCCTCCTGAGTTCTGCACTCTGTACGTAGCATCCTCCTGAGTTCTGCACTCTGTACGTAGCATCCTCCTGAGTTCTGCACTCTGTACGTAGCATCCTCCTGAGCCCTGCACTCTGTACGTAGCATCCTCCTGAGCCCTGCACTCTGTACGTAGCATCCTCCTGAGCCCTGCACTCTGTACGTAGCATCCTCCTGAGCCCTGCACTCTGTACGTAGCATCCTCCTGCATGTAGCACCAGCATACAGGAGGCACACTGACCACCAATATGCTGGGCCAGTGGTTATCTTTTATTTATCTCATGGATGAAATGTGAGAAATAACGTGTGTGTGTATATATATATATATATATATATATATATATATATATATATATATATATATATATATATATATATATATATATATAAAATCATAAATCATTCCATAAACACATAGCACATACAATGCATATATCAATTGAGGAATATATGCTTATAAAATAGTTTACCATTTGCCGATTAAAAAAAAAATATATATATATATATATATATATATATGTCCCCGGTTTTTATTTTAAAAATCTGGTCACCTTATACTAAGGGGGGGGGGGGTTTGCACTAGGAGTGTTTTCACTAAGGGGGGGTTGCACTGAGGGGGGGGGATTTCACTAAAGGGGGGGTGTCTGCACTGAAGGGGGTGTGAACTGAAGGGGGTCTGTGTAACATGCAGGGGGTCCAGAGCTGTGGGGGCTGTGTAATGTAAAGGGGTCCAGAGCTGTGGGGGCTGTGTAATGTAAAGGGGTCCAGAGGTGCAGGGGGCTGTGTAATGTAAAAGGGGTGCAGTGATGCAGGGTGCTGTGTAATGTAAAAGGGTGCAGGGGGCTTTGAGATGTAAAGGGGTCCAGTGATGCAGGGGGCTGTGTAATGTAAAGGGGTCCAGAGGTGCAGGGTGCTGTGTAATGTAAAGGGGTGCAATGATGTAGGGTTCTGTGTAATTTTAAAGGGGTCCAGTGATGCAGGGGGCTGTGTAATGTAAAGAGGTCCAGAGGTGCAGGGTGCTGTGTAATGTAAAGGGGTCCAGAGTGCTGTGTAATGTAAAGGGGTCCAGAGGTGCAGGGTGCTGTGTAATGTAAAGGGGTCCAGAGGTGCAGGGTGCTGTGTAATGTAAAGGGGTCCAGAGGAGCAGGGGGCTATGTGATGTAAAGGGGTCCAGTGATGCAGAGGGCTGTGTAATGTAAAGGGGTGCAGAGGGCTGTGTAGTGTAAAAGGGTCCAGAGGTGCAGGGGGCTTTGTGATGTAAAGGGCTCTAGTGGTGCAGGGGCTGTGTAATGTAAAGGGGTCCAGTGATGCAGGGGGCTGTGTAATGTAAAGGGGTCCAGAGGTGCAGGGTGCTGTGTAATGTAAAAGGGGTGCAGTGATGCAGGGTGCTGTGTAATGTAAAGAGGTGCAGGGTGCTGTGTAATGTAAAGTGGTGCAGGGGGCTATGTGATGTAAAGGGGTCCAGAGGTGCAGGGGGCTATGTGATGTAAAGGGGTCCAGAGGTGCAGGGGGCTATGTGATGTAAAGGGGTCCAGAGGTGCAGGGGGCTATGTGATGTAAAGGGGTCCAGAGGTGCAGGGTTCTGTGTAATGTAAAGGGGTGCAGGGGGCTATGTGATGTAAAGGGGTCCAGAGGTGCAGGGGGCTATGTGATGTAAAGGGGTCCAGAGGTGCAGGGGGCTATGTGATGTAAAGGGGTGCAGGGGGCTATGTGATGTAAAGGGGTCCAGAGGTGCAGGGGGCTATGTGATGTAAAGGGGTCCAGAGGTGCAGGGGGCTATGTGATGTGCAGGGGGCCACTTGACTGGACTTGCCCCCCAGGCCTAAGGCTGCCAGCCCTCCCCTGGTCGGGTCCATAAATATTGGGACATCGACACAATTGTAATCTTTTTGGTTCTATAAACCACCACAATGGATTTCAAATGAATCAAAGAAGATGTCCTTTAACTGCAAACTTTCAGCTTTAGGCTGCATTCACACTATAGCGTACTGAATCGCGGCGTTTTGTCCCGCGAATTGCGGCGGCAAATAGTGGCGTTTTGTCGCCGCGATTGTGAATGCAGCCTGTGACCCCCTCTGTGGAGATGGTTCACATCTCCAAGCCGAACGCCGAAAGACGCCTGAAAAAAAGGTCCGGGACCTTTTTTCAGGCGTCAGGCGTGGAGATGTGAACCATCTCCATAGAGGGCAATGCTAAAGCATCCCTCTGGCGTGTCGGGGCGGCAGCGGCGTTCACACTACAGGCGTATATACGCCTAGGTGTGAACGGGGCCTTAATTTGAGGGTATTTACATACAAATCAGGTGAACGGTGTAGGAATTACAACAGTTTGTATATGTGCCTCCCACTTTTTAAGGGACCAAAAGAAATGGGACAATTGAGTGCTCAGCTGTTCCATGGCCATGTGTGTGTTATTCCCTCATTATCCCATTTATAAGGAGCAGATAAAAGGTCCAGAGTTAATTTCAAGTGTGCCATTTGCATTTGGAATCTGTTGCCGTCAACTCTCAATATGAGATCCAAAGAGCTGTCACTGTCAGTGAAGCAAGCCATCATTAGGCTGAAAAAAAAAAAAAAACACATCAAAAAGATAGCAAAAACATTAGGTGTGGCCAAATCAACCGTTTGGAACATCCTTAAAAAGAAAGAACGCACCAGTGAGCTCAGCAACACCAAAAGACCCAGAAGACCACGGAAAAAAACTGTGGTGGATGACCGAAGAATTCTTTCCCTGGTGAAGAAAACACCCTTCACAACAGTTGGCCAAATCAAGAACACGCTCCAGGAGGTAGGTGTATGTGCGTCAAAGTCAACAATCAAGAGAAGACTTCACCAGAGTGAAAACAGAAAGTTCACCACAAGATGTAAACCATTGGTGAGCTTCAAAAAACAGGAAGGCCAGATTAGAGTTTGCCAAACATCTAAAAAAGCCTTCACAGTTCTGGAACATCATCCTATGGACAGATGAGACCAAGATCAACTTGTACCAGAGTGATGGGAAGCGAAGAGTATGGAGAAGGAAAGGAACTGCTCATGATCCAAAGCATACCACCTCAACAGTGAAGCATGATGGTGGTAGTGTCATGGCGTGGGCATGTGTGGCTGCCAATGGAACTGGTTCTCTTGTATTTATTGATGTGACTGCTGACAAAAGCAGGATGAATTCTGAAGTGTTTAGGGCAATATCTGCTCATATTCAGCCAAATGCTTCAGAACTCATTGGATGGCGCTTCACAGTGCAGATGGACAATGACCCAAAGCATACTGCGAAAGCAACCAAAGAGTTTAAGGGAAAGAAGTAGAATGTTATGCAATTGCCAAGTCAATCACCTGACCTAAATCCGATTGAGCATGTATTTCACTTGCTGAAGACAAAACTGAAAGGAAAATGCCCCAAGAACAAGCAGGAACTGAAGACAGTTGCAGTAGAGGCCTGGCAAAGCATCACCAAAGATAAAAACCAGCGTCTGGTGATGTCTATGTGTTCCACACTTCAGGCTGTAATTGACTGCAAAGGATTTGCAACCAAGTATTAAAAAGTGAGTTTGATTTATGTTTGTTAATCTGTCCCATTACTTTTGGTCCCTTAAAAAGTGGGATGCACATATACAAACTGTTGTAATTCCTACACCGTTCACCTAATTTTGGATGTAAATACTCTCAAATTAAAGCTGCAAGTCTGTAGATAAGGCACATCTTGTTCGTTTCATTTCAAATCCAGTGTGGTGGTGTATAGAGACAAAAATATTAGAATTGTGTCGATGTCCCAATATTTATGGACCTGACTGTATATCTCAGCACAGGTGTACTTTATTGCCTGCAATTAAAGTTACACTAAACTCGGTATAAGAAGAACAAAAAAAAAAAGAAGAAGAACTATAAGGTTCAGCTTTTGGTGCTGTGATCGGACTTACTGTTAGAGGGTGGCCATGTTCATTCTCTATGGTCCTACAATATGTAGGTGTGTGGCCACCCTCTCCTGCTCACTACCAAGATGGACTATGGGATTTGTAGGTGCAAAGCGCAGGACACATGACTGCATCTAATGTGCACAGCTCGTTCCCACAAAAAGGAAGTGAAAAGGGAAAGGTTCGGGAGCTCAATGAGGGATAGTTATAAGGAGGCAGAAACACAGTAAAAAAATGTTATTTAAAATAGACTACATAATTGCAAATATATTGGTATCCCAAAAGATCTACTGTATTGCTACAATGCAAGTCTTTATAAATCGACTAGAGACTTCCATCTATCACCTACGTGGGTAACATGAAAAACGACTGTACTGAACAAAATAACGTCTGCATTGGAAGTTTTCATTTTTTGGGGAAATAAACGTTTTAATAAAAAAAAAAAAAAAATAGATTACAGCGCCATTAAGCAGTGGACAAGTTTGGATCATTGTGGAAAATAAAGGACATACATCTAGTGTCACTTTAAGGTGGAGTTTGAACTATTCATGGTGCAGCTATCCCACCCCCTTCAATCAATCACAGTATTTAAACAGGTCTTGAAACTTACCTAATAAAGGGAGAAGAACAGGGTAGTTATAAGGCATCACAAACAAATTGACACAATTCAGGGCAGTGCTAGCTTTCAAGTAGCCAAAAGGATGGCCAAGTTCACTGTACTTGGCACTGTTTGCTACAAATACCTGGTTGATAAAAAAAAAACACAAACAAAAATAAGGGTCATCGAGCTGCCTGCATCATCAGTTCTCAAACACTTTCATCAGAGTCTGCTTGCCACAGAAAACACCCAAACCTCACCTATTCTACGCATTGGTGAATAGCAGGAAGCTTTAAAGGCTCAGTTCACCTTGTCAGTTGTCCCTTAAAAAGGGTTGTAAACCTTTGTTTTTTTCACCATAATGCATTCTATGCATGAAGGTGAAAAATAGGATTTTTGTACTCACCGTAAAATCCATTTCTCCGAGTTCATGGACGGACACAGCAGCATTGACGTTAGGGTTATATATCCTTCCTTTCAGGAGAGACTTAGGCAGAAAAACAGCACTTCAAGTGTTAAAACACTTCTTGCAGTACAGCACCTCCCAGGGGGTGGGTCCCCCGGGTACACCCCTCTCTCTGCATCATGCAGCCCCAGTTCGTAAACAAGCAGTACAAACAAAGGAGGGGTGGTTGCTGTGTCCGTGAATGAACTCAGAGAAATGGATTTTACGGCGAGTACAAAAATCCTATTTTCTCTTCCGTTCATGGACGGACACAGCAGCATTGACCTTAGGGACGTCCCCAAGCAGTGTCAAAAAATTTCAAGGGGTGGGAAAAACACAGCAAACCAAGCTTCACCCCAAACAAACCAGAGTTCCTCAACGGAGGAACTTCAACCTTAAACTGCCGCCGTAAAACCTTGCGGCCAAAGGAGGCATCCGAAGATGCACTCGCATCCACATTGTAAAATTTTGAAAATGTGTGGATTGACGACCAGGTCGCTGCCTTACACACCTGTAAAACAGACGCTTGATGGCGGAAAGCCCAAGAGGCACCAATCGCCCTGGTTGAATGCGCCGTAACCTGAAAGGGAGGCGCCCGCCCCTTTAGGGCATAAGCCTGGAACACGACCTGCCTGATCCACCTAGAAATGGTGGCCGACTAGACCGCCAGACCTTTCTTAGGACCAGTCACCGACACGAACAGTGAGTCCGACTTCCGAAACGGAGCCGTAGCAGACAAGTACACCCGTAGGGCCCGAACCACGTCCAAGGAATGCAAAGTGGCCTCCTTCGGGTTTTTCGGCCGAGGACATAAGAATGGAAAAACAATGTCCTCATTAATGTGAAAAGCCGAAACAACCTTTGGAAGGAATGACGGCTGCGGCCGCAGAACCACCTTATCCTTATGGATAACCAAGTAAGGAGCCTTGCAAGACAAGGCCGCCAGTTCAGATACCCGTCTGACCGAGGTAATTGCCACCAGAAAAAACACCTTCTGGGACAGAGTCAACAAGGGAATCTTCCAAATGTCCTCAAACGGAGCCTCTTGAAGCACCGAAAGGACTAAATTCAAGTCCCATGGAGGCAGTGGAGGGCGCACAGGAGGGGCCACATGCCGAACCCCCTGCACAAACGTACGCACCAAGGAGTGCGCCGCCAAGGGTCGCTGAAATGAGACAGCTAGAGCCGAAATCTGACTCTTAAGTACAGTTAAGGCGAGAGCCTGATCCACTCCACGCTGTAAGAACAGCAGAATCCGGGACATCGCGTATGTACGGGGATGCCATTTCATCTCTTCACACATAGAGATGTAGGCTTTCCACGTACGATGGTAAATCTTTCGTGAAGTAGACTTCCGTGCTCGCAGCATGGTAGACACCACCGAGCCCGACAGGCCTCGATCCTTCAGCACCTGGCTCTCAACGGCCACGCCGTTAAAGCCAGCGACTGTAAAGCAGGGTGAAAGATCGGACCCTGCGACAGAAGATCTTCTCTCAGGGGTAGACGCCAAGGGACGTCTGCCACCAGACACACCAGGCCGCGTACCAGGGGCGGCGCGGCCAATCCGGAGTGATCAGGATTGTTGGTATTCCCTCGGCTTCCACTCTGCGCAGCAGGCGAGGAAGAAGCTTCAGAGGAGGGAAGGCGTAGATTAGGCGATAGTGACCCCATGGTGCTACCAACGCGTCCGCCCACGGATCCCTTGACCTGGCCACGAACCGTGACACCTTCCGATTGAGACGGACGCCAGAAGGTCCACATCTGGAATGCCCCATCTTTGGCATAGACTCTGAAACACCTCCGGGTGTAGCGACCATTCTCCTTGGTCTAGTGTTTGGCGACTTAGGTAGTCGGCTTGCCAGTTCAGCACGCACGGAATGTACACGGCCGACAGAGCCGGGACGTACCTTTCGGCCCACCGGAGGATGTGCGCGACTTCCGTTGCTGCAGCCGAGCTCCGTGTGCCCCCCTGATGATTGACGTACGCCACGGCCGTGGCATTGTCGGACTGGATCCTGACCGGTCGGTCCTGTAGACCCAGAGACCACTTGGAGAGACACAACTTGATCGCTCGGAGCTCCAGTACATTGATTGGTAGTCGGGACTCCTACTGAATCCAGCGCCCCTGGGCTGACTGGACACCCCAGACACCCCCCCCCCCCAGCCGGAGAGGCCGGCATCCGTCGTGACCACTGTCCAATGGCACGGCAGAAACGATTTTCTGGCCCGAAGTACCAGAGATGTCAGCCACCACACTAGGGAGGACTTGACCAGTCGACTCATCCGAATCTGGTAATCCAGAGACTAAGGGAGCTTGTCCCAACGTGACAGAATCTCTTTTTGCAACACTCGAGTGTGAAATTGAGCATACGGCACTGCCTCGAAAGAGGCCACCATCAGACCCAGCACTCTCATGCAAAAGCAAAACGACGCCCATTTTTGGGTCGTCAACCGCTGCAATGCAGACTGTAGTGTCTGTAGTTGTTCCGTTGGGAGGAAAACTCACCTGAGGAGTCCAGGACTAACCCCAGGTATCCTAGCCGCTGAGACGGTACCAGTGCCGACTTATGGGTATTCAATAGCCAACCGAATTCTCGGAGGGCCTGACAGGTGATAGACACGTCCTCTAATTCTGAGCTTGAAGAAGCTCTCAAAAGAAGGTCGTCCAGGTATCCTACGATAGCGATCCCACACTGCCTCAGCAGGGCCAGAATCGGGGCGAGCACCTTGGTGAAAACCTGTGGTGCCGATGCCAGGCCGAACGGGAGGGCCACAAATTAAAAGTGGTCCTCTCCGACCGCAAAACACAGGAATTTCTGGTGTTTTGCGCATATGGGGATATGCAGGTACGCATCCTTGATATCCAAGGATGCTAGGAAATCCCCCTGATGGAGCGCTGCTACTACTGAGCGAATCGACGCCATCCTGAATTTTTGCACTTTGACAAAACAATTGAGGGCCTTTAGGTCCAGAATTGGACGAACCCCCTCTTTCTTGGGGACTACAAACAGATTGGAGTAAAACCCCTGAAACCGTTCCGTTGAGGGAACCGGTACATCCACTCCCCTGACCAGCAGATCCTGGACAGCCCCTGACAGATCCTTCCGGCGATCCGGAGGGAAAAAATCTGTTTGGTGGGCAAGAGAGAAAATCTATATTGTACCCCGAGGAAACTACTTTGTAAACCCAACGGTCGGAAAGAAGAGACCTCCACTGAGCCGCGAAGTCGGCCCCCCACCCGAGATGTGGGTGGGGGCAGACCTTCATGCAGAGGCAGGCTTGTTGGGCATGGGGTACCAGGGGCGTTTTTGCCCTTCAGTGGGCGCCTTAGCACCCTGAAAACGTTTTCCCGACGCACTTGGCGGGCGAAAAAAAACACTTGGGGGTAGTAAAGGAGGGCCCTTACTTACGGCGAGCCTCCTTACCCTTCCCAGATTGGGGGAGTAGAGTGCTCTTACTGCCTGTGGCATCCTTTATGTCATCCAGGGACGCCCCAAAAAGCCGTTCACCCTTAAAGGCTAAGTCCACCAAGGCCTTTTTAGAAGACTGGTCCGCAGACCAACACTTCAGCCACACGAGGCGGCGTAGCACCACCGCGGAGGCCCTGGAGAGCAAGGGGAGCGTATCCAGGGCCGACTCACAGACAAACTTTAGGCCCTGCACCAACTGGTCGGCCAGGTCCACACAGGTCTCAGAAGCTTTCTGCGCCTCCTGCAGCAAGAACTTTGCCCGTTCGGTAAGTGTCTGCGACACCAGAGCCCCGGCTAAAACCGATCTCACTGCCGACCCCACCACTGTGAACATGGAGCGGGCCACAGCCTCAGTTCTCCTATATGCGGGGTTCTTAAAGGTGGGAGGCCCTGCCACAGGTAACGTGGTAGCCTTGTTCAGTCTGGACACAGGGGGGTCCACTGACGGAGGAGAGATCCACTTTTGTTAAAAGCCCTCCTCAAAAAGGATAAATGGGCCGCAAAGTATTTTGGAACAGCAAAAACTTTCTGCGGTCGATCCATTCCTTGTACAACAATTTTTCCAGATATGAAACACAAGGAAACACTTTCGCGGAGCGGGGTGGCTTGCGGAACCCAAAAGGGACCGGCATGTCTGATGCCTCCGCCAAATGCTCAAGTTTTTGAGTATCCCGCACCGCAGTGACAAGAGCTCCAACAAATTCCTAATCATGCGCCGACCCTGAAGCAGAGTCATCCTCACTGTCCGTGTGGGCTAAGCCTGCATCATCTGACATGACGGAACCAGGGCCAGACACAGAAGCGGGGCCTGATTCCATGTCAGACATCCCCAGAAGAAGGCGGAGGGAGGGGGCGCTTTTTACCCCCCTTCTGGCCACTCGCCGCTTCAATCCTGGCAACAAACGCCTCAAGGACTGCCGTCATAGCATCCAATGAGGGCGCAGGAACAGGGGCACTAAGGGTTAACTTTGGCATGCTTGGGGTAGAAGCCTCCAGTTCGGACGCCATGCTGACCCACCGTATATGCCGCCCTTGTACTGCAAGGCAGGACCCACAGGCCACCCTCCCGGCCACAACAGAGAGCAGGGGACTCATCAACCGACCAGGCTGTAGTGCTGCTGAAAAGCTGAGGACGCTGCCTGTGCTGTGCCATCCCTCAGGAAGTGTGCTGCGAGCTTTGGCACCGTTATTCTAGTCACTAGAGGCCAAAACTTTTCCAAGATGGCCGCCGACATGCAGAAAAACAGCATGCGGGCTACAAGAAAATGGCCGCCGATACAATAGAACCACGTCACCGGTAAAATGGCGGCCACACACGTGTTTTTACAACACAGCAGAACATAGTAAAAGCAGCAGACCCTGCAGGCCCCCCCCCCCCCCAGCACACACGGCACCATAAGAATAATAAAAATAGCATCCCACAGCAGCACAGCCCCCCGGTAGTAACGGAGCCCCCCCAGGCGGACCCCCCACCTCACAGCCGCCACCCAGAAAACGGGGAAGGGGGGAGAGAGGAAAGCAGGGCGGACCCTCGATCGACCTCCCCAGAAATGCACCAGCCGAACCACCGTGCCAAGGTAAGGGGATACTACTTACACATCCTGCGACCACCGGCTGAGGCATTCCAGACAGAACCAACGTCCGCTTGCGGCATGGCTGTCGGCCCGGCACACTGTAACATGGCCATAGAGACCGGTCATATGTGTGCCCTGGAGCATATCGCTCACCGGCCACCCCTGGAGCAACGGGGAATGTCGTGGACGGCCCAGCGCATAGCTAAAGGCCGGCACACGCTCGATGGCCGAACATGGGGGAACTACAAGGATCGAGGATCCAGCCTGTCACCCAGTCGGCAGTTGATTGTAGATCCCAGGATCCAAAAAAATGCAGGAAAAATAAAATAAAAGCGAAAAAAATCGCCTAAAAACCTCCAGAGCACATGGGCCCAGAGGAACCATGTCTTCTCCTAACGTTAGGCAGAAAAAAACTGGGGCTGCATGATGCAGAGAGTGGGATGTACCCAGGGGACCCGCCCCCTGGGAGGTGCTGTACTGCAAGAAGTGTTTTAACACTTGAAGTGCTGTTTTTTCTGCCCAAGTCTCTCCTGAAAGGAAGGATATATAACCCCAAGGTCAATGCTGCGGTGTCCGTCCATGAACGGAAGAGAAAAACACCTTGCAGTGTCCAGCCCCCCCGTTTTACTTACCTGAGCCCCGAATTTCCGTGGGCACGATTCCGCCGTCGCTTCCTCCACGGGTCCTTGGCTCTTCATTGGATTGATGGCAGCGCAGCAATTGGCTTCAGCTGCTGTCAATCAAATCCAATGATGGGCGGCACCAAGTCCTATAATTGCCGGCTACGGACGCCGAATCCTGGACATGGGAGCGCGCCTGTAAGGTAACCCCCTTGGGAGAGCGCTTTCCAGAAGGGGTTATGTAATGTGGTGAGGAGCAGAGAGAGCTGCCGTGGGACCCCAGAAGAGGACGTTCGGGGCCACTCTGTGCAAAATGAACTGCACAGTGGAGGCAAGTATTACATGTTTGTTATTTCTTTTAAAATCGAACCTATAGTATCACTTTATATAAAAAAAAAAAAAAAAAAAAAGAAGGAGAAAAATGGGCAATTGTAAGGATTTTAGTGGCTTTGACAAGGGCCAAATTTTATTGGCTAGACCAATGTTGACCCACAGCCAAAAGTGCCTACAATAGGAATGTGAGCATCAGAACTGGACCACAGCGCAATGAAAGAAAGTGGCCTGGTTTAATGAATCATGATTTATTTTACATCATGTGAATGGCTGGGTGCATTGCTTACATTGGGAAGAGATGGCACTAGGATGCAGTATGGGAAGAAGGAAAGCCAGTGGAGGCAGTATGATGCTTTGGGCAATGTTCAACTGGGAAACCTTGGGTCCTGTCATTTATGTGGATGCTACTTGACATGCATCTACATAAACCTTGTTGGTGACCACGTACAGACCATCATGGAAACTGATGGCAGTGGCGTCTTTCAGCAGGATATTGTATTCTGCCACACTGCAAAAATGGTTGACAAATGGTTTGAAGAACACTGGTCAAGGTGTTTTCTCGGCCAACATAGATTTCCAGATCTCAATTCAATTAAGCATCTGTGGGATGTGCTGGAAAAACAAGTCTAATCCATGGAGGTCCAATCCAGGACTTAAAGAACAAGTTCACCTTTCGTAACATGTTGCACCCATATTCAAGGTGTAACGTGCTACGAATGGACTGGCCCCTGCAACACCCACAATGCCTGCTGAGACAGCTAGCAGGGTTCTTCTCCCTCCCTGCTAGCTGTCACAATTTTAAAAACACATAGCTATGCAGGGATCCGCCTGTATTACTGGTTAACAGGGCTGTGGGCAAAGAAAACTACAGCCTTTGCGTATAGTGGTAGTGCATTCATGCTTCCTGTCAGACTATCTGCTTACCCATATGGAATGGAGGGGCATGCAGATACACTGGCAGATCTGCTGTAGACCTGCATGGCATCAGTGATCCGCAGATCACTAGTGCAATGCTTTACAGGCTGAAAAAAAACAAAAGCCAATTTTTTTACCTGCAAAAATGTGCCTTTATTATTTTTCCCCAAAAAGTGAACTTCTCTTTTAAAAGATTGGTTACTGGCGGCTTGGTGCCAAATACCTTCAGAGGTCTAGTGGTGTCCATGCCTGTTGAGTGGCATCCATTTGATATTAGGTAGGTCAAACTGTTATGACTGACTAGTGTATTTTTGCAGGAAAAGGGTGCATATTTTTTTTTCCTCTTGGGAGCCTGCAAAATATTGCACCCATGATCAGTGAATTGGATTTGCACCATGTTATATCCTAAATACGGGTGCAAGAAGTAACCTGGTGCAAAACTTAAACGTAGCCTCAAAATAACTTGTACACATTTACATAAAAATTTTACATAACATTCTAGTGAGGAAGAGACCTTGAAAATGGAGTTCCTCAAGAGCCTCTACCCATAAACTGAAGTAATACTACTGGATATACAGAACACCAAAATAAAATTCATTCTTAATGGAATACCCTAGTTTAACAGAGCCAAGTTAACATAAAACCACGAAACTGTGGTACTTGCCAAAATGCAAGCCACTCAGAGCACTGAAAAGGTCACGCAGTGCCAATCTGACAAGGAACAGATATACCCGTCAGCTGACCGAACCAATGCAGCCTGGCTGATCATGAGCCACACAGCCTCAAATCTATACATAATGCCATGGGTGCCAGTCACAGACTGCAAGCAGAAGTCATTTAATTGACTGGGCAGTGCAAGAGTGTTAAGCCAACCCACAGATATGTTTTTAACGTCACTGTCCGGATTTGTTAAACTAGGGGCAAATTTAACTTTTTCCTATATTCAATAAAAAAATAGAAATCAATCCCAATAACATTTTTTAATTGGAAAACTGTAAAAAAATAAATAAAAATAAAATAAAAAAAAAAGGCAAAATTAAACACTGTGGTTAGAAATATTAACATTTGTTGCAACAAATAAGGAATAAAACTCACGGGCCAACACGTATGTGGAGATTTTCTTTCCAATATATACTGCGTCAGTGGCGATGGCTCCAACTCATACTTGTCAAATGGTAGCTTATCTATGACCATCGGTTCAGAATTCGTGCAGGAAAACTTCACAACGGGATGTGAGGATCGTGGGGGCTGTTGCAAGAGATAGTAAATATGTTACCCATATGATAGTGAAGTGAAGTGAAAAGTTGGGATAGGCCTATACTTAAGAGCATTTTCATTTTCCAATTTGCACCAGAAAAAATATTCTCTGCAGATACAACAAAATGCTATATGCAAGGTGCAAGACATTACAAAGGTTGTAAACTCAAAAAAAAAAAAAAAACCTGTAAGAAAAATACATAATTTAGCTAGCTCATTATGAAATACTCACCTTAGAACTAAGCCTTCCAGCAGCGCCTGCACGCTGCAGAGACGGCTGACATTTTTCCCCAGTTTCTTGCGGGTTCGCAGGCTCTGGTGCCTCGAGTGGCCGGAGTCATAATAACGTCACTCCCGTGACTGCGTGCAGGAGCCGCCGTTCACGGCACAGGGCTCGGAAGGAACGGCACCCGTGGCTGTTCCTTCAGAATGCATGCACCAGTGATGTCACTCGCTGCACGCAATTTAAATATCTACTAAACGGTACATGTTTAGGAGATATTTACACTACTTAGAGATAAATATCTGCAAGAAAAAGTTTACTTCCTCTAAATATTGGTTGGTTTGGGTAAAAGACACCCATCTAGATCACTGCACAGTACACAGACTCCTATACTTACTAGTGTTGGAGAATTCTGATCTGGCCAGAAGGATTCTGGTAAAGGCCAATGACCAAGAGGTACGCCAGTTTTAGGATTTGGTTTAACATAAATTAATTTTCGACAGCTGTGCCAAGGCTGGACTCCAACTGCTTTGATGTTATCTGTAATTCCATCTATAAAAAGATAAACAACTTTAAATGAGAAGTAATTACCACATTCTGCAACAACTATAATACATGCCTGTTTACCAGATCAGTGAACCTGTGCACCCAAACCATTAGGTAGGGCAAAGGAAATCTATAGGTTTCTCTTAACATTAGAAAATGCCACAAACACAAGCTCGCTGTCATAGTAAAATTTCATAAGTACATCACTAAGCTAAACATTAAGGCGGGGATCACACCTATGCAAATTGGATGCAGGTCTCTCCATAGAAGGAGAATGTGACTGGCTCTCTATGAAGCCGGTTCACATCTCCGCAGCAGGACCGGTGCGTTTTGCAGGAAAAACGTGTGCTTTTTAGAACCCCCAAACATTATATATATTTTTTTAGCAGAGAATCTAATGGCGATTGTTATTTTATTTCGGACGGTATTTGTGCGGCGGTGTTTTAAACGCAACTTTTTGGGAAAAATTAAGTTTCATGAATTTTAAAAAAAATGAAAAAGGAAAGTTAGCCGAATTTTTTTGTGTAATGTGAAAGATAATGTTACGCCGAGTCAATAGATACCAAACAAGTTACGCTTTCTAATTACACGCACTCGTGGAATGGCAACAAACTACGGTACCTAAAAAACTCCATAGGCGACGCTTTAAACTTTTTTTTTACGGTTACCAGGTTAGAGTTACAGAGGAGGTCTAGTGCTAGAATTATTGCTCTCGCTCCGATGATCGTGGCGATACCTCACATGTGTGATTTAAACACCGTTTTCATATGCGGGCGCGACTTCCGTATAACTGTTGCGCTAGCTCGCGGGGAGGGAAGTGCTTTAAGAAAAAAATATATATTTTTAAAATATTAAAATTGTGTGGGGGTGTATGGACAAAAGAAAAACATGCAAAGCTTTAAAAGCAGAAACTAAAGAATAAGGTTCCATGCACACTGAAGCTGATAAACTGCAGTTTATTGGCGTTTTGGCTTCTTTTTTTTTTTTAAAGCCCATAAACATGCACACCTGGGCGTTTTTTAGTGTTAATGAGCTTTGGAGTTTATTGTTTTTTTCTGAATCCCAGAAATTTGCGTTCAAAGAGGCGTTTTTTGGTGAGAAAAACGCAAAAAAAAAAAAAAAAACGCAAAACGCTCAAAACCGCCGGCGCCAGCATTTTTTTATCCATCGACAAGAAAAATAAAAGCTACACTGAAAAACGCTGATTAAAGCTATTGCAAAAACGCTAAAAACTTTGAAAGGCTCCCTGCAAAGCTACTAGCGTTTTTTTATAGCTTTTTTTTAGCTTCAGTGTGCATGGAGCCCAAGTTAACCTTTGTTAAAAAAAGAAAAAAAAAAAAAAACAAAACACACACAATTCACTTTTTCTTTTGCAAAAAGATGCATATTTAAAAAAAAAAAAAAAAAGGTGATTTTTTTTAAAAAAAATCCCCTGTCAGTATAGTAAGGTATGGGCAGGCAGTTACTGAAGGACAAGAATGATCAATGAACTACCTAGAGCGCTCATTAGCACCCTGGTAGTTCATTGAGAACTACAAGCCAACTGCAATGGTTGACGGTAGTTCCAGCTCTCCCATTCACAGAACTCTGAATGAACGATGTGGCTGGCTGGGCAGAGTGGTGCATGGTTGAGTATTCTTTATTGTTACAGCAGGTGTGGTGAGAAGATCCGACCTGCTGTCACAACAGGGACTTGGGAGGAGGAGGTGCGGGGACTACTCAGTAATATGTCACACCCTAAACATGGGTGTGCAACATGTTACCTAAAAGGTGAACTTATCCTAAATATATTACTGCCAATATTGTATGGGAAGCAAGAGCTGGTAGGGAAGGTCTTGTTTAACAAAATAATCACTAAATGATTACCTGAATCAGTAAGTGAAGGATCGGGTCCAGATTTTTCAAAGTTTATCACCACACCACTTTTAACTTTTTGTGCCAATGACTCCAAACACTGATTCAACATTCGCTGTGAGAACACCCCGTATGAGCGACCTAGAAAAAAAAAGGAAATTAAAAATTTAAATTAAGCAAGAGTATTAAAAATAGGATTTTTGTACTCACCGTAAAATCCATTTCTTTGAGTTCATGGACGGACACAGCAGCAATTGACCTTAGGGTATTATCCTTCCTTTCAGGAGATTGACTAGGCAGAAAACAGCACTTTAACCACTTGCCGACCTCCTCATGTACATATACGTCAGCAGAATGGCACGGACAGGCACATGTACGTACCTGTACGTGCTCTGCTTGACGTGGGTCCGATCGGGACCCCCCCCCCCCCCCCCCCGGTACATGCGGCGGTCGGTAAGCCTCGGGGAGCGATCCGGGACGACGGCGCGGCTATTCGTTTCGATCGAGTGATACCTTTTATTAGGGAGACTCGATCGATGTTGTCAGTCCTACAGCCACACCCCCCTACAGTTGTAAATACACACACACAGTGAACCCTAAATGTTACAGCGCCCCCTGTGTTTAACTCCCAAACTGCAACTGTCATTTTCACAATAAAGAATGCAATTTAAATGCATTTTTTGCTGTGAAAATGACAATGGTCCCAAAAATGTGTCAAAATTGTCTGAAGTGTCCGCCATAATTTCGCAGTCACGAAAAAAATAAAAAAAAAAAAAAAAAAAAAAACCGCTGATCGCCGCCATTAGTAGAAAAAAAAATAAAAATGCAATAAAACTATCCCCTATTTTGTAAACGCTCTAAATTTTGCGCAAACCAACCGATAAACGATTATTGCGATTTTTTTTACCAAAAATAGGTAGAATACGTATCGGCCTAAACTGAGGAATTTTTTTTTTTTATATATGTGTTTGGGGGATATTTATTATAGCAAAAAGTAAAAATAATTGCATTTTTTTCAAAATTGGTCGCTCTATTTTTGTTTATAGTGCAAAAACTAAAAACTGCAGATGTGATCAAATACCACCAAAAGAAAGCTCTATTTGTTGGAAAAAAAAAACGCCAATTTAGTTTGGGAGCCACGTCGCACGACCGCGCAATTGTCTGTTAAAGCGACGCAGTCTCGAACTGTAAAAACACCTTGGGTCTTTAGGCAGCATATTGGTCCGGTCCTTAAGTGGTTAAGTGTTAAAAACACTTCTCACAGTACCTCCCAGGGGGCGGGTCCCCTGGGTACATCCCTCTCTCTGCATCATGCAGGCCCCAGTTTGTAAACAAGCAGTACAAACAAAGGAGGGGTGGGTGCCGTGTCCATCCATGAACTCAGAGAAATGGATTTTACGGTGAGTACAAAAATCAATTTTCTCTTCCGTTCATGGACAGACACAGCAGCATTGACCTTAGGGACGTTCCCAAGCAGTGTCAAAAAATTTCGAGGGGTGGGGAAAAACACAGCAAACCAAACTTCACCCCAAACAAACCAGAGCTCCTCAACGGAGGAACTTAAACCTTAAACAGCCGCCTGTAAAACCTTTCGGCCAAAGGAGGCATCCGAAGATGCACTCGCATCCACCTTGTAAAATTTTGAAAATGTGACGACCAGGTCGCTGCCTTACACACCTGTAAAACAGACGCTTGATGGCGGAAAGCCCAAGAGGCACCAATCGCCCTGGTCGAATGCGCCGTAACCGGAAAGGGAGGCACCCGCCCCTTTAGGGCATAGGCCTGGAGCACGACCTGTCTGATCCACCTAGAAATGTTAGCCGACAAGACCGCCAGACCTTTCTTAGGACCAGTCATCGACACAAACAGTGAATCCGACTTTCGAAACTGAGCCGTAGCAGACAAGTACACCCGTAGGGCCCGAACCACATCCAAGGAATGCAACATGGCCTCCTTCGGGTTCTTCAGCCGAGGACATAAGGATGGCAAAACATTGTCCTCAATGTAAAAAGCCGAAACAACCTTTGGAAGGAATGACAGCTGCGGCCGCAGCACCACCTTATCCTTGTGGATTACCAAGAATGGAGCCTTGCAAGACAAGGCCGCTAGTTCAGAAACCCGTCTGACCGAAGTAATTGCCACTAGAAAAAACACCTTCTGGGACAGAGTCAACAAAGGAATCTTTCGAATGTCCTCAAACGGAGACTCTTGAAGCACCGAGTGGACTAAATTCAAGTCCCATGGAGGCAGTGGAGGACGCACAGGAGGGGCCACATGCCGAACCCCCTGCACAAACGTACGCACCAGGGAGTCCGCCGCCAATGGTCGCTGAAAGTAAACAGGAAACAGCCAAGGCCGAAATCTGACCCTTAACCGTATTTAAGGCGAGAGCCTGATCCACTCCACGCTGCAAGAACAGCAGAATCCGGGACATCACGTATGTACGGGGGTGCCAATTCATCTCCTCACACAATGAGTTGTAAGCCTTCCACGTACGAGTAGACTTCCGCGCACGTAGTATGGTAGAAATCACTGAGTCCGACAGGCCTCGATCCTTCAGCACCTGGCTCTCAACAGCCACGCCGTTAAAGCCAGCGACTGTAAAGCAGGGTGAAAGATAGGACCCTGTGACAGAAGATCTTCTCTAAGGCCTCGTACAGACGAGCGGACATGTCCGATGAAAACAGTCCGCGGACCGTTTTCATCGGACATGTCTGCTAGCAGATATTGGTCTGATGGTTGTACACGCCATCAAACCAAAATCCCCGCGGACAGACAGCGCGGTGACGATGACGCGGACATGTCCGATGAGTCGTACTAATCATCGGACATGTCCGACGGACAGGCTTCCAGCGGACATGTTTCTGACATGGACATAGAGACCGGTCATATGTGTGCACTGGAGCGTATAGCTCACCGGCCACCCCTGGAGCAACGGGGCATGTCGTGGACGGCCCAGCACGTAGCTAAAGGCCGGCACACGCTCGATGGCCGAACATGGGGGGGGGGGACTACAAGGATCGAGGATCCAGCCTGTCACCCAGTTGGCAGTAGATCCCAGGATCCAAAAATGCAGGGAAGAAAGAGAAAAAAAAAATCTCCAGAGCACGTGGGCCCAGAAGAGCCATGTCATCTCCTTACGCTAGGCAGAAAAAAACTGGGGCTGCATGATGCAGAGAGAGGGATGTTACCGGGGGACCTGCCCCCTGGGAGGTACTGTACTGTGAGAAGTGTTTTTAACACTTAAAGTGCTGTTTTCTGCCTTGTCAATCTCCTGAAAGGAAGGATAATACCCTAAGGTCAAATGCTGCTGTGTCTGTCCATGAACAGAAGAGAAATTAAAAATTTCGGCAGAAAGAAAATGCAGTTTTGTCAGAAAGTACATCTACCAAACTAGGTTCATAAAGAAAACAGAAATGACAAATTGGGGTAGCCAATCAGCTTCTAACTTCAGCTTGTTCAATTAAGCTTTGACAAAATACAAACCTGGAAGCTGAATGGTTTCTATGCAGAGCTACAAAGATTTTTAAACGAACTGCGCCTTTTTTAAACTGTTTTAGTAAATCAACCCCATTGTGTTACATGCTTTTTCAGAGTTTTCACAATTGGATGAAACAAAGCCAAGCTAAAGCCTTGCTATAGTACGGATTGCCTGATCTGCCTTTGGTGATAAAAAAACTAGATTAGAACTGCAATTTAAAGAGCTCAACCTACAAACAAGGCTCCTGTCCTAATCTACGAATAGCACTCATCCCTATGAAGGGACTCCCCCTTTCTTACTTTCCCTTCCCCGCTGCAAGCAGTTCATCTCCTATTCCATTCTTCTTCCTAACACTTTCTGAAAATTCTTCGCCTCATTCCTTATTTTTAGACATCCTTGACACCATAAATGCAATCACCATCTGACATGGAACCGCAATCTATATTCACCATGGATATCTGAAAAAATAAAATAGTAGTACATTGTGCCTGCACACTGCAACACAGTGGTGCGAATCGGGCACACAGGAAACAAGGCATTTTGGCATGGGATTGTGCTGGAATAACCATCCAGTGCAGTCCCACCGTATCTGGTGAACACCTTAAAAGCAGAACATGAGTCATTTATCTTTCCATCCGTTAAATCTTCTGCTTTTTACATCCTGTTTGCCTGGTAAAGAGCCTAGGCTTACGACATGCACAGCTCTTTCTCGTGAGAGTTTGCTAGGAAACCGGGGGGGGGGGGGGGGAGGGGGGGGGTGGGGCTGAAGGTGTGCCCCTTTGTGTCTGTAAAGGAAGTGAACAGGCAGCAGCTTCAGCTGCCCACAGTTAAAATGGATGCAGCCAGACTTTGTGAAAGGAGATTTCTGCAGCATATTTGGCAAGTACAGAATCACAGTGTGTGTGTATACACACACACACACACACACACACACACACACACACACACACACACACATATATGCAGTGGTTGGAGGGAAGCTTCAGAATGGCAAAGATGTTTTTACAAATTATGTGAGCAGACTGCAGTTCCTCTTTAAAATCAAAACATTGTTTCTTTTAGAGTGGAGAGCAGATATTTCACTTCCATTTTATTTCTGCTGTCTGATCACATTGAGGGTATGAGACCTCTCTATTAGTCCTACAGAACGATTACCACTGGGACAGAAAAATCCAAAATGGTAAGTTGCCATCAGAACTTGAATGAATTTATTGAACAAGTCAGTTATGCCCAAGTATTAAGAGGTCAAATCAAGTTTTACTCCAGAGGGGAGATACTAACCTCCAGTGACATCACACATAGGAGTGATTGAAGAGTCATCCAGCTGGACAGAGGTCACCTGTTCTTGTTCAACAGATGTTGCGCCAGGTATTCGAAGGACTAAGGCAAAAAGTCTCTGATCCCACCGAAATGGCTCTTTTGTTAACTCGCTTCCAGGTAATGGAGACATTAAAGGCAGGTGGAGCTAAGAGAAATAAACATAGTTAGAAATAAATGTCGATAGTCAGAAAGGCTGCAATGAACTTTCATACACAAGGCATTTTTTTAGGATTTCCTGGTTACAAAATAGTACAATGTATAAGAAAAAATCTGCAAACAGCAGAATCTCAAATACTTTATCTTTTCTAAGCCAACAATAGACTGTTCAACCCAATCCTACTATATAACATGGAAACAACCACCATTCCCATAAGAGCCCTTGTGCTGTCCTTGTATTCACAAAACACGTTAACCTATAACAATATAAAGTAGAAATGTAGGCAAAACTTTTTTCATTTTGGGTAAGGAAGGGTTATAACCCATCAGATTTTTTTCCGCCACCTGTGTCCCATTGTGGAGATGTCTCTTCACTTCCTGTCCCATAGCCAAAACAGGAAGTGGGAGGAAATCCCTGCAAATTAAAGTAATACTTTGGGGACTCCCAGGTCAGCAGAACTAGTGTCCCCAATGGAAGATTTCTCCTCCATTAATTTTCTGGGGACAACCCAAATTTGGGATTTTAATAATGCTAAACAGGACAAAGAGGATGAATCTCCTTATGCTCCCTGGCGGTATGATTATTTTAGATTTTAGATGCTAAAAGCGGTACAATTGTTTTGCATGGAAATTTGGCGTTTTATATTGTAGACCTGTAATTCTTAAGAATAACTCACTTAAATCTGTCCAAACAAGAGTCTAGTAGACATCCCGGGTATGATAAAGTTTGAAACACAAAATCATAAATAATAGAATAAAAATTATAACAAATGATATAATCATAATAAAAAATTTTACTTTCAGTGTTAGATGACGAATTTCCCCACAAATCACCATTGCTCAATTCTGCAAGTGATTCTAATTATAGCCGTATTCTAGCTGGTCTAAAACCACTTTTGAGATACAGGGACACTTTTTGGTTGCTATGGACAATCTAGTTTCCAGGTAGAAAGAACAGTCTATTATATAAAAGTGCATGCAGGTCACTGGGCAGACCACTAGGGACAAGGGGTGTGTATTTATGTCATACACTACTATAATCTAAGATTACTGTATGTGTATTGTTTTTATTTTTTTGAATTTGGCGCCGATCTTTACCCCTGTGCGTCGTAACATCGCAGGGAACAGAGCTCGGCGGCACACGGGCACTGTGTGAATCGAGCGAGGAGACAGCTTACTCACACAGCGGGGAGACATTGCAGGATCCAGGGGACAAGGCAAGTAATCTCCGCCTGGATACTGCGATGCGATCCTAGGTCTGGCTTGGGGATACCGCTCATGGTACGGGATCTCCATCCAGAGCCAGACTCTGGATTACCGCCAGAGTGGTTAATGGGGGCACATACAGCAATAAAAACTGACAGGTTTTCCAATTCCTCTCCACTCTATCCAAAACTAAAAAAAAAAAAAATTGCCTTTAGTTATGCTTTAAGAATGCAAGCCATGCCATTCTATTACAAAATTAGACTGTGCATTGTCTGGTGCTAAAGAGTCTAGAAGATGTTAGCAGAACCCAAAACTGTAGTCAAACATTTTGGCTATAGACTTTATAAACCAAATGTATTTATTTCAAGTAAATCGAACACCCTTCTCTTACATGTCTAGCTACAGGAGCGGTGGTCAAGTTACTTTATGTAGGGCAGCATATACTATTCAGTGAATGTAATGCTACAGAAAGCTGTCAAAACCGCAGTGCCTTTTGTCTAGATGAGCCCAGCAAACCTCTTGCTTATTACTACAGGCAATACAATTTCTCATTGTGGCAATTTTTATAAACTACAGCGCTTTCACAACTAGAAGACCAAAACAAGAGTCACACAACAAAAAGGCATTTAACGTAGAAAGGAAAAGATGTACATACTTCCTCCTGAACACCACTGTTTGTCGTAAGTTTACTTCCATCTGTTATTGCAATTATGATAGCAGGCTCCAAGAAGAAAGGATTTCTTCCCTGTGGGGAAATAATACAATTAGGTTAAATAAGGTCCTGAATTCAGTTATCGGTAAGGGTTTTCCAGTATTTAAAGGCCTGAATGTTCTTCCCTGTATCTGCATGGGTTTTATACAGGTGTGAAAAATGTAAATCAAGAATGCTTTCAGAATTAGAAGTGTTAGTTTATTTTCATCAATTGCCAAAAAGAAAAAGTAAATGAACAGAAGAAAAATCAAAATTCGGTGCGACTGCCCTTTACCTTCAAACCAGCTTCAATTCTTCTAGGTACACTTGCACAGTTTTAAAAGGAACTCAACAGGTAGATTGTGCCAACATCTTGGAGAACTAACCATAGATCTTCTGTGGATGTAGGCTGCCTCAAATCCTGTCTCCATGTAATCTCAGACAGTCGATGTTGTGATCAGGGGTCTGTGGAGGCCAGACCATCACTTCCAGGACTCCTTGTTCATCTTTACACTGAAGATGGTTCTTAATTGGCTGTATGTTTGGGGTCATTATCCTACTGCAGATTACATTTGGGGGCTAATCACACACCTCACAGATTGTAAAGGCCTGATGGCTAAATATCTGCCTGTATTCAGCATTGAGGACACCATTGAGCCTGACCAAAACTCCATTTGCAGAAATGAACCCCCAAACTTGCAAGGAACCTCCACCGTGATTCACTGTTGTCTGCAGACACTCATTGTATTTCTCCCTATCCCTTCAAACTGCCTTCTGCAACAGTCAAATATTTCAAATCCCCCCCAACTCACTGCCACAACCTAAACATATGGGAATGATCTGTGAATGGACTGCAACTATGACAGCCTTTGTGGCTGTCGGCTTGTAGATTTCAATGAACCACATTGATGTTGAGCGCTGTAATAGTTTGATTCTTCCTATGAGTGTGATGCACGGGCGGGCAGCTCACACTGAAAGTCTGCAGGACATGCATGGCATCAGCAAACCGCCAATAACTGGTGCAATGCTTTCCAGGATCCTGGAAAAAAAGGAAACGCGCATTTTTTTGACCTGCATTTTTTTTTTTTTTAAAAGATGAACTTATCCTTCAATTATACACCTGACCCAAGCCTAAAAAATCCCTGACTTTGTGCAAGTGTACTTTGTGAAAGTATAAGAATTGATGCTGGTTTGAAGCCAAAGGGTAGTCGCACCAAATGTTGGATTTAGAAAGGTCTTCTGTTCACTCACTGTGCATTGTGTAAATTTATATAAACCACTAATATACATTTTTTTAAAGCATTCTTAATTTACAGCATTTCTTCACACCTGCCTTAAACTTTTGCACAGTGCTGTGTGTGTGTGTGTATATATATATATATAAAAACTGGAGGAGCTAGATTGGGAGTGCCTTTGTTGGACAGGGATTAACGTGAATGGCTCCATGTGCCTGTTTCATTCAGTTGGTGCGAATCTAAGATTATAGAGTGTTGTAAACAAGCAAAGTAGTTAAAGCAGAACTAAACCCCCCTATCCATACAGCCAAGAACTGTGTCATCTTAGCCTCCGATCTGCAGTTTATATGGTGATGCCCAGTTTTAAAACAAGCCATTTGATAACAGAAACAATTATTCATGGAATGCCTTGAATGTACTGGTTGTGGGGAGAAAAAAAAATGGGTAAAGCGATGGGTTTAGTTCCGCTTTAAGAACAGTCAGGTAAACAAGTAAAAAGGAGCCTAAACTGCCCCCTGCTGGCTTGAGTTAATTTTGTTGAAACTAAATGCAAAAACTTGGAACAATTATAAAAAGTGACAGTATTAGGGCAATGGCAGACAAGCAAGGCAGCACATTGATTGCATTTATCGATGGGAAATGGTAGTAAGAGACTTATGTGCAGAGCTGTCATCAACTCGGCATAGAAATAGATAGGGAACTCTCCCCCTGCCACACAAATCAGAGGTGAAAGGGATATTGTGAAACAATCAATATGAGGCATTTGGAGGAGGATGGCTCCCCCCCCCCCCCCCCCCCCAGATTGTTAAGCTACAAGAAAATATAAATAGTAGTGAATTCAACATTCAAATACTCAATAAAGATCAATCTTCCAGGTGCCTAGGTTTCAAATGAGAGGGGTTGATTCAACATCAGTGAATGTTTGGTGAAAAGTCACATTTGCTGCTTTATAAATATGCCCCCAAAGCTTCAGGTATGAAAGACAAACACCTGTTTATCACAGCGGAAAATTAAATGAATGTTTTAAGCACCTGTGTTTGATGCAACCAGGAATTCCCAAGGTGCTTTCAATCTATAACTTCCAGCATGCACTGTCCACTGCAGGCAGGGCACACTGTGGGAAAAACCACCTAGGAAGACAGACAACAGGTTGCCTGTTTTGATCATTTTATCATAAATCACATGACAATGTAATAAATAATCAACTTGATTTTCAAGCACTTTGCCTTTCACCCTTCAAAAGAAAAATAAATGACATTTAAAAATGACACATAATGGCACGCAACCAGATCAATGCTTTAGCTTCAAGTTAATAGTATCCGTTTTACAATTCTATAAGTAAAATACATAAAGATCAATGTAAGGCATGTGTCAAGCCACTCCTGTCTGGTTTTTGCATCAGTGGCTCCATTAGAAAGAGTTACCCTCACTTTGTCCTGCGTCAGTGACAATAGTTTTACCAGACAGGAAGTGAAGAAAAATCTGCAAGCGGGAATACAGATGGAAACAGTCTGCTTATTTCTGTTATCGGAAGAGAGTGCTCCCCACTTCATTTCTGGTAAATCTGGACAGCACGAAAGGTGCCCCAGAAAATATATATATATATATATATATATTATATACACATACATACACCGTATAATAAAAACACACACACACACACACACAAACAGAAAAGGATTCTAAATCTTCCTCACTCTATCCAAAACTAAAGCTGGCTGTACACAGCTTGAACTGCAGCCAATGTGGGTGACCGTGTCAGCACCATCCAGCTCTAAACTCAAAAGGGCCGGTGTGGAAAATTGCTGGCTGAACAGTGACTTCATCCAATCAGACGCAGTCATTGTTTGGCCATTTAGGCAGCCCTGGATGCGGCTACTTGACAACGATAGCCGAGAATAATGGCTTTTGAAAAAGTTTAAACTTTATGTACACTTTAAAATTTGATTAATACGGCAGCACCGAAGGCCTAGGAATCCTAGCAGTCCTAACGTTGCACAGTGGTTTCTGCAGCTAGATGTCTAAATGCAGTATTGCAACAGTGACACCTACAGGTCAAAGAGGAAATTACCTTGACTGGTAAACATATTAGAAAGACCACAAAGCCACTGTAGATCTGTATTGATAGCCATTTTACACTGGATTTACATATATTGATGAGAATCTATGTCATAAGAGAACATCAGAAGTTATAAAATACTTACCACTAGAGCAGTGTTTCTCAATTCCAGTCCTCAGGCCCTCCAACATGTCAGCTTTTCAGGATTTCCCTCAGTTGAAAAGGCTGTGGTGATTACTAAGGCAGTGAAACTGATCAAATCACCTGTGCAAAATAATGGAAATCCTGAAAACCTGACCTGTTGGGGGGGCCCGAGGACTGGAATTGAGAAACACTGCACTAGAGTAACCATTTGGGTGTCCAAATGTCTGGACATTTAGTCAATATTTTCTGAAGAACAGGATAACAGTGTCTAAAGCAAGATATTTCATGGATTCAGCTATTGCTCATCACTAAAACAGTGATCTTAAAGTGATTGTAAGCCTCAAACATGAAATAAGAACCAAACATACCCTTTTATAGTGTGTACTTGTCTCAATTAAGAGCAATTTCTGGCTGCCGATTTGTTCCTGTTATCAGCTGGAGTCACTTGACAAGTTTTTTTGACAAAGAAAAAAAGGTGACAGGAGGGGAAGCACCAGCACAGAGCCTGTGATTGACAGCCTCAGGTGTGTGTGTGCGCGTGTGTGATTTCTGTCAGAGGTCTCATTGAAATCTGCAGAGTGCAATATCAGCTCCCTGACCCATTTTTTCTAAGGGCTCAGAGCAGCTTTATAGATTTTTGAATTTGAATGGATGCAGTGAAGAGAATATTGCAGGTAAGCATGTACATTTGTAGTAGGATTGGTTTAATCTCCATCACCTAAGGCCAGTCACTTCATGGAGTATATGTAAGGGTTTACAACAACTTTAATCTTTGCTCCCCATCAGGATCATGTGTGCCATCTATTGCAATACAGCCCCTATACACTCCTGCTTGATTGACATGTGCCACTGGATTGTCTGTACATTAATAGAAAAATGGCACAAAGCATGAAAAGATTCCCAGCCTCACATTAAGCCCAGGTTCACGCTGGGCTGCGGGATTGAAGCTGTGCGATTTCAGCTGAACTCGCACAATTTCACTCCCGATTTCAGAATGTAAATCACGCGCCGAAAATCGCAAAAAGTACAGAAGCTACTTTTTGAAATCAGTGCAGCACCACAAATGCAGCGTTGCACCGATTAGGACTGTGCCTTTGCCGCGATTTGACATGTCAAATTGCACCAGTGTGAACCAGGGCTCAGGTTGCATCCCCCCTAAAAGGCAACTACATACTGCCAGATCACCTACAAATTCTAATGTGTAAATATGCTTCCCTGACACCACAAGAGACTAGGTGATGGGCAGGCACATTCAATGTCTGGATGGTCAACAATCAGGAATTGTTCAGCTGGGGCACAAGAGTCCAAAATATTGAGTTTTAGAAGTAGCCAAAAAGACTTGCCCTTACAAACAAGGCCCAAGTTAAGACAGCAAAGAACCATATTCTTTCATAAGTGGGAAGATCACCCAAGCCATCTGCACAGCTACTGTACTGTATGGCTGAAGAGAACCCAACTATGTAGAACAAATATGAAGGTAAACTGCAGAGACCCAGTAATTGTGATAGCTAAAAACATAGGGGGGTCAGAACATTAGGATGATCAGTGTTCTCACACTGTTGGTAAAGCAGAAAGCAAGAACAGATATTATGACTCACAGCATTTCAGAATATTGGTTAAAAGGGGGGGGGGGGGGCTGGGAAGAAAAAAAAGGGACTGTAGTTTCCTTGAGTTCGGACGAGTGTTTGGTGGGCAAAAATGAGCACAGACTCCCGTTAGGCGATGGGTTCATCTTATAGTCTCCTAAAAGGGAACTACGTATGCTACCAGTAATCGCCTCTGAAATATGCTACTTTTTTGGCTGTCATGTTGATTCTCATACTTAAAGATCAGGAGTTTAGTCTGACTGATTGAAGCAAAAGTATCAGTATGAAAAAAAAAAGGCAACCGACATTATCTGGATTGATAGACAGTCAAACCGGGACTTCAACATTTACAGATATAAAAAGGGAATGCTAGCGTGGCAGTACTACACGCAGTAGTAAGTGGAAAATATGTCCCATTACTGATAGACCGCACACGTGGGCCAGTCCAGTGACCATTAATCAAGATGGCAGACAACGTTTGTGCATGCATGGCTCCAACACAGGCTCACCCCCTACCAAAAATTTTTTGGGGGAAAAAATTGTGTTTGCAGGTAAAGTGATGGCAAGTGCTTTCTGGGACAAATGTGGAGTTATTCATGTAGATTTTCATCCCCATGGTGCCACTATCAACAGTGATAACGGCCATATTCTGAGTGATATGCATACACTGCTGCAGGAAAAACCCAGCCTGGTTTGATTGCCAAAGGCGTCCTGTTTCTCCAGGACAACCAACGAGCTTGTAATGCTCGCCACACTACGTTCACATTACAGCAACTCGACTGAGAAGAATTGTCACATCCCCTTACAGCCAGGACCTCGCTCCAAGTTATTTCCACTTGTTTGGACCCCTGAAAGAACCTCGGAGGTCAGAATTTCAGAGCTGATGACGAAATGAAGCAGGCTGTCCTAGGATGGTGCAGGTGTACTGACAAATCTTTCTATGCCAAAGATTTCCAGGCAATAAATGCTGAGATAAGTATGAATGTAGCTGGGGAGTAGGTCAAAAATAAAATGCACGCCTTGAAATGTGTTCTGTTTAACATAAACTCAAAAGTCCTGGTTTGACTTGAACGTACGTGTGAGATATATCATTCTTAATTATTTATATATATTTCAAGGTCAACTTTAGACAGAGAAGAACCTGCAGGTTGTTTACCTTTAAGCCAAGGCTTTGGTCATAATACTCTTCAGGCAGCATACTGAAGGCTAGACAGTGGTGTAGTGGATAGCACTTTCGCCTAGCAGCAAAAGGGTCGCATCCCAACAACGACACTACCTGCCTAGAGTTTGCATGTTCTCCCTGTGCTTGCGTGGGTTTCCTCCGGGTAATCCGGTTTCCTTCCACACTCCTAAGACATGCTGGTAGGTTATTTGGCCCTAGTATGTTTACGAATGCGAGTTGGGGACCTTAGATTGTAAGCTCCTTGAAGGTAGGGACTGATGTCAATGTACAGCGCTGTGTAAACTGACAGCACTATACAAGTATCTGAAATAAAATAAATATCAACGTCACATGTCCTCTAAACTACATCAAGATATTTTCTTGGCGCACACTCCCAAAAGTCACAGTGTAGTTGATCAAGGTAGACGTTAAGGGCCTTAATAATGCATACTAATGCAAGGTCTGGTTTACAAGTGAAGCTGGTGGTGAACACAAAGCTTTCCAAAGGTTTCCTGGAGGGGATTTTTAAAGTCAGCAGAATGGTAGTCTTCCTACATGAATGAGAATCCAGGTCATGCAACACTTCTCATCAGCCCACAGGTTAAAATCTGACTCGGAGAAGACGGAAGAATCTCTTAGAAAGCTTTTACCATCTTACTGAAAAGGTCACCTGGGGAAAGCAACAGGATTAACATCTATGTAATAGAGACTGGGAAACAGAAGCACTCTCCTCCAGTTTTCCTTATTGTTGGGGGTAGATAAAAAAAATAAAAAATAAACCCCACATAAGTCAGCATCTTTAAAATTTAAAGGTTCATAATCCATATGATGAGTGCTAGATACATTAAGAGCTACAGCCACTCCGCAGTCAATACTTTCACAACAAGTGAAGCCCAGTGATCAAATCTGCACCCTTTCCATCCACCCCTAAAGCTTCCAATGGGACGTGGTGACTACATTTTTAACTGGATAAATCAAAAAGTCTGACGGCTGCACACTCATGCGATGCAATTTTGGCTTTATTCAATAGTACAGAAATAGTTTAAAAAACAACCAAACACGGATTGGCAGGGGGTACAGGGTTGACGCATTCCACACGGAATTCGTGCTTTTTCAAAACCACCATTTCTAAATGGAAGCAGAAAGTAAACAAGAAGTGACCAAAAGCAAGCCATAGGGAAACAAAAATTAAGCACGGCAACCAAAATGCTATAGGTTGAAGAAAGGAAGGGTGACCCTCTGGAAGCCGCAAATCTACGGTGTCCTGCTGCAATGAATGGAGTGGCAACCTCAGCCTGGACTCTGACCAGGCCACGCCCCCAGCAAAATGCCATAACCAGTGTTGCCCACACACTTTGGCCTTCAGGGTGCTGGCAGGTGATCTGGAAGGGAACACACGCACACTTCACAAGCTCTATTAACAAATCCATGAAGTGACAGTTTACAAATGGGAGTCAGTGAGAAGAATTACAGAAACGGATCAGCTACAGTGAATGGATGAATAAATATTTACAATACATGATTTCCTGGGGCCAAGCAGTTGAAGCAAAAAAAAAAAAAAAAGAAAAGGCCAACACCTACTACATTTTAAAGTGGTTCTAAACACTAAGGCCTCATTCACACTACGGGCCTTTTCGGGTCCGCCTGTCACTGACCTGAAAGGCCGCTCCATGCATTCCTATGGAGCGTCGGATGTCAGCGGAGATCTGCGGACTGATCTCCCGCTGAGCCGACGGGAGCAGGCGGACTCCGTAGCGACGGAGTCCGCCAAGTGTGAATGAGGCCTAAATGTTTTTACATTAATGCATTTCCTGCAAGTAAAAAAACAAACATTTTTACTTTGCAAGTAGTACAGCTTATGACACTAAAAAGCCAATTCTGATACAAAGCATTGCAAAGCAAAGATGCATTTTCCCCAATTTTGCACATTTTCTGAAGATGAAGTGACAAAACAAAAATGGGAATACTGTAGTTTAAATGTCAATTGTAACCAACATAGTTTGCTTTTTTTTTTTTTACTACTACCGTATATACTCGAGTATAAGTCGAGTTTTTCAGCACTTTTTTGTGCTGAAAATGCCCCCCTCAGCTTATACTCGAGTCACCTTTTTGCGCCTGGTCTCTCGGACTTTGGGGTCCCGGTACCAGCCGTAGGTCCCCTGGCACACATATAGCCCCACTCTTCCTCTATAAGTGTGCAAAGTTTGTTGTCCAGGGGACCTACGGCTGGGGAGCACCAATTTTTCAAAGTCGGGCACCCCTTCCATAGACTCCCATGTAAAACGGTAATTTGAGGACCCGGTACCGGCTGGCTGTAGGTCCCCTGGACCCAAAACTTGGCACACAGTTATCCTCTACAAGTGTGTAAAGTTTGCTGTCTGGGGGACATACGGCCGGGGAGCACAGATATTTCAAACCGGGCACACCTTCTATTTACTCCCATGTTAAACGTAAGTCTAGTCATGGGCACAGCGAGACATGCAGATGGACACCCTAGGCTTATATTCAGGTCAGCTTATACTCGAGTATATACGGTAATAGAAGAATGGGGAGTAAATCAAATCTCAATTTGTGTTGTGTCTTGAGAGAAAAGCGTCACATACAGCAAAAAATAAATGCCACTATAAGCATATCTTTATGCCGCTTTTTCTGCCAGGCACTTTTTTTTAGCCGCCTAGCATGCATGAACCCTAAATATAGTATTAATACAACAGTAACAATGTCTTACAGACACGGGGGGGGGGGGGGGGTTCATTTACCAATAAAGAAGAGTGCAAAATCTGTCTCAGCTGTGCATGATAGCCAACTAGCTTTCAACTCGAGATTGTCAAGACAGCAGATATACATGTAAAACTTATGTAGGGAGATTTGTTTCATCTCTGTATCATCGGAGGCCGTTCACTTCACTGGGTATATACCCACTTTGACAAAACACGAAAAACAAGACTGGAAGCCGATTGTTTTCTATGCACAGCTGCACCAAATTTTGCACTTTCCGGTTTTGGTAAAATATCAGGGTGTTTCATCAGAAGACCCGGTGATGCTATAAGCAAGTTTTCAGAACCCAAAAGTGTCCGATATGTCTGCTGCAATATCGCAGGCCTAACAAAAATCGCAGAACGCCACCATTACTAGTAAAAAAAAAAAAAATATGAATCTATCCCCTATTTTGTAGGCGCTATAACTTTTCCGCAAACCAATCAATATACGACAGATTTATATTTATATATATATATATATATATATATATATATATATATATATATATATATATATATATATATATATATATATATATATATATATATATATATATATATATATATATATATATATATATATATATATATATATATATATATATATATATATATATATATATATATATAGTGTGATAGATATATAGATATATCTATCACACAAACTATATATATATATATATATATATATATATATATATATATATATATACACACACACGTGTGTGTAATGCAACACACATGAAGGCGTATTACACACCACAAAACAGACCAGACAGATGAGAATAGGCCTTTAGATTACACAGGATGTGACGACAGGTTTCCTTTAGGAGTCAGGTTAAGAGGGTTTTTTCCTGTTTAATATTTGATAGGTCTATGACACATGCAGTAAACATTATCGGTGCTGGGAAAAGAAAGAAAATTCCACATGCTCACATCGCAGACAGTCCAAGCTCAGGGTAATAATGGGAGAAACAAAGACAAGATATTCTAACTTGTTTGCAATAATTGTCTGAACCTGCCCAAGCTTGTCACCCAGTCCATGTGAAAGCAGCTAGAACAGGCGACAATCATCTTTTGGCACCCATGTGTATATCTAGCTCTCCTCCAGTCACTATGCCTACATAGTAGAAGCAATTCATGAAACCTGAATCAATAAAGAATTTCTATACACAGAAGCCACGTTTTATTTTTAGGAGAACTAAAGAAATTTGGTTTCCTCTTTAAACAATACTTTATCCCAGGGCTCGACAAATCCCGGTCGCCAGGGCGACTAGAAATAGCATCCTGGCGACTTGGCTTGGAAGGTGGCACCATCTGGTGGTGAGCCGTTGGTATTACAAGTTATTACCACCAGATGTGAGCTAGCGCCATCTGGTGGTGGCCGTTGGTATTACAAGTTAAGCATTACAAGTTGTGAAGTACTGGAAATGTACTCTCTGTTTTTTTTTTTTTTTTTTTGTGATATTGGGGGTGGGTCTATAGGGGGCAGGATCAACTGCTGGGGTAGTTTTTCCTTCTTGGTATGGGTAACATATAATAGCATGGTACATAAGTAGTTACAGTGGAACAATTCATAGTAGAGTGTTGCCCCTAGATCCTGGGGGGAGGGGAGTAGGGGTGATTGTGAGGGTGTATATGTCTTGGGGTATATTCATTTTTTTTTATGTTTGGGGGGGTATGGAGGGGGGGGGGAATGCACAATATTTTTCACAGATAATGTTTTCACGGACAATAGGGGTCCCAGAATATTGTAAGTAATATGTGTGTGTATATATCGGCAGGGTTGAGCTGATATTATGTTAGCACTGAGGTTATACTTGTGTTATGAGTTATGTGTATGAATGGTAGGGGAGTTGGTATATATAAATATCAATGTTGGTATAGGGGTACCTGTTTTTTTTTTTTTTTTTTTTTGGGTAAAGGACTGGTAATAGGGGGGAGGGGGGGTAGGTTGTAAGGGGTAGTACACAGGTTTTTTGGATCACTAGAGCACTAGGCTATAAAGGAAGGGTAACACTTGATGAAGGGGGGGAATTATTAATATAAAGAGGGGAGGAATTTAGTTAAGATAAAGGGGGGGAGGGGGGGGGGGAGGGAGAGGGGGGAATAAGGGGAGTAAAAGGGAGGCATATTAAGGTGTTTTTATTTTTATTTTTTTTAGCTTCCCCTGGGAGAGGAGGGGCTACTCTTAAAAGGTACTACTAGTAAGGGACACCCCCAAGGTGGCAGGAAGGATAGCAGGGTTAGGGGTTCCTTTTTTATTTATTTTTTTATTTTTATTTTTTGGGGTTCCGTAAGAGTCTAAGTTTAACGGTCATATCTTTCAAACAGCATTGTTGGGAATAAGCAGTGGGAGTGAAGGGGGCTCAAGGGAAGGGATCAAAAGGTGATGTTAAGGTAATAAGAAGCGGGTAAAAAGTGGGTGCAAGGGGTGGATAGGAAGGCTCAGATCGCTGCTGTGTTTATTTATTCCCCCCTATTTCAACGTCTCTCCTCCAAGTGGAGGGAAGTCGGAGACGTTTAAGATTTTTTTTTTTTTTTCTCTCTTTTTCTTGTTTGTGCCTTTTTTTTTTTTTTTTTTGAGGTTTCTTATAGTAGGCAAGTAGTAGGCAGAGTTGCCAGGGCATAGTGCCTACAACTGCCTTGAGAGTATAACACGCAGGGTACTGGAGGATCTAACCAGACCCTAAGGAACTTGTAATATTTATTTATTTATTTAGTTTTTTTTTTTTTTTCTTCTTTTTCTTTTTAATTTTTTTTTATCTCCCTGGGGTCCGGTCTTATCCCTTATCCCTCCACAGGGCCGTCTGGGGAGAAATTAGGGTAGGAAAGATGACGAAGTGTATCTTTACTTCGTACAATGTGAAAGGGCTAAATAGTCCGGAAAAACGTACTAGATTATTGGCGGAGTTAGGTAGATTAAAATCTCAAATTATTTTTCTACAAGAGACACATTTTAGAAATGACAAAATTCCTAGACTAGGGAACCGTAGGTTCCCAATCGTGTATCATAGCGCATCCCAAACATCAAAAGCTAACGGTGTAGCAATTATGATGTCTAACCAGGTGCCATGGAAAGAATCTAAGATAACTCAAGATGAGTCAGGGCGCCTTCTTATTATAAATGGAGTCTTGTATGAACAAAAGGTCACTCTGGTCAATATGTACTTACCTAATGAGGATCAAATAACTGCTCTAGAAACATATATGGATTTGGTTCACCAAAACAAAGAGGGAATTGTCATACTGGGTGGGGATCTGAATATTGCATTGGATCCCACCTTAGATGTCTCAAAGGGAGTGTCTCACTTGTCCTATTCCAAACTTCGGAGGGCGAAAAGATTATTGCAAGACTTACAGATGATAGATACCTGGAGAAAGTTAAACGCGTATGAGAGAGATTATACTTTTTTTTCTGCAAATCACAAAACGTATACTAGAATCGACTATATTTTTACATCTCAGAATGCAATAACATGCATAGTGGAAGCCTCAATAGGCCCATTCACATTGTCAGATCATGCTCCAATGAGTTGTACTATGGAATTGGGCGAGGCAAGTCCGAAGGAATGGAATTGGAGGATGAATGAGACACTCATAAGGGAACCCGAGTATGAACACAAAATTAAGCAGGAACTAGAGGTTTTTTTTTACTATCAATGAGTCAGAAGAAATATCACCATTATGTAGTTGGGAAGCTCACAAATGCTATATCAGAGGTATGTTGATAGCATTAGGGGCCCATAGGAAACGTGTTTTAGGTGCTAAAATGGAGACATTGTTGAAAGAGATTGGGGTATTAGAACTGGCACATAAGAAATCACAAACCCAGCAAGTAGAAGAAAAACTTATGAGGCTACGAGAGGAATTAAATGGGTTATTGATGGATAGAGCTAAAGCAAAACTAACACGATGTAGACGGGCGTATTATGAATACGGAAATAAACCTAGTAGAATGCTGGCAAACGCCTTAAGAGAAACTCGGACTAGGAACCATATTGAACAGATAAAAACACAGGGAGACATTTTGGTGAAATCTACTAAGGATATAGCAGAAGTATTCAGAGAGTATTATACCAAATTGTATAAAATAGAAGGGCAACAGGAAGTAGTAAGGATGTCTAACCGAGAACATCAGGCAAAAGAGTATGTAGAGGCATCAGGGCTGCCCGGGCTGTCGGAAGAGGAAGCAGGAGGGATTGATGGGCCAATTACTATGGAGGAATTTTTAGAAGCCATACAAGTAATGAAGCCAGGTAAAGCGCCTGGTCCCGACGGGTATACACTGCTTTATTATAAGACGTTCTCGGAGAAATTGGCATCAAAATTTTTGACGGCCTTTAATTCAATAAGGGAAGGGCAGGAGATGCGAGAAGAGACATTGATGGCTCATATTACACTACTCCCTAAGGAGGGCAAAGATCCAACTAATTGTGCCAGTTATCGGCCAATTTCACTATTGAACGTTGACCTTAAGATCCTGACAAAAATCTTGGCCAACAGATTATTAGGATATATTCCAGCAATCATACACCCAGATCAGGTGGGGTTTACTCCTGGTAGAGAGGGGAGGGAGAATACCCAAAGGGTAGTAGGAGCGATTCATACAGCGCATGTTCAAAAGAAGCCGTTAGTGATTATATCTGCCGATGCTGAAAAGGCATTTGATAGGGTAGACTGGACATTCCTGAGAGTGGTGTTGCAACATATAGGGTTGAGAGAGGGGATGCTAAATTGGATTAAGAGTTTATATACATGCCCTAGGGCAAGAGTCAAAGTAAATGATATGATGTCTAAACCTTTTTCAATTAGTAATGGGACACGGCAGGGATGTCCACTCTCCCCTATCATATTTGTTCTTACGGTAGAACCATTGTTGAGGACAATTCGGGCTAATACAGATGTTAGGGGTTTGGTAACAAAAGGAAGAGAACATAAAGTAGCGGCCTATGCGGACGACTTGCTATTTTTTATAACTTCGCCAGGAATATCTCTACCAGTATTGCTACAAGAATTACGCAAATACGGAGAGCTATCTAATTTTAAAGTAAATTATAGCAAGTCCGAGGCAATGGGTGTGGAACTGAGCGAGAAACTGAAACAGCAATTAGTGGGGAATTTTGGATTTAGGTGGACGGATTCATACATAAGTTATTTAGGGACCAAAATACCAAACAAGCTGAGCCAAGTTTTCGAACTCAATTTTGCACCCTTAATCCGGCAAATAAAATTGGACTTTGTAAGGTGGGATAAAGAGGTATTCACGTGGTTTGGAAGAATAAATATCATTAAAATGAATGTGATGCCCAGATTGTTATACCTATTCCAGACTCTACCCATTAAGTTACCGGCCGGATTTTTGAGAGATATCAGTTCTAGGTTTGTGAGATTTATCTGGGCAGGGAAAACCCAGAGAGTACGCAGAACGGTGCTGACTCTACCTAAAGAAAGAGGAGGGGTGGGACTTCCGGACCCGGAAAGCTACTATGTAGCAGCACATTTAATGAGAGTGGTAGAATGGTGTATAGCGGATAAGGAAAAACCATGGATACAGATGGAGCAAAATATAACTGATATACCCTTGGAGGGAATAGTGTGGATAGAGGAGGGGGTGATACCAAAGGAGGTGAAGGGACATCCCACGATAGGAGCTACAATCCAGGTCAGTAAAAAAGTATTCAAGAAAACAAAGATGTCGGTACACCCAAGTCCTATGACCCCAATTTTGGGGACACCAAGTTTTGAGCCAGGATTGGTAGACCAACGGTTCAAAGAGGTAAGGCAGAGGGGAATTAGTAGGATGGTTCATTTTTCAAGGAATAATTATGTAATGACTCGGGAGGAGATCGAAAATGAGTTCTCGGAAAACTTGGACAGTTTCAGGTTAATACAACTCAAAGCATATATACGGGTAGCCACGCAACATATGGCAGAATTACGAATGTTATCTGACTTTGAAAAGATATGTTTAAAGGGAGAGCCTATGAGGCACTTACTTTCTGCTATGTACGCGATGGTGGTAGATCTAGGAGCTCCACAAGAATTGGCTTTTTTAAAAGCATGGGAGAGGGACCTAGGAATGACTTTCTCGGAGCTACAGAAAAAGAAAATACTGCTATTTACCCATAAAGCCTCGATGGCAACTAAATATCAGGAGGGAGGGTACAAGATCTTAACCAGGTGGTATAGAACTCCGGCAGTATTGAATAAGATGTTTCCTCAAGTGTCTAATCAATGCTGGCGGTGTCAAAATGCAGAAGGTACCATTTTACATATTTTTTGGGAGTGTTCTGGAGTGCGAGATTTTTGGAAGATGGTGGCTGAAACAGTAAAAAAAATCACAGATGTGGCTCTTGTAGAAAAACCGTCAGTGTTCCTTTTGCATGACACCCCGTTATCCAATGAAAAATACAAAAATTCTTTGGTGAGACATTTACTTACGGCAGCAAAAGCATGCATCCCGAGTCTTTGGAAAAGTACAGTAGCTCCAACAAAAATGCAATGGATAGGGAGAATAACGGAGATTCAACAAATGGAAAACCTGACTATGATATTAAAAGAACAGGAAGGGAAATATCAGGAAGTATGGTCACCATATGAGGAATATAAGACCTCAGGGGGAGGGGGAGGGTGTTTTTTTTTTTTTTTTTTGCTTGTTGTTTTTTTTTTCCCTTTTCTTTTCTTTTCTCTCTGCTTTTGTTTTTATTTATATTTAAACAGCATAGGATAAGAAGGGTGTGGCTGAGAATGGGGGGGGCTCAGTCGGACAGAAGGTAAAATGTTTTTGTGCTAATAATATAGAGTGATAGTTGAGCTGTTCAGAATTAAGGGATAACCAGTGGTAAAGAGGATAGGTGTAAAGAATGTAATAATCAGAGAAGTGGATGTAAACTGTAATTTGAAATATTGACATGTGACTGTGTATTAGTGCTTAATGTTGTTAGGATTGCTGTTAACAAAATAAAGAATTAAAAAAAAAAAAAAAAAAAGCATTACAAGTTAAAGCAGGAGTTCACCCATTTGTTAAAAAAAAAAATTTCTCCCCTTAGATTCCTGCTCGTTCGGTCTAGGGGAATCGGCTATTTGTATTAAAATATGAGCAGTACTTACCCGTTTTCGAGCTGCATCTTCTTCCGTCGCTTCCGGGTATGGGTCTTCGGGAGCGGGCGTTCCTTCTTGATTGACATTCTTACGAGAGGCTTCCGACGGTCGCATCCATCGCGTCACTCGTAGCCGAAAGAAGCCGAACGTCGGTGCGGCTCTATACTGCGCCTGCGCACCGACGTTCGGCTTCTTTCGGAAAATCGTGACGCGATGGATGCGACCGTCGGAAGCCTCTCGGAAGACTGTCAATCAAGAAGGAACGCCCATTCCCGAAGCCCATACCCGGAAGCGACGGAGAGGATGCATCTCGTAAACGGGTAAGTACTGCACATATTTTAAAACAACTAGCCGATTCCCCTAGAAAAAACGAGCATCCATCTAAGGGGAAAAAGTGCCCTCTAAGGGTGAACCCCCGCTTTAAACAGCAATTCTAATGTTATTTTTCACTATTTTCACTGCCATCTCCTTCCCTCTAATTAGAACCCCCAAAAATTATATATATTTTTTATCCTAACACCCTAGAGAATAAAATGGCGATCATTGCAATACTTTCTTTTACGCCGTATTTGCGCAGCGGTCTTACAAGCGCACTTTTTTGGGAAAAAATTACACTTTTTTTAATAAAAAAATAAAAAACAGTAAAGTTATCCCCATTTTTTTTTAATATTATGAAAGATAATGTTACGCCGAGTAAATTCATACCCAACATGTCACGCTTCAAAATTGCGTCCACTCGTGGAATGCCGACAAACTTTTACCCTTTAAAATCTTCATAGGCGACGTTTAAAAAAAATCTACAGGTTGCATGTTTTGAGTTACAGAGGAGGTCTAGGGCTAGAATTATTGCTCTCGCTCTACCAATCGCGGCGATACCTCACATGTGTGGTTTGAACACCGTTTACATATGCGGGGGCTGCTCACGTATGTGTTCGCTTCTGCGCGCAAGCTTGTCGGGACGGGGTGCGTTTTCTGGCTCCTAACTTTTTCAGCTGGCTCCTGGATTCCAAGCAAATTTGTCAAACCCTGCTTTATCCTATGAAAACCTAAACCAAACTATTTGTCTGACAGATACAGTGGGCCACTTGAAACATTTAGGGTGATCCGGCCTCATTTCCTAGGCTTAGAACTACTGAGTGAAGTCAATAAACCTTCTCTGCTTGGGCCTCACCTACATGCAAGAAAATTGCCAAAAGTTAGCCATCTACTTTCAAAAGGATGGATTCTCACAGGTTATACAAAGTACAAACACTTACAGGACCAGCAAAAGTCAGTGGTCTGCCTTTGCAGCATTGGGGTGAAATCTTTATAAAAGCATAAAAGGCAGACGGCAGAATAAAAATAAAAAAAACTCAAGAGGTCCATTTAGTAAAATACTTTCTATTAGTTTTGAACTCGTCTTCTGCTAGTTTAAGATTATTTTCCAGAGTTCTTGATCTTGGCTTCATATTAAAACCACCGTCTTCCTTAATCTTGCCTTACACCCTTAGGGCTGTTTACACTTACTTCAAAATGTGGCATTGGACACGCTTTTTTAAAGGGCTCTGAATGTCAATCAAAGCCCCCCGTCACTAAATAAAATAGTTCCCACGTTGTGTTTGCTTCAAAAATTATACCCCATGTCGCTTTCATGGTGCTTCAAAGCATCTCCAAAGCCTCCATAGAAGTCCATGGCAAAGCTCACTAACAGCACCTGTAGTTTTTAAGAGTTAGATTCACTTTGTTTTGGAGGTATTGCAGGTATGAGATATCCCAGGATGGGAAACAAACAAGCGAACCAACAGGACGTCATCAGCAGTCACTTCTGATTCATGTGTATATAATCTGGGAGTGTCTGGGGAAGACGTCACATCTAGTGTGCAGCGTGAAGCAGCAGGAAGGCGATTGGGGTCCAGACTGGAGCGAAGTAACTAGCAGATGGCACACGTGGCGTGCAACATGGGAACACTATAGCGGAAGGTGAGCAGGGACCGGAGAGAGAGGATTGAGTGGCAGAGCTGGGGTACCAGAGCAGGAGAAACAAGCAATGTCACATGTGGTGCGCAGCAATATAGCGGGGGGTGAGTGGGGACCAGAAAGAGTGGGGCATCAGCAGAGCTGGAGGAGGGTGAGCTGCTGAACAAGGGTGCCAACGAGCTGGGGATCTGCCGATTTGGGTACTACTGAGCTGAAATTCTACCGGGCCCCATTAAAATAAATCTGAAATCACACACAGCATTTGCCAAGCTTCATTAAAGCGGAGCTCCACCCTAAAGTGGAACTCTGATCGGCACCCGCCCCCCCCTTCTGGTGTCACAGGTATTTGCACCCACTTCCGGCCACACGCTACAGGCAAAAGACAGGTTTTTCTGACTTCCCGTCTGTCGCCAGTTGTGTGCTGGGAACACTCGGCTCCCAGCACACAGCGTGTGAGCCAATCGGCGGGCGCAGCGCGACTCGCGCATGCGCCGTAGGGAAACCGGGTAGTGAAGCCGGAGCGCTTCACTTCCTGGTTCCCTCACTGAGGATGGCGGGGGGAGCAGCAGAGAGACGAGCGATCGCTCGTCCTCTGCTGCGGTCGGCGCTGGACTCCAGGACAGGTAAGTGTCCTAATAATAAAAGTCAGCAGCTGCAGTATTTGTAGCTGCTGGCTTTTAATATTTTTTTTATACTGGCACATCCGCTTTAAAGCACCACTGAAGAATCATCGAAGCACCAAAAACACATCAAAAAAGCATGTTGAAGCGGTAGGTGCTTTACTGTGTGTCGAAGCAAGTGTAAATAAGCTCTAAGAGCTCGATTACACTTGCGGGGCAGTAAAATCTGCAGTTAAGCTCTGTTTTTAATGCTCCTAAACTGCTTCTCCTTTAGTTGGGAAGGCAGTGGCCAGGGAGAGTACACCGACGGCAGCAGGGATTATATCCCATTATGGTCGGTGGGCACTATCGCCTACCAAACGTGACCCATTCAAGTGCTGTAGTCCAGAATGTAGGAGTTAAAGCAGGCAGTTGGGAGATACGCCTCTTCACCACCTGTCAAATGCTCTCTGAGGAGCTATCCGAACACAAATCACTCTTCAGAGAGCAAAGCAATTGTAAACCATGCCTTTCTGTATATAAAAGTTTCAGTCATGTTTCCCCATTCCCTTCTTTCCTCAGGACTGCACATATTCTGTACAAGTTCTCCGAAGTCTGTTCTATGTTTTAACTCCCAGGCCTTTCAAAACGTGCATGTGAATTTATTCACCATTACAAACACAGCAAATAGCCAAAATATGGTCTGAGGGAGAGATTGTCCCTACGCACAGCCAACCTATTGAGCAATCCTACAGAAGCACATGGCATGGTTCAGATTGTAGTAGGGTTCCTTAGTGCAATCGGATGTTTTAAACTGAGCACACTGCATGTTATTCTTGGTGGGAACAAAAATGTAAAAAATTCAAGCTTTGTATTGCAATGAGAAGTTGCACCCCGATGTCATTGTGTTATTACAAAGTATACATAATGGTAATCTAAATATTAGGGTTAATATGCCTTTAAAAACTTAGCATGGTGCTAAACAAATATACAGCACACTGGACCTATTAAAATCTGTGGACGTGTGAAACATGATTGACTACTTTAATGCACACCATATAAAGCTAGAGATTCAAACACCTCAAGTAAAGAAATCCTAAAGCGTTAAACGTGTCCTTGTATATGAGAAAGGGCTATTATGACAGAAGAGTACGGCAGAGGAGTTCCAGTTAATCAGATTATAGATGAGTCACCGTCTAACAGGAAGTAATGAATCAGCCATCTTAGTTAAGGGCAAACAAACATTAACCCTTAGCTGAGATTACGAATTTGTAATTGGTCACACACTGTTCCACACCATCCCAAAAGGTTTTATTAAACCTCTTACATTTGTCTGTGCTCTAGGCATGCTGATGTGTTTAGATTGAGGATGCGTGTCAGTTAAAAAATGTTATGTAAAACCTGGCTAAACAGGAAGGAAGGTTGCCCACACTGTGTATAAGGATTGCACAGAAAATGAGCATCAAAGTAAAACTAATGACAATCTAAAATCCATGGTTTCCAAACATTCCCAGTTGAGCAAAAAAAAAAAGGATTTGATATTTACTGTAGTATGTTGTCATGTGCCTATCCGAACAGCATCTGTTCTTGCTCAATAGTGGACCACCTCATTCGTGCAGCTGCCACATCACGGACATATCTAGGCCTACCCTCAGCATTCATACTGTCACGCAGCAAGAACAACAGAGTTGCACGTGATTTTGTGTGTTGCACATAGGGCAGCTCTATGCCCTTTCGACGCATGAAAAGCAGCACATGCTCCTTTTTGGGCGACTAGCATAGCGTGTTTTTCAAACTCATGTTTTGATGCGATCGCAGAAAAATCATTATATTTGAAGGGCCAATAAATAACTCAAAAGCGTGTCCTGCCATGATTTGCAATTGCAGAGATTCTGCCCGCAAACCCGAATTGTGAGATGTGAATGGGGCCTCCAGAGTAACAGGACAACTCTGTTTGCAATCAGAGGCCTATCTAAAAATATAGAAGCATGCTAGTTGCCATGTGCTTACTTTAGGTCTGTAAAATGTTTGTTATATCTGTTAGTAGGTGAAAAAAAAAAAAAAAACAGTTGATTATTTCATAAATTCAGAGCTGGTCTGTGCATACTTCCTCTATTATCTCAAGGAGTCAAATTGTGAAATGGGGAGGGAATCAGGGATGACACCACCCAGTCAATGAAAATGCTGGGTTGTCAGCTCACAAGAGGAAGTTAGAAATTAGGAGCTGATGGTATTTTTGCTGGTAGATCAGCAGATATTTTTCTGTACTTTCAAGGTCTTTAAAGGGGCAAGACACAGGGAAATATGCATGCACTGCCAATGACTTTATATTTTACCTGACATACCCTTTAAAATGAATCTCTAAGCACAACTTTTTTTTTTTTAAGTTTACGAAAGAGTGGGAAAAGGAGCAGATTGTCAAATTTTAAAGAATAAGTTCACCGTTTGTAACATGTTACACCCATATTCAGGCCCCCTGTACTGCCCCCCCCCCCCCTTTTGACAGCTAGCAGGGGGATCTTTTTCCCCCACTGGCTGTCAATCTGAAAAAAAATGCAGATAAACAGTATTTTGTGAATTGGAAAACGTCAAGGTCCGGCAGCCTTTGCAGCTGTTGGCTTTCAAGTCGCAATGAACTACCAGTGCTGTTGCGCACCATGGTAGTTCATTGAGCTTCCTGTCACAGTGCAACTGTCTGCATTGGTATTAGCAGACAGATACACATACAGTCACAGGACCATGGCATTACATCCACAATCTGCTGATCACAAGTGCAATGCTTTACAGGCTCCTAACAAAAAACAATAAGACCAATCGCAATATTCCCAATGCACACTTTTCTGAAGATGGCTGTACTGGTGGGTGCTGCCGTGATCACTGGCTAGAAACTGTAGACACTCAATGCTAAAAAAAAAAAAAAAAAAAATCACCAGCACACCAAGGACTTTTTAAAAACGGGTCCAAAGCTTTATTTCGTGGTCTTATGGTACATACAAAGGGCAACGTTGCGTAGCCACGCAGAGCCCCTTTGTCAGACCAATAAAATAAAAACAGAGGGTATAAAAAGTCTTTAAATACTCAAGCCCTCTCACTAATTGATAGTGTTGTTGTCATAACAGTCACTTAACATAAAAAAGTATAACCCTATAGCGGAGAATAAAAATCCTCATATAAGGTAAAGGCGGCTACTTAGACAAATATGTACTTGCCCGACAAAGGGCTCCTGTGTGGCTCTGAAACCCTGCCTTTGTGTGTACCACATCACCACAAATTAAAGCTTTGGACCCGTTTGAGGAATCGTTGGTGTGCTGGTGACAGTTCTTCACATTGAGGGTTCCAGAACAGTCACCACTGGAGGACAGCACAGTAGGAGGTAGGTGTACTATATACTTTTATATCACATTCAAGCAAGAGCACATGTTTACCAACAGTAGTTTATCTTTGATTTAAAAAGTGTAGATTCTAGAACCATCGTCCTAAACCTGAATTCATAGCCAGGAAAATGGAAGCAGGCGTCACTGGCCCCATGTCTGTCCAAGGTTAGACACTCACCAGCTTGTGAAGCCAAGGTGAGGATGATAGCCCTAGAGCTTGCACCTTTAAAAAACAACAAGTCCGCAATGGCAGCATCCATGTTTCTTTTCTTAGATTCCTTTCAAATAAAGGAATCCAAGGACATACAAAAGATGTCCTATTCCTTTTAAATAAAATAAGGATAGATTAAAGCTAGACTAAATGCCTAAAAGTTGACCCAAATAATTGCTGACACAGCCTGGGAGTCCCAGAAAATAGGACTCAATGTATAAATGGTGGTGTACATGCTCTAAAGCCAGTGCTTTAGCCCCCTTACCCCATATCCCTCAATACAGTTTGCATTCTTGACCAACGGAGAAGTACAGATTTCAGGTAGGGGTGAGGTTGCAGAAGAACACAGCCTCTTGAACTAATAAATGCATATTGTGCCGCTTAAAATTGAAGGCTCTCAGGGTACCAAGGAAGAGGAAAGGCAGATGAATGGACCTCTTGGTGCCCACCTTTTACTCTTTAGGGCAACTTGTATAAACTTCACTGAACATCATTACTTTAATACAGGAATCTCGTGGTTCATAAAACAGGCACCTCATGGGGGATTAGATCAGGTGAATGAAGGATCATTCAGGTATACCGTGCAAACCAGATAACCTTTCCACACCTGCCTATGAGCCAGTAATAGGGAGTGACCAGTTCTCTCTATTCACCTCACCAGAAATGAACAGAAGATCAGTCACGCTTGCCTTCTAGCAACACTTCAATTGGGGGGGGAAAAAAAATAAAAATTGAAGGAGCCGGGGAAGCCGTTTCCTTTAACATTTGAACCTACCTGTCCATAGTTGTCTATGCCAGTTACTAATCTATTTAAATTTAACAAATCAAATGCTGTCCTTAGGGCTTGACCAAGTGTAGTGAGTCCCACAGCTTGAAGATTTTTCAGCTCGTTCATAAAGGTAGCATGATTCTCTTTCCAACCAACCTGTAAAAATAAAGATAGAAATATGGATTCTTCAAATTCCTGAGAGTATTTGCATGTCTAAACAAAGAATACTTTAACCTATAAATAAATCAATAGTTCATTGCGATGGTAAGCGGATGTAAGGGTCTAGTATTACTTGTATTAATCCAATAGTAGCGGATCAAAGAGTGCTGTTTGAAGAGGTAGACTGCTAAATGGGGTTCTCTCATTTTCATCGAGTGACCAACTTCTCCAGACATTGACCGCTGCAGTCATGATTAGGGGGCCCAACAAGTAACATCGACAATAAATATGCTCTAAAACAATTAAGGCTGGCCAAACATACAATTTTCCTTTCGATTTACCAACACCGTATACAGTAAAACCTTGGATTGCGAGTAACGCCGTTTACAAGCTTTTCGCAATACAAGCTTTTTTTTTTTTTTTAATCCCAACTCGTATCACAAGACTAGCAGGATTCATGCCTCTGGAGGTGTGCAGTACCGCATTTAGCCAGAAGTAGGGGGCAGCAGAGTCGCTCAGTTCCCGAGTGTTTCCCACTGGCCACATGCGGTACTGCATACACTAGCAGTGACACTGGAACAAAATTATCTGAGTTTCCATTGATTTGCTTTGATATACGAGTGCTTTGGATTAAACGCATGCTTCTGGAACAAATTATGCATGTAATCCAAGGTACTACTATATGAGGTCAAACCTAAACACTTGCAATTTGTATCCAACCAGGCAGGCCCTTGCACCACATAGTTGAAGGTAAATCTAAAAGAAACTGAACAAGAAAATTGTATAATATATGGACAGCCTGACTCTTCAAATTGTCACTACCGCCATAAAGGCGGCCCATCAAGCCACAGAACATGCTGGAAAGAAAAGCCAAAAGCCAGCAATGTTGGCCATATACAGGTAACTATACTGATTAAATCTGCCTGAGCCCATCATGACAGGACTTTGTCAGCTCAAGCAGCATATTAAGTGTAGCTCAAGCATTTCTTTCTGCTCATTTATGAGTCATAAATTTTCCAATATGTTGCACAATCGCTGCAGGCAAATAAAATACTTCAAGCGCTTGCAGGGTGTTCTCGTTTGCAAGGGCATACCTAGATGACCCGATTGTTGCAAGCTATCCTCAAATCCATTGCATAACTTATAAAAATAAAGCATTTTATAAATAAACCATCACAAAAACTATTGTGATGCTTACCTTTACATGAACTTTATTGCCATCCCAGTCTTGGTCCAGTGGGTTTAATATCAGGTTGAGGTCAGGACTCTGTAAGCCAGTCAAGTTCCTCCATGTCTTTATAGACCTTGCTTTGTGCACTGTTCGAAATTTGGTGGAGGAGATTATGGTGTGGGGTTGTTTTTCAGGGGTTGGGCTTGGCCCCTTAGTTCCAGTGACGGGAACTCTTAAGGCATCAGCATACCAAGATATTTTGGACAATTTCATGCTCTCAGCTTTGTGGGAGCAGTTTGGGGATTGACCCTTCCTGTTCAAACATGACTGCGCACCAGTGCACAAAGCAAGGCCCATAAAGACATGGATGAGCGAGTTTGGGGTGGAGAAACTTGACTGGCCTGCACGGAGTCCTGCCCTCAACCCGATAGAACACCTTTGGGATGAATTAGAGCGGAGACTGAGCCAGGCCTTCTCATCCACATTAGTGCCTGACCTCACAAATGCACTTCTGGAAGAATGGTCAAACATTCCCAAAGGCACACTCCTAAACCTTGCGGACAGCTTTCCCTGAAGAGTTGAAGCCGTTATAGCTGCAAAGGGAGGGCCAACTCAATATTGAACCCTATGGACTAAGACTGGGAGGCCATTGAAGTTCATGTGCGTGTAAAGGCAGGAGTCTCAATACTTTTGAAAATATAGTGTACCTTAACCACCCTGCAATCAGCCATTGTACTAAAAAATGTCTGTGTTTACTGTTGTGTATGCCCAGTATGTGCACGTTTTTTTATGGTCCCACTGTCATTAGACAGCAAAAATCTAAAGCCACAAAGCCAGAGTGGCTTTCGGCCTTGTGATCACTGATGGCCAATCACAGCGATTAAACAGTACATTTGAAAGCCGGGCCTTTCTTTCACAACAGAGGAAGGTGAAGGAGGAAGATCAGTGCCACATGCAGTTCAGTGTACATTCAGAATAAGACTGAACAAGCAGATGGGTTTGTGTTATTACAGAAGTTTCATATAGCATTTCTCTTCTGTAATAAAGTAAATGCCTGCTTGAATAGTTTTGTTTTTCATTTTACAGTTTAGTTCCTCTTCAAGTGCTCAGGAAGTTATGAAGACACTGAAAATCTGACAAGGTCAGTTAGGTATTTCTCTATACTTGCAGAAAATGTACTTTGCCTTAAAGTGGTTTTAAAGGTTCAAGGTTTTCTACCTTTGTGCATTTAATGCATAAAAGGTAAAAAACCTTCTGTGTGCCGTGACCACCCCCAAATACCTGAGCTCCCTCTTGATCCAGAGATGTGCACAGGAGTTCAGATTCTCCCAGGCCTCTCATTCCTCATTGGCTGAGACAGCTGTGGGAGCCATTGGCTCCTGCAAATTACCACCAGTGAGCCAATGAGGAGAGAGTGGGGGGTGGGGCCAAGGCACGGCTCTGAGTATCTTAAGGACACAGAGCGGGGCTCAGCCGCAAACATACAACAGTGACTCGCTATTGGGGGGGAACTGGCTGAAGGGGAGGAGCCAGAAGCACTGGCAGGGACCTGAAAAGAGGAGGCTTTGGGCTGCTCTGTTAAAAACCACTGCACAGAGCAGGCAAGTATGACATGTTTGCCATTTTATTTTTTTAAATGAACCTTAAGACACTTGAAAGTTGTTGTAAAGTATATACGGGTATATTTAAAATAACAAACATGTTATACTTACCTGCTCTGTGGAATAGAATTCCACAGAGCAATCCGGATCCTCCTCTTCTGGATTTCCCCCGCCTGCGCTCCTCATGTCAGGCATGGATGTGCTGGCAAAGACTGTACATGAACTTAGTGGGGCTGTACAGTAACTCCAGTCATTTTGCACCAGCTACAAGCATCTAGGAAAGGGATATGCAATTAGCGGACCTCCAGCTGTTGCCAAACTACAAGTCCCATGAGGCATAGCGAGACTCTGACAGCATCAAGTATGACACCCAGAGGCAGAGGCATGATGGGACTTGTAGTTTGGCAACAGCTGGAGGTTCGCCAATTGCTTATCCCTGATCTAGGAGGTCTGTCGACCATGTATATTCTTCCCATGGTGGGGAAAGTGTGTGTGCTGGTGCCAGGTATGATGGGATATACAGCCCCAATGCATTTATTCTGGTAACTAGTAATGGTGGTATGAGTGGACACAGGAGGCCAGAACATGTGGCTGATTAATGACAAAAATGTAAGTGTTTTTTAACATTGTGTAGGAAACAACGGTTGACTGTACGGTGCTAAAAATCAATACTTATGTATTGCCATGAAAAAAAGAAAAAAAAAGAAAAGGGGATTACCACTTAAAACTAACATTTTTAAAAGTGATGGTCTTTGATAACCAAAGACCCAAGATACCTGCCATCTCCTTTATAAGCCATAAACCCTAATCTGTGCACCTGGCTGAATTAGACAGACCACAGACAGCTCTGATTTTGGCCGATTCCTGCTAAACCAGTTAAAATTTGAGCCATGGGTGGCCCCACCTAGCTCAGTGGTCTGCAAACTGCGGCCCGGGGGCCATGTGTGGCCCTTGGGGCACCATTCCTTCCACTGACACCAAGAAGGGGTCATTATTTTCTCCCACTGACACCAGGGTATTTTTCTACTCTCACACGTCACAGTCTGGCACCCCTAAAGCCCGAAAGACAGTACACTGGCCCTTTGTTTAGAAAGTTTGACCTAGCTCAACAAAAATTGCTTTAAATATTGATAGAGCTGGGTGGAAAATGAGACGCAGTTACAGATCTTCATACAGCCACGGGTACTGCGGCTGTCTGAATACAATAGCTGGCAGTGGAGATTCTTCCACTGACACTGTCTTGTGTGGATGGGGAAATTAACGGATTTTCTACAGCTCAGCCCACAAGCTGAATGAGAAATATTGAGCAGTGTCTGACTAGCTTTAGTTTTACTTTGCCATGTCTGCCAAATCCACCATCACAAAGAAGTTTGACGTTTTAAAAAGAATTTTCAATTTTAAAACCTGGAGCTTTATTTAAAACACCTGGTGATTTAGCCATGAAGAAACATGTGTCAAGCCCTTCCTGTTATAAGGTGACAATGCTCTTCCCCTGTCTCCCTATTATGCTTTTCTGCATTACCACTCGGTTACATTTGCTTTCCATGTAGACTACATCTTGCTGTTTCAACACACATTCCATGGGTAGGGTCCTCTGTTGTCGTCATCAAGAATCCCGCCCTGAGAAATGCCATGTAGCCATCGCTGGAGTGCATGTGAAGACAGCAGGTGTCAGCAAAGAGTCTGCAGGAGATCAGCAGCACTGTCATACAACAAAGGTTGTAAAAAGGTGAAATAAAATATATTACAAAAAAATAATAATGGAAGTTGTTAAACGGTTCAAAGTGCATTAGCATGCTAAATACCATACTTAGGGTATAAATCTACTCTAAATGTTCCACCGTTTTAACACTCCTCCGACTAAGCCGTGGAATAAGAGGACTCCTTAACCACTTAAGGACCGCCTCCTGCACATATATACGTTGGCAGAATGGCATGGCTGGGCACAAGCATGTACCTGTACGTCCTCTAAGTGCCCAGCTGTGGGTCACGGCACACGCCTCGGTCCGAAGCTCCGTGACCGCAGCCGCGGGATCCGCTGACCCGATCGCCGCCGGAGTCCCGCGATCGGTCCCCGGAGCTGAAGAACGGGGAGAGCTGTGTGAAAACTGTGGCAGTGTCATTGATCGTCTGTCCCCTGATTTAGGGAAAGGCGATCAATGAAGTCACACGTCCAGCCCCGCCCCTACAGGAAGAAACACATGAGGTCACACTTAACCCCTTCAGCGTCCCCTAGTGGTTAACTCCCAAACTGCAATTGTCATTTTCACAGTAAACAATGCATTTTTATATGAAAATGGTCCCAAAAATGTGTCAAAATTGTCCGATGTGTCCACCATAATGTCGCAGTCACGAAAAAAAACAAAAAAACACGCTGATCGCCGCCATTAGTCGTAAAAAAAAAAAAAATAATAAAAAATGCAATAAAACTATCCCCTATTTTGTAAATGCTATAAATTTTGCGCAAACCAATCGATAAACGCTTATAGCGATTTTTTTTTTATACCAAAAATAGGTAGAATACGTATTGGCCTAAACTGAGGAAAAAAACGCTATAATACTATACTATAAAGTATTTCTATATATTTTTGGGGGATATTTATTATAGCAAAAAGTAAAAAATATTGAATTTTTTTCAAAATTGTCGCTTTATTTTTGTTTATAGCGCAAAATATAAAAACCGCAGAGGTGATCAAATACCACCAAAAGAAATCTCTATTTGTGGGAAAAAAAGTACGCCAATTTTGTTTGGGAGCCATGTCGCACGACCGCGCAATTGTCAGTTAAACCAACGCAGTGCCAAATCGCAAAAACTGGCCGGGTCCTTTACCTGCATTTTGGTCCGGGTCCTAAGTGATTAAGACTGACACTTGCCTCTTCTCTCAGTCTCCAAGCATGGGAGTGTGCAAAGCAAAACAACCCCCTTACGAGCCCTTTCACACTGGTGCATGTTTGCTGCGTTTTCGCGGTAAAAATAGCGCCATTAAAACGCTCATAAAACGCTTCAAAAACACCCCCACCATTGAAATGAAAACACGGTAAAAACACAGTGTTTTACCGCTATTTTAACGCTCCGCTATAGGCGTTTCCAGTGTGAAAGAGCTCTAAAGGAATGTAAACTACAGGGCTATGATATTTGAAACCATTATGCATATTTAGAAGACAGTACACAATGTGTGTGTGAGGTCAGGTAGTCCACAAAGGTACAACAAATGTCAGGCTGAGGTGACCTCTAGTGACTTTCTAACAGAAGAGTCAGGATCAGACAACAGAATTAGAGAGAATCTAGGGGGTTAATGTATACCTGGCCATGGGCAGGCCTGCCCACTTTTGAACTTTTTAGATCAAGAATTCATATTCTTCCCAATCTTAGTTATGACCGGCACTCAAAGTGAAAGTCCAGGCACAATATTTAAGTTTTAATATTGGATGAAAATTAGAACACCTTCTTGTTTAAAGCTGCTAACTAGGCTCTTTTGCAGAGATTTCCTATTAGTAAAGCCAAACATAGACGGTTCGAATCTCAGCCAGTTCGGCAGGGACCGGCTGAGGTTCGAACCACGTATGGGCAGGCTGAATGTAGCCAAGTTGAGCAATCGATAAACCGCCAGCAAGTCTGATTTTACATGCAATTATAGCCCCTAGCAGTAATCAGCGTTCTCCCACCGAGAGAACACAATGGGAGGGATTCCATGTTGATGGGGGAATCAAGAGATTTTCTTTCCTGCAACCATTGCTCAGTCTATGGCCGGCTTAAGGGTCCAGTCACTCTACGCATTGTGCGATACATTAACCTGCGTCAAGACTAAAAATTGCTGTTAACTTTTCATTGGCATCTGTTGCAGATCTCCACTCACTTTCTGTCTGTTGAAAACAAACAATAGGGGAAATCTCTCTATAGGAGGCTTGAATAGCAGTAAAAATCTGACAGAGGTTCCAATCATTCCCTACTGGATCCAAAACTAAGAAAAAGTTTTGGCTGGACATCTATTTCCTACTGGGGATAAGCATTAGACGACAGTCTCCATATCAGGCGATGTCACATCTAAAGGCCTAGAAAATGCACAGCTACCAATTTTTGCAGAAATGTAGGTGGTTGGGGAGCATAAAACAAGTCAGAAATGCTGTTCCAATTGCCATCACCCCCAAACCCCTGAGAAGACAAGTGTTCACACATATTCATGTGCTAGTCATCAGACCACCTTACATGTATATGTGTGCGTTGCTCGTCGGATCACGTTGCATGTATACGTTGCTCATCAGATAACATTGCATGTGTGCATTGCTCGTCAGACTACCTTGCATGTATATGTGTGCATTGCTCATCAGATCACGTTGCATGTATATGTGTGTGCGTTGCTCATCAGATCACGTTGAATGTGTGCGTTGCTCATCAGACCACGTTGCATGTGTGTCCACCCTATCAGCAGTGTGAACACCATTACCATACTTTTTCTACTGCACTCATACAAGTGATCACATACCCACAGTATGGTCAATCCTAGGTAGCAGGGCATTGTATATATCATTCTACAAGTCAGTGTAAATGTCAACTACCATGTATGTACAAGCCCAAATTGTATTTCTCTAGCTTGAGATGAAGGGAGAAGAGTTAGAATACCTGTCAGGTCTTTTTTCTATCTGGGATTTTGTTGGGGTTTTCCTCTTACTTCTCATCCTGGTGACACTTCTTTTCACCAGAAGGGAAGTAAAAGAAACCCTCCAATGGCAACAAAGCAATAAAAATAAAATAAAAAAAATGTATGTTCGAGATGAACTTTAGCCTTCTCACACAGGAAATGATGGATAATTTTGCTTTTATCCCCCTTTTACCTTGTCTGCTGGGTGGTGCGCACATGCGCAAGGAATCCAGCATTGTCCTATCGTGATCCGTCACCAAAACAGGAAGCAAGATGAAATCTAAGGGCTTGCTTATATTTGCGGTAACCCTTTGAAGATCCATGGTGGATTGTTCACTGTTGTGGGTTGGTTGTAGTGCTGCCCCATTCCACTAAATGGGTTGTGCTTGGCTGGCAGCACTGAACAGAAGAGGGGAGATGTTCTTTACCATGCTGCAATGCTTTGCAACACTGTATGCATACACTATGACTGCATTAGTGAGTGTGGTTAACGGGCAGTAAGAACATGGCACAACCGTTTGCTTCTAGCACCGCCCAACCACAAGTATAAACTATGCCATAGGATCCTTTCACAGAGATGGCAAAGGGGAAGTAAAAAGTCAGTAGATCCATGTTTTACTGGCCAGTGTGCACAGCTGTTTGTTCTATGGTAGCTGGTCTTAAGAAGCTGGTCTATCAAACAAGCATGCTGGAAAACCAGCATTTGATCAGCACTGGCAGTGTGTTCTGCCAGGGGTGCAGTGCCCCGTTGGAACACAAGGCACAGCAGGAGAGATCCCCCTACTAAAAGCAGCTTGTTGGGTTGAACGAAGAACTTCTTCTAATGTGTATCCAGCTTTACACAGCTCGGTCTCTGTGCTGGGCACACGCTCAGAAAACACTGACCCCTTCTAGCGAAACATAAGTGCAGCGTATGGGCATTTGAGCCCACCATTTTGCCGCTGAATACATGTGTTACATGGGTGACTGCTCAGGTCTGCACATGCTGCTGCGTCTGTAATGCTCCATAGTGTAGCAAACCACACTCGGCAAGACATGTTTGGCAGGAGGTACCAGTTGCCAAACACCTACCAGTGAAGTCAATGGGACTGTACTACAACCAAATACAAATGCTGTATTCTTATACAAATTGACACTTGGTATCAGAAAACTATGTTTTTAAAAACTAAAAAATAATGCTGGCATTACCACCTCCAGCACACCTCTGCTTCTGATGATTTTTTAGGCTTGGTTTACATATATGCAGTTTTCCCATTACTTTTTGCTCCACCGAAAACGCATCTCTAGGGAAAGCACATAGCGTGGTGCAGTTCCTACTGCATGGGGGTGCAATTAGGATTACTGGTACCCCCACACATTTCCTGAGCAGCAGTGCGTTGTTCCCTGCGGTTTGTTGAAGGAACAAGCACGATCCCACAGCAACAATCGCCCACAAAAGTATGAACCAAGCCTAAGGCTCGGTTTAAACATGCTTTTAGGCGCTTTTTGGCAGAAATGCACTACAGTCAACCCAACATGGTTTCCTATGGGACATGTTCACATCTATGCTTTTTTTCAGTTGCTGCGTTTATGGCAAGTGTCAGGGAAATTTCAAAATGCTAAACGGTGTGCTTTTGGTTCAAAAGACTTAAATGAGAAGCTGCAGAAAAGCATGTAGCGCATTTTTGCTGCCATTTGCAGTTTTTAATCTGCCCAACAAACTGGTAAAAAAAAAAACATAAAAATGCAAAAGCATGTGCAAAAAACACAACCCACCAAAACCAAACTGCATAGGTGTAAACCAAGCCTTACTGTTCATTTGGGGTGCTTTCACATGGTCCCCGTTGCCCTTTAGTTGCAACGCAGTGTACTTGCAGTCTTGTTTGCTTTTTGTCAGACTTTATTGCGTCCTGCGATTTTGGTGCATTTTGCAGGAATTTTGATGCGCTTTCAGAAACGTGCACCAAAACCGCGGGATATAACTGAAGTTTATGACGAAGTGCAACCAACCTGCACCAAGACTGCAGGTACAGTGCGCTGCGGCCAAAACATAGCGGATCAATGTAAAGCTGCCCTCACACCACATGCGGTGCAGGAAACGTGCTGCCCTCGTTAGGCCCCTTACACACAAGTCGGGAGTCTGCCTGCTCAGTGGGGAATCTGTTTACCGATACCCGCTGAGCAGGCAGATGGTTGGCTCTTGTCAGCTCATGCAGGGCAGAGACAGCCCACTCTCCTCTCTGGGCGTTTGAATGTAAACAGACCGTCTGTCCATTTACACCGACTGCCATCTGATCCAATCGAGGAATGGCAAATGGATCCCACTATCAGTCTGTTTTTAGCGCATAGAAACAGGTTGGATGTTGGCGGATGTCAACGGACACATTTGTTGACACCTGCTCTAAAGGGGAGACTGGGGGGTCTGTCTGCTTAGCGGGGAAACTATCTGCTGATCCGGTGGATGACAGGTCCGTGTCTGCTCTGCTTATGGTAAGCGGACACAGACGCAGTGCGCTCTCCTGTATGGAAAATCTGATGTAAACAGACCGCCTGTCCGTTTTAGGGCTGCAACTAACGATTATTATTATCATAATCGATTAGTTGGCCGATTATTGTTTCGATTAATCGGATAATAGCCTTTAAAAAAAAAATTGCATTTTTTAGGGCCAATTTTGTTGTTGGGCAGATTACAAAACACAAATTGCTGCAAAAACACATTACATGCTTTTCTGCAGCTTCTCCATTGAAGTATATTGAACAAAAAAAACAAAATCGCACCATTTTGCGTTAAAAAGTCCTTGCCTTTTTTTTTTAACCCCATTATGTTACTGGCCGATTAATCGATTATGAAAATTGTAATCGATTAATTTCATAATCGATTAGTTGTCGATAAATCCATGGGTCGTCAACCCCCGGTCCGCAGCTCTCCAGCCGGGCCGCAACGCACAGGACACATTGGCGGGCCGTACCGCCACTATATCCATTGGAAATTCAGCTGCGCAGAGGCGCGCCGCTGTCCCGCCCTACATACGTGCAAGGCTACGCTACACAGAGTCCTGGCGCAGCCGCCCGATGAAAGCAGAGAGAGAGAGAATTACGTCATCTCTCCGCCCACCCGCTCTATGCATTCCCGCAAACGGCTCCCCCTCACATTCCCGCGCTGAGACTGTAAGTACAGTGGGCACTGCTGAGGGACTTTTATATTGTTTAATACTGGCACATTTATTTTATTTTTTTATACTGGGACATTTAATAATTTTTTTTATACTGGGACATTTAATCATTTTTTTATACTGGGACATTTAATAATTTTTTTTATACTGGGACATTTAATCATTTTTTTTATACTGGGACATTTAATCATTTTTAAACTGGGACATTTAGGGCTGGTTCACACTGCAGCGATGTCAGAGTTCGGATGTGATTTGCACCGCAGTGCACGTCACATGCGATCTCTGTGCGATGCGATTTTAGCCATGCAAATTGTATGGATGAATTCATATCAAACGCGCACAGGACCCTTTTTTTTTGTCCGTAGCAGAAACGGATCGCATGGGTGTGAACACCCATGCGATCCGATTCCTGTCCAAATTTGCAGATCGCACTGTGATATGCGAACTGATTTGGGGGTGTTAACTTTTAACTGACACTCCCAGCAGTTCGCATAGGGCAATGTGAACTGCCGCCGGAAAACCTGCGATGCGGGAACCCGCAGTGGATTTGCAGGGTTCCTGCACCGCAGCAGTGTGAACCGTCCCTTAACCACTTAAGCCCCGGACCAATATGCAGCCTAAAGACCCAAGGTGTTTTTACAGTTCGGGACTGCGTCGCTTTAACAGACAATTGCGCGGTCGTGCGACGTGGCTCCCAAACAAAATTGGCGTCCTTTTTTCCCCACAAATAGAGCTTTCTTTTGGTGGTATTTGATCACATCTGCGGTTTTTAGTTTTTGCGCTATAAACAAAAATAGAGCGACAATTTTGAAAAAAAAGCAATATTTTTTACTTTTTGCTGTAATAAATATCCCCCAAAAACATATATAAAAACATTTTTTTTCCTCAGTTTAGGCCGATACGTATTCTTCTACCTATTTTTAGTAAAAAAAATCGCAATAAGCGTTTATCGATTGGTTTGCGCAAAATTTATAGTGTTTACAAAATAGGGGATAGTTTTATTGCATTTTTATTTTTTATTTTTTTTTTACTACTAATGGCGGCGATCAGCAATTTTTTTCGTGACTGCGACATTATGGCGGACACTTCGGACAATTTTGACACATTTTTGGGACCATTGTCATTTTCACAGCAAAAAATGCATTTAAATTGCATTCTTTATTGTGAAAATGACAGTTGCAGTTTGGGAGTTAACCACAGGTGGCGCTGTAGGAGTTAGGGTGCACCTAGTATGTGTTTACAACTGTTTGGGGGTGTGGCTGTAGGAATGACGTCATCGATCGTGTCTTCCCTATAAAGGGAATGACGCGATCGATGCGCCGCCATAGTGAAGGACGGGGAAGCCGTGTTTACACACGGCTCTCCTCGTTCTTCAGCTCCGGGGAGCGATCGCGACGGAGCGGCTATAAACAAATAGCCGCGCCGTGGTCCCGGATCGCTCCCCGAGCGGACCCGACCTCCGCATGTAGCGGGGGGGGTCCCGATCAGACCCCCCACCCGCTAATAGGGGAGGACGTACCTATACGCCCATGTGCCTGTACGTGCCATATTGTGGACGTATATGTACATGGGGTGGTCCTTAAGTGGTTAATAATATTTTTGTACTGGGACATGAATAATATTTTTATACTGGGGCTTAGATAATACTTTTATACTGGGACTTTTAATAAGGGGCGGTTCACACTGCTGCAATGCGAGAACCCTGCGAATCCGTGGCAGGTGATGTGGCAAGTGACATTCCGCATCTGGTGACAGGCAACGTGGCAAGTGACACGCTCAGGGCTTCCATGGATTCTGCATTATAGCGAGTTGAACTATTTCATTTATTACTACAATGTAATAATAGAAATAATGCGCTGACAAATTGCCTGCGAAAAATCGTTTACCCCCCGCGTGCCAACCCCAACCCCCGCCTTGGCACAATTTTCGTCCACGCAGCAGGTCCCCGGGGTCAAAAAGGTTGGGGAACACTAGATTAATCAATTAGTTGTTTCGGCCCTAGTCCGTTTACACCTGACTGCCATCTGGGTGGGGAACGGATCCCGAACCATTTTTATTGGTTATGATTTGATGTCGGCGGGTGTAAACGGACACGTCCACCGCTCTATTGAGGAGAATGGAGGGTCCAATCGGGCCCGCTAGCTCAGCAGAGAACATGTCCACTGATCTGGCTTTACACCTGCCTGCCATCCGAGCAACAGATGGGGAACGGATCCCCATTTGTTTTTAATCTGATCAGATTGGATGTTGGCAGGCATCAATGGACACGTCCGTTAACATCTGCTCCTCCATAGAGGAGACTGGATCCCCATCTGTCTGTTTTTATCTGATCAGATGTCAGTGGGCATCAATGGATACATCTTCTGCTCTATAAAGAAGAATGGAGGGTCCCATCATGCCCACCAGCTCTGCAGGGAATCTGTCAACTGATCCAGCAGACAATTGGTCCATGCCCTCTCCGCTTACGCAGAGTAGACACAGCCTGCTCTCCTCTGCTGGCGGTTAGATGTAAACGGAACTCCCGATCCAATCGACAGATGGGGGAACAGATCCCCAACTGTATATTTTTAGTTGATTGGATGTCGGTGGGTGTCAATGGACACAAGTCTGGGATCGTAGTCCTAACCAAACTCCCCTTTAAACGCCAGGAAGCCAACACTGAACACGGCTAATCCCAGGCAGGGAGACATTTCCTGGCCTGTGTAGAAGGACCAGGAAACATCTCACTGTCTGTAATTAGCAGTGTCAGGTCCTGGGGGGGGGGTCAGGCAGGTGGGCAAGGACTAGGATCCCTAACATGCCCGAGCCCATCTCTAATGTACAGTAACACCCGCTGCTCTATAGAGGGGACTTATCTCCATCTGTCTGTTTTTATCGGATAGGAACGGATGTAGGCAGGTGTCAATGTATACATCCGCTGCACTATAGAGAAGTATGGAGGGTCCTATCGGGCCTGCCAGCTTATGCAGAGCAGACACAGTGAGCTCTTCTCTATGGGTGGTCGGATATAAACAGACCGCCTGCCTGTTTACACCAGACTGCCATCTGAGTGACAGATGGGGAGTGGATACCCAACTATATTTATTGGTTACGAATGGATGTCAGTGGGTGTTAACGGACACATCCGCCACACCATAGAGGAGACTGGAGGGTCTAATCGGGCCCGACAGCTCAGGAATAAGGATGAGCTCCAGCGTGTTCGCATAGTACACGTGCAGAGCCCGCCAGGAAGTGTGCACCACGCTGCACTAATCACAGCCAGGGAGACATTGTCCCGATGCTCAGCGGCAGAGATCGGGAAATGTCTCCCTGCCTGTGACTAGCGCAGCGTGGTGCACACTTCCTGGCGGGCTCTGCGCGTGTTCTATGCGAACACCCCGGAGCTCATCCTTACTCAGGAACGATCCCCATCCGTCCATTTTTATTTGATTGGATGTCGGAGGGTGTCAATCGACACGTCCGTTAACACCCCCCATCTGTCTGCTTTTATTGGATAGGATCGGACGTCGGCGGATGTCAATGGACACATCTGCCGCTCTATACAGGAGAATAGAGGAGCCGAACAAAAATCCGACAGGCAGATCTAATCGGCCCAATTGTGTGAAAGGGTCCTTGGATGCGCGTGGACACAAATACTTGCCAACGGCACCCAAAATGCACCTTTGCTGCCAAAGTGCTTGGTGCCACAGGTGCAATTCACAAGTCGCGTTGGCTGTACTTTTTTTTTGCGCGTTCATCAGCTGCTCATTGAAATGAACAGGCTGTCCAAACAGAACGTGCAAAAAATGTGCGGGAACGCATACGTCCCAGGGGGTGACCTGGCCCTAGAGGTCTGCTGCCCCCATGGACGGTGATAAGACCTGACGGGGGGGGGGGGGTCTAAGCCTCCCCCTACAGACACCCCCAGATGTTAAGATCTGACAGAGGTCTAACCCTACAGACACCCCCAGACGTGATAAGACCTGACAGGGTCTAACCCTCCCCCCTACAGACACCCCCAGACGTGATAAGACCTGACAGGGTGTCTAACCCTCCCCTACACAGCGTGTGATTAAAGGGCCCCTCCATGCAGTGCCAGCTGTACTAGGATGAGGAGTGATCGGTGCCAGCTGTTGCAGAAGTTGGGAGGACTGTGGTCCATGTGCAGTCCTCCAGGGCCTGATCCATGTAGGATCCCCCCTCTCCTCCCTCCCATGTCCCTGTCGGTGTGTGCGGTTATCATACCTTGATGCCATACGGGGGCTCCTCCAGGGTGACCAGCATGTACCTGTCTCCTCTGCTGGCGGGATCCCGAGACCGGAGCTGAGGGGACAGAGAAGAGGGAGAGGGGGGGTGATGAGTACACATAAGAAGACAGTGAGTGAGCTGCACTTCTTCCCCGGTCCTGTGGGGGCGCTGTGTTCCGGTACTATACCTTCATAAACGTCTCTACAGCGCCCTTAGCTATGTCCAGGTAGGTAGTGCCCAGGTAGGTGCGCTGGTTCATGGACGCGGACGTGTCTAGGAGGAAGAGTAAGATGGGCATAGTGGTGCCGGTACTGAGGAGGAGGAGGAGGGGAGAGGATGGAGGAGGGGGGAGGCCTGACACTCTCAGCCTATGTGCCCCATTCTCCTCTTTGTGTGACAGCCGTGTGGTGTTTATCGGGGGTGGCCGGTCATATGTCTCTGTACAGGGAGGCCCCGGGGCTCAGTGTGCTGTTTGTAGGCCGGACTGGCCTTGTTTATAACCCCCCGCCCGGTTCCCTTCTTCCCTTCCCTCGGTGGATGTGACAGAAGTTTGAATGAGTTCAGCACTACTTCCCCCTCTCGCAGCCTCTGTCTCCCTCTACTGAGCGCTTCCTTTCGCACTCGCGGCTTTTTAAGGCGGGCGGGAGGGGCCTCGGCGGGTTCCTAGTAAAAAGGGCCTCTTACGTCAGGCGCGTCACGTCACCGAGCCCGAGCCCGCCGCTCATTTGTTCGGGAGGGAGGGGGTGCGCGTAACCGTGTCGCGACCAGGTCCGCTATGAGTGGCTGAGGCGATTGGCGCGCCCCTGTTGGAGAGGGAGGTGTTAAAGCGCGCGGCTAGGAAGGGGAGGAGACGTGGTGGCTTGGAAGGGGAGGGACTCTAGCGTGGACGCGGACTTATTTTTTTTCCCTCCTCTCTCCTTGTCTATAACGGGCGTCGTCGTCGGTGAATTTTCTTTTAGTCGTCGGTGGAGCGGCGGAGGTGGAGGACGTTCCGTGCTGGTAGAGCGGCTCTGAGTCACCCAGACGGTGTGCGCGCACGAGTCTCCCCTCCGTACCGTCCGCCGTGTCCTTGACTGCGGGAGCCTGAGTCCTATGGGCCGGCCATGGCCTCCCAGTATGAAGAAGAGAGAGGTCACCAGGGAGCCTCGTGTGTGTCCTCCATCACAACTGGGGGGGGTCTATAGAGTGATGTGTAATGGCAGACCCTGGCATGGGGCTCAGGCTTGCCTCCTGTTTATATAATGACCAGGGGCCCTCACATCTGGGCAATCGGGGGCCCTTTCCAGTATTGGCATCGAAGATCCCTTTAGATTTTGATAACTGGGGCCCTTTATGGTTTGAACAGCAGGAGCCCTTTGGATAACTGGGGCCCTTTCGATATAATTGGCCCTGTAAGGTTTGGGCAGCCAGGGCTCTTTAGATTTTAATAACTGGGGCCCTATAAAATGTGTCCAGCGGGGGCCCTTTAGATTTAATGTGCCCTTTTAAGGTTTGTGCAGTCGGGGCCTTTTGGATAACTGGGGCCCTTTAAGGTTTGAACAGCCAGGGCCCTCTAATGCTTGAGCAGCAAGACCCCTTTAGATGTAATTGGCCCTTTAATGTTTGGACAGTCAGTGCCCTTTGGATAACTGGGCCCTCGAAGATTCTGGCCCCCGGTGCACTTTTGATTTGGTTAGCAAAGACCCTTTAGCTATACCTGGGGCTCTTTAAGATTTGGGCAGTCGGGCCCTTTTGATACCTGTGGCCCTTTTAAGGTTTGAACAGCCAGGGCCCTCTAAGGCTTGAGCAGCCAAAGCCCTTTAAGGTTTGGGCAGACACGGCACTTTGGATAACTGGGCCCTTGAAGATTCTGGCCCCCGGTGCACTTTAGATTTGGATAGCTGGGGCCTTTTGAGGGTTGAGCAGCAGGAGCCCTTTAGATTTGGATAGCTGGGGCCCTTTAAGGGTTGAGTAGCAGGAGCCCTTTAGATTTGGTTAGCAAAGACCCTTTAGCTATACCTGGGGCTCTTTATGAATTGGGCAGTCGGGCCTTTGGATAGCCGGGAGCCCTTTAAGATTTGGGTACCTGAGGGCCCTTTAAGGTTTGAGCAGCAGGAGCCCTTTATATATAACTGGGACCCTTCAAGGTTTTGGCAACAGGCGCTCTTTAGCTTTGGATAAGTGGGGCCCTTTAAGGGTTTCTTAGCAAAGACCCTTTAGCTATACCTGAGGCCCTTTAAGATTTGGGCAGTCGGGGCCCTTTGGATTACTAGGGCCTTTTGAGGTTTGGGCAGCTGGGGCCCTTTAAGATTTTAGCAGCAGGAGCCCTTTATATATGACTGGGATCCTTCAAGGTTTGAGCAGCAGGGGCCCCTAAGCTTTGCATAAGTGGGGCTTTTTAAGGTTTGGTTAGTAAAGACTTTTTAGTTATAACTAGGACCCTTTAAGGTTTGGGCAGCAGGGGTCCCTTTAGTCTCGGTTTGTGTGGGCACATGCAGAAAAAAAGCATGAAACTGCACCATGTGGTTTAGCAAATCCTTGCCGTTTTCTGATGCAGGGGGGCATTAAGAATTTATGGCCTCCGCATGCATCTGCTAAAGGGCAAGACATTTTGTGTGCAGCCCAGGAACATATGTGAGCCTAGCTTAAGATTTGGGGGTCCTTTTAGATTTGGTGAACGGGGTTCACTTCAGATGTAGGCAGCCGAGGCCTCTTAAAGTGGAACTGAAGTCTTGGTAAGGGCAGGCAGGTGATTATGGCATTAGAGACATACAATGTCCCTTCTGCAGTAATATGCACCTATCTACCTTCCCGCTGCGATCTCCTCTGGCATGGAAACTGATCTGCTCAGCTTACAGCGCCGGGCTGATCCCTGTATGCCAGGATGAGTGGCTCATGTGCAAGAGTGACGTCATCCTGCGCCGGCCAATGAAGATGGTTGAAGACCAGCACGCAGAAGAGGATGCAGGCGAGGGACAGATGGAGGAAAGGTAAGGATCCCTTTTTATCACTGCGACCTGTTGGTGCCGAGTAGAGGTGAAAGTATATCCATGTGTCCCAGAACATGGGGTGCAGGCTTATCCTGATACCAATCCGGAGGGCTAGTAAATGTGAAGAGGTAAGGATCGTCGCTACTCCCAAGCAGCTCAGGTGAATAAATAAGGAGGGGCTTCAGCCTACACGTCTCCACCACTCAGGCTGAGGCCACTCATTTATTCACCTGGGTTGGCCAGGAGTAGCGGCGATCCTTTCCTCTTTACATCTACTAGCCCTAAGGATCCCTTTAGTTCCGCTAAAGGCAGCCCAGGTTGAATGAAAAAAATGGACTCCCTTTCCCTGTACACAACATCAATGTGGCAATCCTCCCCACTGGGCTATGGTATTCTGACAGCTGGGAGACTTCCCCACCATCAGAATACACTGAGTGCTGCTGGCTATAGCCTGCAGTGCTGATCGAGCAGAGAAAATCCAACACTGGTTGTACAGAAGTCCTACAGTAGATCAACTTCTGTACAAACTCTGACCAAACATGGATGGAAATTAGGCCAGTCTCCTGAACTGGAGGGATTATGATCTATGTATAACCAGCTTTAGTCTTGGACAGTCGGGGGCCCCTTTAGAACTTGGTGACTGTGGGCCCTATAAGGGCTTGGCAGCCAGGGCCCCATCATATCTGGAAGAGAAGTGTCAGTACAGGGTAGGGATGTGTACCTTCTCTCTGGCCGGAAGAAGTGTGTAGCTGTCCTGCAGCTCTAATCTGATTTATATGGCAGCAGATGGGTCACGGTGACATTTGTAGTACCACACCAGCCAGATCAGGGGATGTGGGCTGGAAAGGACTCGGTACAATGCCTAGGTGCCATCTTCCAGCTTGGATATGTTCTCCATTACAGTAGGGGGGGGGGGTTAACTGCAACTAGGGCTGAAGAGATCAGCAATGCTGTAGTCACATGTCATGTACAGCCAAGGCATGATGGGACCTGTAGTGTGTTAACAGCTGGAATGCAGCCAGAGTCTCCAAGCTGTTTGAGCAGCAGGCCTGGGGTGACACCCGCCCCTAGTAGGGCGTTCTAGGACTTGTAGGTCAGGTCACCTTTGCTGATACGGAACCAGAAATTTCAGTATATGCGTTGTGCGCTCGCTTGTATCTCTCCATATCGGTGTTGTTCAGACAAAGACAAGCCAGCACTGGCAGTGCGATGGTTAATTTCAAGTTTATCTAGTTTGCTTCCTGCGAGTTTCGGATGCCACATTTCCAGGCACACATCTCCGTCCACTTCTGGAAGCTGCGGGTGACCACCGTCTTATGATTTCCACACAAAATGATTTGTTTGGTTATCGCAGACATCCATCGAGAGAGTCAGTGCTCCTTAACAGGCCGTGTTTTCATAATGCAGCATAAAGAAATGAGGAGTTATTAATGTGCAAGCTATTGCTGAATAGGCAGTGACAGCAGACGTGGGAGAGGACATCAAACCCCACCCATGTCTGAGGTCATGTTTACTAGGGAACTTTAACAGTCGTGTATCCGCTGAAGAAAAACTTGCTGGCAGCTGTAAACTCTCACATGGAACAGATAGATCCTCATGTAGTGCAAAAATTCTATCAACAATAGTAATGCAGGTGTTTTTCTTTCTTTTTTTTTTTTTTTTTTTTTGTCCATCTGAAGGCTGATTATATTTTATAAAATAAAACCCTGTATAAGAGTAGAGGTTCTGTGCTTATGTGACAGTTTTTCCTCTTGAGGGGTTTACAACTGCAGACCTCAGCCCAGCTCTGACAACTATCCGCAGCAAGTAGACATCTGTATGATAAATGAGTGTACAGCTCTATATGCTTCCCATGCATGCTGTGCCATACATGAACCTGTGTTAATCAGGTCCCCATGACGGCTCTACAAGATGGAATATGTGTATTGTTCAAGGAGCTACTTGTCCAGTAAAGACACCCTATAAAGTGCTTGTTCTGTCAATTCAGTTATTGGATTAAACCACATATGTCAAACACAAGTAGCAAAATTCACATAGAGTTAGACCTAACTCGGAATCTACGCCGACCTAAGTTTAAGTGTATTCTCAAAGAGAATAGGGATTTACGTCCACGTCGAAATCAATAGGCCCGTGCTGCGTACGTTGCCGCAATGCACACTGGGAAATGTAGGCGGACGGCGCATGCGCCGTTCCTAAAAAAACGTCAATCACGTCAGGTCAAAGCATATTATCATAAAACACGCCCCCTCAGTCTATTTTGAATTAGGCGCGCTTGCGCCCATCGCATTTACGATACGCCGCCGTAAGTTAGGAGGCAAGTACTTTGAGAATACAGTACTTGCCTCTCTGACTTAAGGCGGTGTAGCGAAAATACGCTACGCCGCCTTAAAGTTGCGGCAAACTACCTGAATCTAGCTAAAGGCCCGCAGGCTGAATGTGGCCCCCAGGCCTTGTGTGGACCTCGCATCCAGTTTTGCAGGTGGAACTCCATTCCCTCCACCTCTGGCTCTCTTCCTCTGCTCCCCGCATTCCTTTGTAAACACAGACGCCCTCTGCGGCTCCCAGATCTGAGGCCCTGTACACACGATCGAACATGTCGCAGACCAGTTTCAGCGGACAGATCCGACCGTATGTACAGCCTAGCAGACAGGTTTCCAGCAGAAAAAAGTTTTAAAGCATGCTTTAAAACTTATCTGCTGGAAACCTGTCCGTCCGACATGTCTGCTGGTTAGTACACCTAACCAGCGGACAGAAATCTCCTGCATGCGTCAAAATGATTCGACTCATGCGTGGAAGTATTTTACTTCCTGGTTTGGTGACGTGGCGGCGTCACTGCGCTGTCTGTCCGTGGGGATTTCGGTTTGATGGTGTGTACAGCCATCAGACCAAAATCTCCCAGCGGACACGTCCGATGAAAACGGACCGTTTTCATCGGACATGTTCTATCGTGTGTACCGGGCCTGACAGATTCCTGCACGCACTCACAGTGGGGACAGATCTCCAGAATGAGAGAATGAACTCCCTGCAAGGTGAGGCAGAGCTATCTACACAGGGAGGTACTAGCTCCAAATACGCAGGTAGTAGAGCCGCGCTAGGTAGGAGAAAAATGCAAGGATGTTTTGTGGGGGAGGTTGGGGCATAAAAACTGTGCATAGTGCACCCCTAAACATTGTATTCTGTATGTAACACACTCATGAACTCTGTACGTAGCTCATCCCAGATACAACCGGTCTTTTGTGGGCAACCATACTGCCGATGCGGCCCATGATAAAACTGGGTTTGACACCACTGGCTTAAACAGATCATGTCAGCCATGATTAAGCACTAGCAAGAGTGCGAAACTTGTCGGCTGTCCTGGTTTATGGTTGTGGTGATTATGCATGTTCCTGCTTGAAAATAAAAGACAACTTTTTTGAAAGGTTATTTCGGAGTGCGGCTGTCCATCTCCTTCCTCCTATTGCTACTGCTACGTGCATTGCCAGCACCTTGGTAATCCGACCGTCCCTGATTGTCTATAGGGCTCACCTGGAGCGGTGAAAATCTTCTTAAACGGATCCCGTTGCCACGTTAGAATACCAGTATAGTACATCTGGGAGAAGTTTAACCACTTGCTGACCAGCCGCCATACTTCTACTGAGGAAGGTCAGCTCTCCTGTGCAAAACTGACGTACATGTTAGATCGCGGGCGCTAGCTGTGGTAGCACGCCCCCCGATCACTGTATACAAAGGCTATTGTAAACAAGGCGGATCCCCATTCTGACAGAGGGCATCTCAGATCTGTTCTCAGTGATCGGGAACAGCTATCTGTTATGTTCCACACAGCCCACCCCTGCCCCTACAGTTGGAACACACTGAGGGAACACTTAACCCCTTGAGCGCCCCCTAGTGTTAACCCCTTCTCTGCCAGTGTCATTTTTACATTGATCAGCGCACCGATCAATGTAATAATGTCACTGTTCCCCAAAAAGTATCATTTGGGGTCAGATTTGTCCACTGCAATGTCGCAGTCCCGTTGAAAACCGCAGATCGCTGCCATTACCTGTAAAAACTTAAAAAATATATAAAAGTCCCTAAATCTATGCCGTAGTTTGTAGATGCGCAAACCATAGAATATATATTTGCCTAAACTGATGAATACATTTGTGTGTATATATAATATATATATATATATATATATACACACACATCTCAAAAAAAGAATTTTGGATATGTTATTAAAGCAGAAAGTAAAAAAAAAATGTTTTTTTCTTTTAAATTGTTTGTTTTTGTTTATAGCACAAAAAATAAAAACCGCAGAGGTGACCAAATACTACCAAAAGAAAGCTCTATTTGTGGGGAAAAAGGACGTCAATTTTGTTTGGGTACAGTGTCACATGACCGCACAATTGTCAGTTAAAGCAATGCAGTGCCGTATCAAAAAAAACAAACATTTTTTTCACACAAATAGGGCTTTTGGGGCTTTTATTTTTTGCAATAGAAAAAAGGCCAAACATTTTGAAAACGATATATATTTTTTACTTTCTGCTATAAAACTTATCTAATAAAAAAATTCTTCATAAAGTGTGGCCAAAACATATTCTGCTACGTTTTTGATTAACCTCTTTGCCACCGCGCCATAGACAAAAGACGTCTACAGCGCGGTGGAGTTGTTCTGGGAGGACGTCCTCCCAGAATCCTCCTCTGGCGCGCTCCTGGAATCATCTGTGAGCGCCGGGTCTAGAAGACCCGGCGCATCACAGATCGCGGTCAAATGACGGAGCGATCACTTGTAAACAAACCGGCGTCATTTAATGACGCCGGTTCCTCCCTCTCCTCTCTGTACCGATCGGTACAGTGTGAGGGGAGAGAACGGAAGCGGCAGCAGCTGCTGTGGACTGGATCTGTGACAAATGCAGTCACAGATCCAGCCATCCATCCCTGCGCAATACTCTGCAATAACACCAATACCCCCCATACTCTGAAATACCCCCCATACTCTGAAATACCACCCAATACTCTGAAATACCACCCAATACTCTGCAATACCACCCATACTCTGAAATACTCTCCAATACTCCGCAATACCTGCTAATATGACAGAAACAAGAAACCCAGAGGTGATTAAATACCACCAAAAGAAAGCTCTATTTGTGGGAAAAAAAGGACAACAATTTCAGATGGGCACAATGTTGTATGACTGAGAAATTGTCATTCAGCCTAGGTTCACACTGCTGCGAATTCAAAATCGCGGTAAAATGCGCGATTTCGGCCGCAATTTAATGTAAATCGCGGCCCGAAATCGCAAAAAGTAGTACAGGAACTACTTTTTGAAATCGCAGATGCGGCGTCGCACTGATTAGGACAGTGCCATTGCCGTCAATTGCCGCCGATTTGAGATGCGATTTGACATGTCAAATCGCATCTCAAATCGTACCCAGTGTGAACCAGGGCTGAAATTGTGAGAGCACCGAAAGCTGAGAATTGGTCTGGTTAGGAAGGGGGTTTAAGTGCCCAGTGGTCAAGTGGTTAAAGCGTGACAACAATATCTTGTAAAATGAAGAAATGTCATCAGCACACCAAGGATTCCTCAAAAGGGTCCAAAGCTTTATTCCGTGGGCACATGATAAATATAAAGCAACATTTCTGAGCCACGCAGGGACCCTTCATCAGGCAATATGTGCGTGGCGAACATTACGTGTAAACAATAGCTTGTGTGTGCAAAATATCAAAGATGATATTCAAATATCTAAAACAATTATTAGAATAAAATGAAAACATTTAAAATGGTCATGTAGATTGGTGAAAAGCCTGCTAGTAAAAACCAAGTGTGTAAAAAAGTAGTTCAATGCCTCACAGTTCATATATTTGCACGGAAATGTAATTCCATCTTCCCGCATGCAGATCCAATAAAGTACTGGTGGTGCGAATTAAATATTCCACATCACCCCTGTGCTTAGTGCATAAGATTGGCAGCTTACCAAATCTAATGATCCCACCAAGAGATCGTATGTGTGTATGTATAAGCGACCTCTGAAGGCAGATGGTCAGCCAGCTTCAGGAAATGAATCCAGGCTCGTGTTTCTCCTTGATCTTATCTCACATCATGTATGAAAAATAATGGAAGAGGCTCATGGTGCATTAATGTATAACAAGTAATTTATTGTATAAGAAAATGCACCTACATCAAAGACATTAGGATCGGGCATAATGGTCGCCTGCAGAATGGTCCGTGCGTGTTGACGTCACGTTGCTAGCTGCAAACTGACGTGTTTCCTCTCAGAAGGCATCGATTGGGATAGAGGCTCATCTCGGTTGATGCCTTCTGAGATGTGGTGCAGTATTGCCCCCTGAGCAAACTGCCATTCCACCGCCACTGCAAAACAATTTTCAGAGAGGAAGTAAACTCTGCTATCGGTGTAAACAAAGTTGTCCCGTCTGATAAAAAAAAAAAAGACACATTTACCAGTTCATGGAGTCCACTGTTGTTTTCTTTGCAGATGAAGTAGTCCTTGTGCTGCCAACTCCTTTTTGTGCATGCGCAGCTGCACCTACACCGCAACATTTTGTCCCTGAAGGAAACACTGCCTCCTGCGAGGTAGACATCCCAGAAAGGGGTGGGGGTGTGTGACCGTTACGTTGTCCTCACCTAGAGGAGAAATCTGGAAGTAGTGGCTAAATCCACCTTGCACCTGTGTAAAGAAAACTTTGCAAAGCACCTATGCCCCCTGAGCTCCCCACACCCCCTGACAGCGTGCAGGGCTCCCTCTTTCTTGCCGTCTCCTTTAAATTTGGTGAGGCTCTGCCAACACAGATGCCTAGTTCATTTAGAGATAGTACTTATCAATGTAACACAAGTGCAGTAATCGGTGCACACTAGGGTTGTCCCGATACCACTTTTTTGAGACCGAGTACAAGTACTGATACTTTTTTCCAAGTACTCGCCGATACCGAATACCGATACTTTTTTTAATGTCATGTGACAGTGGCAGTATTTTTATTTTTTTTTACAATTTTATTTTACTTTTTTTTTGGGGGGGGGGGGGTGGATTATCAGTGTGTGTTTGTTTTTTTGTTTTTTTATTATTATTACCATTTACATTTTTTGTATTTTTATTTTTTTTATTGCAATTTTTTTTTATCAGCCCTGTTGGGGGTCTTTGGTGAGATGTCAGGGGTCTTAACAGACCTCTGACATCTCTTTGAGACTGAGAAAGGGACTAAGGACACATATTTCCCAGTCCCTTTCTCTGCAGCCTCAGTTAAAATGAATGGAGAGAAGCTCCTCTCCATTCACAAACTGAAGCATCGTAAACACAGGTTACGATGCTCAGTTATGTGAATGGACAGAGTCAGTGATCACTGACTCTGTCCATTCGGAAAAGGTAGGAGCCATAATTAGGGAGAAGACGGCACGGAGGGGGCAGCACACGGAACGCTGGGGGGGGGGGGGAGAAGGCAGCACATGGAGCATGGCGGGGGGGGGAAGAAGGAGAAGGCAGCACACGGAGCACGGGGAGGAGAAGGCAGCACACGGAGCAGGGGGGGGAGAAGGCAGCACACGGGGGGAGGAGAAGGCAGCACACGGAGCACGGCAGGGGGGGGGAGAAGGCAAGACACGGAGCACAGGGGGGGAGGAGAAGGCAGCACATGAAGCATGGCGGGGGGGGGGAAGAAGGAGAAGGCAGCACACGGAGCACGGGGAGGAGAAGGCAGCACACGGAGCACGGGGAGGAGAAGGCAGCACACGGAGCAGGGGGGGGAGAAGGCAGCACACGGGGGGAGGAGAAGGCAGCACACGGAGCACGGCAGGGGGGGAGAAGGCAAGACACGGAGCACAGGGGGGGAGGAGAAGGCAGCACATGGAGCCAGGGGGGGGAGGAGAAGGCAGCACACGGAGCACGGCGGGGGGAGGGTGAAGGCAGCACACGGAGCACGGGGGGGAAGAAGGAGAAGGCAGCACACGGAGCACGGGGGGAGGAGAAGGCAGCACGGCGGGGGGGAAGAAGGAGAAGACAGCACGGGGGGGAGGAGAAGGCGGCACACGGAGCACGGCGGGGGGGGGGAGAAGGGAGCACAGGGGGGGGGGAGAAGGCAGCACATGGAGCCCAGATATCGGGTGAGGCATCGGAGCATTTACCCCGAGTACAAGTACTCTGGGAAATGCTTGGTATCGGTACCGATACTAGTATCGGAATCGGGACATCCCTAGTGAACACCTTGTTCATTGACACGTCCTTCAGCTCCCCAACTGACAGCCCGTAGGGGCAGGGAACTGGAGGAAGAGTGTGGAGCCTGACGTTGCGTCCTGCAATGCTTTGCAAATAATAAATGCATCTTTTTTCCTGCAAAAATATATGCATAATATTTTTTTTCTTAAAGGTTAACTGTGCCTTTATAGCATGGGTGCTCAACCTATGTAAACATATGAGATCATCTCTCATTGCCGACTCTCCCCTCCTCACACAGACACCGCGTGTGAGGAGGGGAGAGCAAACGGAGAACGAGCGATTTGAAAAAAAAAATAAAAGTGACAAATCAGTGCCCCAGTACCACAGTGTCCCCCAGGACCACCTGTGCCCCCCAGTACCACAGTGTCCCCCAGGACCACCTGTGCCCCCCAGTACCACAGTGTCCCCCAGGACCACCTGTGCCCCCCAGTACCACAGTGTCCCCCAGGACCACCTGTGCCCCCCAGTACCACAGTGCCCACCAGTACCACCGTGCCCACCAGTACCACCGTGCCCATCTGCCACCTCAGTGCACATCTGCAATCAGTGCCCACCTGTGCCACCCCATCAGTGCCCACCTGTGCCGCAGTCAATCAGTACCCATCTCAGTGCCATCTGTGCCGCTTCATTAGTGCCCACCTGTGCTGCCGCATCAGTACACAGGCCTCATTGGTGCACATCAGTACCCATCTCATCTGTGCCGCCTCAGTGCCATCTGTGCCGCCTCATCAGTGCCATCTGTGGGCATTTGTACTTTCCTGGCTTGTTAGGGTCTCAAGAAATTAGATAGGCCTTCAGTACATCAGGTGTGATCAGATGTGATAATTTTTTATGATTTGCACTATAGCTTGTAGACTCTAAAACTTTCACACAGACCAAATAATTTCCAAAAACTTTGGGTTATTTTTATCAAAGACATGTAGCAGTATAAATTGGGGCCAAAATTTATGAAGAAAAATTAATAATTTGCTAAATTTTATCACAGAAACTAAGAAAAAATCTTTTTTTTCCCAAATTTTTGGTCTTTTTTCATTAATAGCGCAAAAAATAAAAACCGCAGAGGTGATCAAATACCACCAAAAGAAAGCTCTATTTGTGTGGGGAAAAAGGACAAAAAAAATCATTTGGGTACAGTGTTGCATGACTGAGTAATTGTCATTCAAAGTGTGAGAGCGCTGAAAGCTGAAAATTGGTCTGGTCAGGAGGGTTTTTAAGTGCCCAGTATGGAAGTGGTTAATTCTTTGATGTGATGGCCATATTTGTTTACTTTTTTTGGCTTTCTTTTTTTTTTTTCACCTGGTGATCTGCCAATAAAAAAGAGAATGAGAACAAGTTGTCCTGTCACCAAACTGTCAGAATACAATAGTGCAGCGAGGAAGGTTTATCCATCCACATCGAAAGTTTGGATGGGGGAATAAATTCAGTGTTTTTCTTCAGCCTACTGGCTGAACGAAAAGAAAACTGAACCACGTATGGCCAGCTTAAAGGTGTTTAAGTATACCCTTAAAAATAAAAAACCTTCAAGGCAAAAGCATAATGAGCTAGTATGACTAGCATACTAGCTCATTATCAAATACTTACCTTAGATCGAAGCCACTGCAGTGGTCCTCGGACACGTCCTCCGTCGTCGACATGACACCCGCAGTGACTTCCGGGTATCGCCGCTCCTGCACTGTGACCGGAGCGGCGATGACATCACTCCCTCGCATGCGCGTGAATCGGCACGATCCCTGCGCATGCGCACTTTCCAGCAGGCTCCCATTGAAGAGCCACCGCGCTCAGTGTGCCTGCGCCGTTGTCTACAGCACGCATGCGCCCACTTTTTTGCAAATATCTCCTTAACCATGTAGGTGCAAGTATACCATGAGGGTATACAACCGCTTTAATGAAACCCACATCATAGAAAACTATCAATGAATGCTGTATTACATCTACATGCTGTTCATACTTAGTCACTATGGGGTTGATTTACTAAAACTGGAGTGAAAAATCTGGTACAGCTGTGCATGGTAGCCAATCAGCTTCTAACTTCAGTTTGTTCAATAAAGCTTTGACAAATGAAAAAAATAAATGGAAGCTGATTGGTTTCTATGCAGAGCTGCACCAGAATTTGCACTCTCCAGTTTTAGTAAATCAACACTATGGGGCAGATTCTGGTAGATTTGCATAAAAAAATGCGGCGGCGTAACGTATCTCATTTACGTTACGCCGCCGCAAGTGTTACGGGCAAGTGCTTGATTCACAAAGCACTTGCCTGTAAAGTTGCGGCGGCGTAGCGTAAATCCCCCGGCGCAAGCCCGCCTAATTCAAATGATCCGGGTAGGGGGCGTGGATCATTTAAATTAGGCGCGTTCCCGCGCCGAACGTACTGCGCATGCGCCGTCCCTAAAATTTCCTGACGTGCATTGGGCGAAATGACGTCACAAGGACTTCATTGGCTTCGACGTTAACGTAAATGGCGTCCAGCGCCATTCACGTACGACTTACGCATACGAGGTACATTTTTAAATTTCGACGCGGGAACGACGGCCATACTTAACATTGGTTGCCCCTCATATAGCAGGGGCAACTTTACGCGCCGCAAAAGATACGGAAATGTCGTAACTTCACTGCGTCGACCGCGCGTACGTTCGGGAATTTCGCGTAAATAGCTAATTTGCATAGACGACGGGGAAAACGACGGAGGCGACACCTAGCGGCGAAAAAAAAAAATGCATTTAAGATCTGACAGCGTAAGAGCCTTACGCCTGTCAGATCTAATGGATATCTATGCGTATAAGATACGAAGAAAGAGGATGGATAGCCGCACTCCAAACGGTTGTCTTTTATTCAAAAAAACACAGCAAGTACATCACTTCACAAGGTGCAACAAAGGAACAGGTAGATAGCCGACGCGTTTCGCACTGAGCTAGTGCTTAATCATGGCACATATCTATGCGTAACTGATTCTAAGAATCGGTCGCATGGATACGACGGCCCAGATTAGGACTTACGATGGCGTTGCGCCGTCGTAAGCCCTTTCAGAATCTGGGCCTATGAGAATTGTTTTTTTGTATTCTGCAAAAAAATAAAACTGGTTGATCCTGCTGTTCTATATCTCTCCCTACTTTGCAGAGTAGTGTGTGCAACTCTGCACATGCTCAATTTTCAGTGAGTGTCTATGCAGATAATTTCCTCCCTATCACATCTGAGCAGCCCATGTGACTATAGAGTCACACATGTGGGCGTATACACAGTGGTAAATGGCAGCCCACTCTCCCCCTCCTCCTCCATGCCCATTAACCAGCTTAACACTATGGGGGTGGGATATTACATATATTGATGGAGGCTTCACCTCCCTCTTAAGCTGGCCACAAATTTTCTTTTGAAATTTGTAACTAAGAATTTTTGCTTGAATTTCGCACCATTAGTGGGCTGCAGCAAAGGACGATTTTCGTGCTGCTATCTAATTTGAGTGATCAAGCATGCTGGAAATTTTTTGAAAAATGAACAAATTTCTAATTAATGATGGTAGAATGGTGCGATAAAAATCTAAACAAAAAGGACATGAGCTGTGACCTGGAAGGAAAAGGAGATTCCTGACACAAAATTTATTTTTTGTAGCAACATGAGGTGAAATCGAAGGCTTGGTTGGTCGAATTTTGAAATCAACGGTGGCACGATTGGATTACAAAACGCACAAAATTTCAAATTTTTAAAAGTAAATTTGTTCTGAATTCGAGCCATGTATGTCCTGCAATTATTCTAAGACACAGACTGGAGGGGCATGACACTGGCAGAAATCAGCCTACACCATGGTATTGCAAAAAAATAATAAACATTTTATTTCAAATATATATTTTTTTATGACAATTTAAAGCAGAGTTCCACCCATATAAAGTCAGCATCTTTTAATAATCAGACACTCACCGTCCCGCGATGCGGGCGAACAGAACCCAGCTCTTCTCCCCCCTCCTCTCCGCGGCGCCAGCATTCTGACTGTGGGCGCCCAGGTGTGGCTACATAACCAAGCATGCACTGCACATGTGCGCTGTGATTGGCCCGACAATCTTCTGGAACCTGTGACGTGTTCCAGCAGATTGCATGGAGAGAGGTCAACTTCCTTCCAGCGCCGCAGAGCCCCGGAAGGAAATGGGAGCTGGATGGATGCCTCTAAAAAAAGGAAATCAGCCACCACCCCCAAAAAAAATCATATGCCAAATGTGGCATGTCAGGGGGTCACCATCACTTAAAGCGAAAGTTCCATTTTTGGGTGGAACTCTGCTTTAACCACTTCCATACCGGGCATTTTCACCCCCTTCCTGCCCAGGCCAATTTTCAGCGCTGTCACACTTTGAATGAGAATTGTGCGGTCATGTGACGTACCCAAATTAATTTTGATAATTTTTTCCCCCACAAATAGAGCCTTCTTTTGGTATGGTGGTATTTGATCACCTCTGCGGTTTTTATTTTTTGTGCTATAAACAAAAAATGCGAATTTTTAAAAAGAAAATGCAATATTTATTACTTTTTGCTGTAATAAATATCCCAATTTTTTTTTTTAATATTTTTTTCCCTCAGTTTAGGCCGATATGCATTCTTCTACATATTTTTGTTAAAAAAAATCGCAATAAGCGTATATTGATTGGATTGCGCAAAGGTTATAGCGTCTACAAAATAGGGAATAGAATTATGGCATTTTTTTTTTTTACTAGTAATGCCGGTTGTAACGGAATGACCCGGGACACCCAGAGACTTTGTGAGGATGGGGGATACTCCTGTGTCAGCGTCACTGATAACTCTTGGGTCTGAGTCTACCCTGTGCCTTTTGGGCATGGGGTGGCAAGTGAATCATAATTCATGTATTACATGAGATTTGACATCACTGATAGTTCGTATTGCAGGATTTTGAGATACTGCAAGATGTTGGCCCAACCAGTCAATAGTGACTCATTCTATGATTAGCCCTGACTAGTGACATGCTAATTGAGTCAGGGCCTGGAAGACATTCTATTGTCCTTGTGTAAAGGTGTTAACCCAGGTCTGCTCCCAGAACTCTAATTATGCATGCTAAATACTGTTTATGTGTGATAGCACTGTCTACAGCCTGTTGATGCTCAGAGGTGTGAATAGGTGTCAAGCTGTATGCGGAGACGAAACGTCTGCCTAGGGAACTCAGTGTGTGAAGGTGTTTTGTTTGTTATGCTGTTAATTAAGGAATGTTTAGTAATTAGCCTTAGTGTGTGATTAGGGGGGTGGAGATCTCATTGTTGCTTTAATGCCTTGTACTGTATAAAAAAGCTGAGAAGAAACCATTAAAGTATCATTACATTTGAAACCAGAAGCACAGAGCTGTGTGTCTCGTGTCTGGGGGGAATTCTTATGGGTCGTGTTCGTTTGCCTGATTGTGGAGTGTCGATAAGCTGTCTTGGATGGGATGGAAGGTCGTAAACGGTGGTGACCGTTACAGTGGTAATCTTTGATTTTTATCAGGATCGCGATATTGCGGCGGACATATCGGACACTTTTGACACTATTTTGGGACCATTCACATTTATACAGCGAACGGTGCAATAAATATGCACTGATTACTGTATCAATTTGACTGGCAGGGAAGGGGTTAACACTAGGGGGCAATCAAGGGGTTAAATGTGTTCCCTAGGGAGTGATTCTAACTGTGGGGGGAGGTGACCGATCGCTGTCCCTGTGTACAAGGGACACACCATTGGTCTCCTCTCCCTGACAGGACGTGTTTACACACAGAGATCCACGTCCCTGTTCTGTGACGGGCAATCGCGGCCACCAGGCACACGCGGCGACTCGCCACACTGTAGGGAATCCCAGGACGTCATAGGAGGGACAAAAGGTTCCTGCGGCCGTCATTTGACAATGCGCCAGGCTGGAAGTGGTTAAGACAGTTTATTGGTATTAAATATTTATTTTTACTTTTTATTTATTTTTTATTTTGTGACCAGCAAAAGAGGACTAGAAGCTCCTCCTGCCTATGTTTCCCTGCAGACAGGCTGGGAAAGATCTGGGTCATGCGACAGCTGTATATCGATTAGGAAAAAGGTACTTGGATGTTTTTTCTATTGAAACAATTACAGTGCCATCATTCACATACAGAAATAAAAGAACAATGCAAATTACAGTGTGTGTTTAGTGTGCTATTGGCCAGATCACCAGGTGGAAACAGAGGGGTAAAGCCTAAAAAGAGAAAAGTAATAATGATTGCCATAATGGAAAAAAGTATAAAGAAAAGCCATAATGATTGGTAAGCTGCAATATATTGGATTTTTGGTTTTGAATTTAATACCACTGTAAAGAACTATCTGCTATTGTGTGAGGGGGGAGGGGTGCAGATGAGAGAAAATGCATTCGGTCACTGTGATTTTTACATAGCTGTCATGTCACTGAGTTTGAAGTCATCACTTCCGAGGTTAGTTCTTAGATCGCTTTGGCTCCCCTTGGCTTGCCCCCCCCCCCCCCCCCCCCCAGTCAATGCCATTGCCCTGTCTGTCTGCTTCCTGCACCTCACTGTGTTAAAAGCACAAAGGCAGTGTCCTGGAGTGCCCCCGGGATCAGCATCCAGATTTCTGCGCAGGACACAGATTGGCCTATTTAAATAGAAGGTGCACTGAGCGGCAGAAGTCTCTCTTTCACGGCTGTATTTTACATTCACTCTCTGCTCTTTTCTTCTGTAAATGTTTTCTGGTGCTCACATCATCCCTGTTCTCAGCCATTCTTCGAAATCCTTTTAATCCCTGTTCTGCCTGTTTGCTAACACGATGAGATGTCAATACAGAACAACAAGGTCTAGATGTATGTGCATTCGGCCATGCGTGAGATTCTGCTACAGATTTTCATAAGAGTCAAATAAGGGTCAGCTGAGGCCACTGATGTCGGCTACAAGATGGTGCCCAGCAGTGATCGGTGTTCTTTTTGTGAAAGAGGTGCTTTGCAGGCCAAAATCCTGGCAGGAGGTACTGGCACTGCTATGTCTTTAACTTACATTAAAAATCAAGAAGACAGGATCTCTTAAAACGCAGTTTTACTGCTGCAGGGCAGCGACTCTGCCCTGGATCACGTACATATAAATAACGTCATTTTCGGGTCACATGTGCGGCACTGAGGGCTCTCTTCCACTGTGATTACACACAGCAGAATCCGATCGGCAGATGCAGGGTACTCGATGTCCTCTGGCACTAGCCAATCATCAGGTAAAGACCCAGAATGTGATCTGCCTATGTTAACAAGGCAGATCGCCGCTCTGACAGGAGGAAAGGGATAGAATTTGTGTCCCTGCAAAACTGGGAATAAAATCTCTTCCCCTAGTAAAAGAACCTTACACAGTATAGTAAAACACAAGTACACGGTTAACCCTTTGATCCTCCCTGATGTTAACCCCCTTCCCTGCCAGTGTTCATAGTACAGTGACAGTGCATATCTTAAGCACTGATCACTGTATAAGTGTCAGGACCCGTACAGACGAGAGGATCTATCCGCTGGGATTGATCCGTGGATCAGTTCCAGCGGATAGAATTGGTCGTGTGTAGGCCCGAACGGACAATTTTCAGCGGATAAAAATCCAGCCGACGGATTCCCAGCGGATAAAAATTTTGTAGCATGCTACAAAATCTATCCGCTGGGATCCAGTCCAGCGGACTGATCCGGTCGTCTGTACAGACTCACCGGATCAGGCCGTCCGCTCCCATCCCTTGCATGCGTCGTAATGATTCAACGCATGCGTGGAAGTGTTTACCTTCCAGCGTCGCCGCGTCATCGTCGCGGCGACGGCGCGACACGTGACCGCGGATGTTTTCCACGCGGATTTTGATCCGATGGTGTGTACAAGCCATCGGATCAAAATCCGGAGGAGGAATATCCGCTCGAAACGGTTCGGCGGACCGTTTCCAGCGGATAACCCCTCATCTGTACGAGGCCTCACTGGTCCCCTAAAAGTGTCAGAATGTCCACCGCTATAAGTCGCGTATCACCGCCATTACTAGTAAAACATAAATATATCCAAAATAAATAAATATATCCCATAGTTTATAGCAGCTATACCTTTTGCACGAACCAATCAATAAACGCTTCTTGAGATTTTTTTGTTGCCAAAAATATGTAGCAGCATAAATATTGGCCTAAATTTTCTGAAGAAATTCGATTTTTTTTTTCATTTATTGGATATGTTTTATAGCAGAAAGTAGTTTTGGGGTTATAGTGCAAATTTTTTGGGGGGAAATAAAGGCCATACATTTTCTTTGGGTACAGCGTTGCATGGCCACGCAATTGTCAGTTAAAGTAATGCAGTGCCGTATCGCAAAAAATGGCCTGGTCATGAAGGGTGGTAAATCTTTTTCGGAGGTTAAGTGAACAGTCTTTACAAATTATAAAGGGGTTGTAAAGGTTCGTTTTTTATTTTTTAAATAGGTTCCTTTAAGCTAGTGCATTGTTGGTTCACTTACCCTTTCCTTCGATTTCCCTTCTAAATGTTTTTTTTCTTTGTCTGAATTTCTCACTTCCTGTTTCTCCTCAGTAAGCTTGCCCCCATCATCTGGCTGGGGGTTAGTCAGCCAGAACAGCTTACTGAGGGGGAACAGGAAGAATTGAAAGACTCTTGGCTGGCTACAAAAAGCGTTTACAAGCTGTGATACTTGCCAAAGGGGGCAGTACAAGATATTAACTTTGCAGGGTGCCCAAACTTTTGCAGATGCCAATTTTTTGTTTTCTGTCATTTTGAAAGTGTAAATGATGGAAATAAAATCTAACTTTTTTTGACATATTATAAGAATGTCTAATCTGTAATTTGATGCCTTTTGGAGATTTTTCCATCTTTCCTTGGCTTCGTTATGCACAATAATACACATTTTTACCTGGGGTGCCCAAACTTTCGATCCCCACTGTAACCTCCGAAAGATTTACCACTCTTCATGACCAAGTCATTTATTGCTGAAATATAAGCAAAATACAAGATAGTATTTTTTTTCTTGAAATAATACAAAGGATTTATAAACTGTTACATATGTCATAACCCATTCAAATATTCTATCCAGCATCTGGATACCCACAATCTACTTGATCCATTTCAATCGGGTTTCCGCCCCGGACACGGGACAGAAACAGCATTGCTCAAAATATGGGATGACGCCCTCGAGGCCGCAGACGAAGGAGAATCCTGTCTTCTAGTTCTGTTGGACCTAACCGCAGCTTTTGACACGGTAGACCACAAACTGTTACTGACTCGGCTGGCTGAGGTAGCCAGAGTCGCAGAAGGTGATTTATCATGGTTCTCCTCCTTTCTGGAAAACCGATCACAAACAGTGAAATTGGGACCTTTCACTTCTGAAAAACGCACGGTGTCATGCGGAGTCCCTCAGGGATCGCCTCTGTCACCGGAGCTGTTCAACATCTATCTTCGCCCTCTCTTTGAAATCATTAGTAGCCAAAAACTGCTTTATCACTCATATGCAGACGACACGCAACTGTATTTTCGCATCTGCAACAAAAAGGATCATCATCTCAGTTTAGAGAAATGTCTCTCTTTGATAGAAAACTGGATGACAAAGAGTTATCTTAAACTCAACAGTTCAAAAACAGAATTTCTTCTGTTTCACGCCAGTCGTAAGAATCAACTAGCAACTACCTGGACACCCCCGCCCATTCTGGGCCAAAGCATCACCCCTAGCTCCAAAGTCAAAAGTCTCGGGGTCATTTTCGACACCTACATGACAATAGACGCACAAATAGGGTCAGTAGTCAGCGGAGCGCACCATCTGCTGCGCCTACTACGCAGACTTATTCCATTTATTCCTAAAGAAGACGTAGCAGTCGTGGTGGGAACAATCGTAAATTCCAGACTGGACTATGCAAATGCCCTTTACCTCGGACTCCCAAAGTACCAAATCTCCCGTCTGCAAGTCGTTCAGAATACGGCTGCCAGACTTGTGACTGGGAAAAAACCCTGGGAATCAATCTCACCTTCGCTGAGAACCCTTCATTGGTTGCCAGTAAAAGACAGAATTGCTTTTAAAGCACTCTGTCTGACGCATAAGTGCATCCATGGGAAGGCTCCGCAATATCTATGCGAAAAGATAAAAGCTCACAACTCCAATCGCGTTCTGCGATCCACCAACCAAAATCTGCTCCAGATACCCAAAGCCAAATTCAAGTCCAAAGAAGAAAGAAGATTTGCGCTTTAGGGTCCCAGACTATGGAACGCTTTACCAACCAGCATTCGGTTGGAGGAAAATTACTTAGCGTTTAGGAGAAAGATCAAAACTCATCTCTTTTGATGTCAAAAGAGACAGGAACAACAAGCGCCCAGAGGCGATTTAGTTCGCATGTGCCGCGCTATATAAGTTTTTCATTCATTCAATAACACTTTACAACAGGACTCTACAAATCCCAGGTGCCAGGTTACCATGGCAACAATAAATTGCATCCTGGCGCCTAGGCTGCTGCCCGAATGCTTCCACATATTCCCCCCCCCCCCCCCGCTATGTATCATGGGCTCCGATTGACTGTCTGTTGGCTCGGGACCGTCATAGCAAGTCAAGTTCCTTTACCCCAAACTCACTCATCCATGTCTTTATGGACCTTGCTTTCTGCACTGGTCCAAATCATTTGGTGGATGGGGATTATGGTGTGGGGTTGCTTTTCAGGGGTTGGGCTTGGCCCCCTAGTTCCTGTGAGGGGAACTCTTAAAGTGGAGGTTCAACCTAATTTGCAAGTCAGCCTTAAACAAAAGGGCTGACTGTATCTTTTAACAGTTCGCTGTCCAAAAAAATTAAAACGGCTTCCATACCTTATATTCAGCCTTCTGAACCAGGCACTTCCTGGTTTGAGTCCTACGGGAGTGGGCGTGTTGCTTCGGCTGCGATCGCTGCAATGAATTCTGGGATCACAGCGTGACGCTGCCCAGGAGAGGATTCTCTAGAACCCAGCCGTATCCCGGAAGTTTATCCTGGTGGGCTTCAGAGTGCCCACAATGAAGATGGAAACGTCCATCTGTCATTTTTATAAAATATCTTTTCCGGGACCTAGACGATGCTGGCGGCTAGAAGGTTAGCACACGAGTGTAGCAGATTGCCTAAGGTAAGAGCGCAAGAACAATATAAAAAAAACACATTCCCGCGGAACCCCCGCTTTAAGGTGTCCGCGTACCACAGTTTGGGGATGGCCCCTTTCTGTTCCAACATGACTGCGCACCAGTGCACAAAGCAAGGTCCATAAACACATGGATGAGCAAGTTTGGGGTGGAGGAACTTGACTGTCCTGACCTCAACCCGATAGAACACCTTTGGAGACTGTGAGCCAGGCCTTCTCATCCAACATCAGTGCCTGACCTCACAAATGCACTTCTCGAATAATGGTCAAACATTCCCAAAGACACACTCCTAAACCTTACTACTATTCAGTTCTAAACGGAGAAGGAATTATTTTTAGCACAACAACCCAGTATTGAATACAAAGAATTACAACTAAAATGGGGGACTTTAAAGGTGCAAGTAGACACAAATATGTTAAAAAAAAAAAAAAAAAACATTTATTTTACATCATTAAAATTCATCTGATAAAATTAATTGATTCAACAACCACATATATCACATTTCATGTGAAAATTGATGCTTCCGCTCAACATGTTTCGCCAATTTTCTTCAGGAATATACGCATAAGGAATAATATACTTTTTATGCATGATCAAACTTTTTAACATAATACATACAAAATTATTTAATTATTTTATACATAAATGAAAAAAGGCAAATAAAACATTTTACTGCATTGTTCATCCAACTCGATATTAGCAACTTCATAGTCATTATTCATTATAATTATTGTTACATAACTGTTAAATTGTGTATTGTCTGTAATATCTTTGGTAGTTGACACCCATACAACAATGGTCTGGACAACCAGATAATATAATATATTATTATAAGCAGGGCTGTGGAGTCGGAGGAAATTTTGGGTACCAGGAGTCGGAGTCGGAAAACAATGCACCGACTCCGAACTCCTACTAAATTTAGATTGGAATTAAAAAAAAAAGCAAGTTTAAATGTCCCAATTCACAAAAAGTTATAATTAATGACTTCTCTACTGTAAGAATAAAGACCAATGCATGCAGTGCCTCACGTAACCGCGAAACGAACACGTTAAGTGACCGTGAAGAAGCATGCTTTTCATGTGCTTCACTATATGGCACGCACCGCACAATTAGGAGCTGCAATACTTATACTTTCCATAGTGTTGTGTTCTGCTGTTATAGGGAACGCAGCGCCCATGGGTAACCTAGCCTCTCACTAATAAGGGATTAAGTAAATATGTTTTTTTGCAGGACTAGAGACACTTGTATAAGTGAAGGGAATGGAGGGTCAATAGTTCAAGACTGAAGCTGTAAACCATTGGAAAAACTGCTGTCATTCAGCTAAGGCTATAAAAACTTGTAAACTGATTGGTAGCTTAAACTTTAAACATGACTATAGGATTCTACTAGGGAAATCATGTTTTATAATAAATGCCCCTTCCTGGATCTTCCCACTGCCCTATCTTCAGCAGCAGATCAGCACACAAAAAGGAGAAGGCAGCAGCTTCAAGTTCTGCCCAACTACCTCTCTCTGCTAGAATAGCTTAGAATAGCTTTTTCTTAAACTGTTCAATACAGTAGACTGTTGGCTTCCCAGCCAGTAGTCCTGTGGTAATGACATGTATGTTTCCTTTCTTTCCTTCAAGGAATGTATAAAATACATTCGCATATTAATACATCGGAGTCGGGGAGTCGGAGTCGGAAGTACAAAAAACTGAGGAGTCGGAACATTTATCTACCGACTCCACAGCCCTGATTATAAGTATGCTATTCCTTATGAATTGTTTACTGTTTTATTTAGATTGATGCGTATACTTCTGAAGAAACTGTGTAAACAAAATTGGCGAAACATGTCGATGACTATTACAGGTAGTCATGCAGCGCTTTCTTGGGTGTTAATTCTGGACCTCAAGTCTCCAGTGTGGCCACTCCTCAATAGATCTGGGACGCCAGCCAGGTTGGGTGCAATGTTGTACCAAATAATTAATGTAAGGCAAAAAAAAAAAAAAAAGCCTACACATAGTGTACCTGTAAAACAGCTTAGTAAAAACGTTTATTATGTATTTAAAGTGCACTCACATAGATAAAACTAGGGATGCACCGATACTTTTTTTTAATACTCGCCGATACCAATTATTGATACCTACTGCAACTGTTTTGTTTACCCTTCAGCTGTCAGCAATGGTACAAAGCATTGAAAATTTATATATATATATATATATATATATACATATATATATATTTTTTTACTTTTGTTCTTTTTTCAATGTGAAACATGTAAATATATGTTAAAGGTGTAAAAAAAATTACAAACAAAAAAAAGTTATTATAGGTTACACAAGAACATTCAATCACTTGACAGGTTTCTTAAGCCCTGGTTCACACTGGGTACGATTTGGAACGATTTGAGATGCGATTTGACATGTCAAATCGCATCTCAAATCGGCGGCAATTGTCGGCAATGGCACTGTCCTAATCAGTGCGACGCCGCATCTGCGATTTAAAAAAGTAGTTCCTGTACTACTTTTTGCGATTTCGGGCCGCGATTTACATTAAATTGCGGCCAAAATCGCGGTAAAATCGCGCATTTTACCGCGATTTTGAATTCGCAGCAGTGTGAACCTAGGCTTAAACTGACTTTATCTGCAGAGGGAAGTTCATTCCTTTGATCTGTAGATGAAAAAACAGAAAGATACAAAAAGAAACAATGTTTCTATTTGCCTTTTTGTTTCAGCACATTGCCCAGCTGCTTTTTTTTTAAAGCTCCAATTGCCTTGAACTCGTTTACACTTCAGCTGTCAACAGGGGAACCCCACTGACAGCTGAATGAGCCATCGGTTGTTAAGGATGCGGTGGCCCCGCTTCTTAACAACCGATAATTGCCTGCTTTTATTTTTTCACATTTCAGCTCTCAGTGGGGGAATCCAGCAGACAGCTGAAAGAACCAAGCCTGTATCGTATCGGTTTTAGGTATCAGAGAATTCGCACAAGTTCCATTACTCGTCGAAATGCTTGGTATCCGCACTGATACCGATATCGATGCAACCCCAATAAAAAAACACTTGGCCAGCATATAATTTCCACTTCCTGGAACTTGATGGTGTTAGCAAGATGCTCCGTCTGGCGCTTTTTTCATGAAAAGACGTCTTAGGGCGCCATGCTGAATCGTATTTTGGTGGTGGTATTTTTTATCATTTATAGTTATCTTGGCTTAAATACAAAAGCAGCATCCTAATACACTATTATTTGAATCATAACAGTTAAATCTCATTCAGCCTAGACACAACTGTAATGGCTGAAATTTCTGACACAGAATCTTACAGTTGCACCTTTTACCTCTAATCATAGTGGGTCACTTGTTGTACACCTCCATTCATAAAACGTCCTACATTCTTTTCACAAGATTAAAGGCATTCTGTGAATGGGAGGAGGTACAAATGAACTTTGCGATCACCACTCCTCCAATCCCGTAATTCCTTGCACTCTATGAAAAAAATGCATGTTTAAATATCTACAGGAAAAAGTAAAGCGTAGCCACTCATTTACAGATTTCCTACAGTAAAAATGAGAGAACCAGTGTTAAATTTGGCAGAACATTTTGACTTAGTTTTAGTCTGATGCCGCGTACACAGGATCATTTTTCGGGTTGTAAAAAACGAAGTTTTTCAGGCTCTAGAAAAAAAAACGAAGTTTTTTTTTTAACCAGATCATTAAAACGGCCTTGCCTACACAGGATCGTGAAAAAAAAATGCTCTAGCAAAGCGCGGTGACGTACAACACGTACGACAGTACTATAAAGGTGAAGTTCCATGCTTTTGCTGATTTCGTGTTACTACGTGTTAGTAAAAGTTTGTTGAGAGACGGTTCGCGCTTTTCAGTCTTCGTGCTTTAAAGATCGTTTTCTGCTGTTCAGTTTGTGCTTGTGGGTTCGTATCTGTCTTTCAGTGCTTGTAGTCAGTTCATATCTGTTTTTGCAGTGCGTTCTTGTCCGCTCGTTACTGTTTTTCAGGTCGTTCTTCAGAGGCCTTGCTGTTCTTCAGTGCGTTCTTTTGGTTCATTCTGATTAGACGACCGTTTTCTAGCCATGTTGCCATGTATCCTAGTGCCACTGTAGTGCCATGTGTATTTTCCTTTACTAAATACCCATCATTGTCCATGTAAACACCACAAATATTTATTTGTTCTTTTAGGCAACATTTAGTATAAAACATTTTTTATTGTTTCACATTTTAAATGTGTAATTTTTTTTGTTATTTTTTTATATATATATACATTTATATTTATATTTTTTTTTTTTGTGAAAATGTATTTTCCTGACAGACTCCATGGCAGCCTACGTGTGGGTTAACCCCGCCTCTCATACCTCATAGGACCCTACTCCCATAAAGCTTTGCTTCCTGGCCATGGACAGTGTTCCTTTTTTGTCCTCCTCCTAGGACCTATATATTTATATGTTAAAGTTCAGTCCTGGTGATATTTATGGGAGAGTATGTGTACTGAAGTCCAACAAGTCCCAGCTATTAGCAGGGTGGAGTGTGCGGTACAAATTGATTCCTGGTGGAGCTTATTATCCAGCCATTGGCTGGCAAGCAACTTTGGTCATTCATCCTGGCTATTAGCAGGAGGCCCTTTTCCCCTACAAACGATGCCCAGGTGATGTATCTTTGCTCCCTATCCCAGGCTGGACCGGATGGATTGGTAATGTATTGTCTTTCTTTTGCTACACATGGCAGCTGTTTATGTGTGTTTGTGTGTCTGCGCCGTTTAGCCTTACCGTTTTGGTTAATGGCTTCTGGAACGCATGCTGCGTTCCACTCCTTCCTCCTTCAGCTTCCTTGTGGTTGTGTGCGCGCGCACGCGAGTCTCCGGCTCGCGCATGCACAGTAGCGCCTATTTGCCGGTTCGCGCATGCGCACATGGCATTCAGGGTCACGCCGCACACAGCGCAGGCGCGTGGCGTGTGCGTGGGGCGCGGTGACATCATCAAGGGCGGCAATTTTAAAAAGCTGTCAGTGACAGCTGATTTTGGGGAAACTCCTAGATGCTCCTTGGATTTCCAGGCACAGGTCTTGACTGGACAAGGTAAGGTGCCCTGTGGCACTCTGTCCTGTGTACTGTCAGTTTCCTCTGCTGTTGTATTGCCTATGCCTTACTCTTATGGTTATCTTAATGGTTATTGCAGTGTATTCCTCACCACTATGGATGTATCACCGCCCCCCGGTGGCCAACCCTTACGCCGCAGGTAGGATGGAAATTTTCTTTCCTCTGCCTGTCTGTTTGGGGTTTTTTTATCATGTTTTTTTTCCTGATTTCTTTTTTCACCATCAGCCCTTCTAGGTCTGATCATCAGCCCTCAGTCCACGAAGACATTGATATCACTAGATCACATCGCCATCATTCCAGGTCAAGCTCTAAGCGACCAAAGAGCAGGTCACCCTCCAAACATCATGGGGAAAAATATAGATCCACTTCTGACCGCCATTCCCACCGTCATTCCAGCAATTCCGGAAGAAGATCTTGCTGGGGGTGCAAGGCCCAGGTCCCGGAAGGGAAATCTCTTTGTGATCCCTGCTATTCTCGTGCTGCAAGAGAAAGGGTGGATAGTGACCAACAAGTTGAAGCTCTGGTCAGGAAGGTGGTCCAGGAGTCCCTGAATAAACCTGATCCCACTGGTGACATTCTCTCACCTGTAGTCCCAGCTCCAGTCCTTCTACAGGATGACTCTGAGGTTCCGGGCCCATCTCAGCGCAATCGTTCCTCAAGTATGTCCTCCTTTAGTGAGGTGGAGAGTGTTGTCAATTCCACAGGATTTGACTTTTCTCTAGTCCCAAATCTGGTAAGGGCAGTCAAAGTCGCTTTAAAATGGGAAGACCCGGTGGAATCTCCTAACAAACAGAGAAAATATTTTAAACACCTCAAGAAGGAGCGTCCTAGCTTTCCCCTTTTGGGTGAACTCAGTGAAATGATTACTGATGAGTGGACCACCACTGAAAGGAAAAATTCTTTAATCTCCAAAGTATCAAAGATGTACCCGTTTAAACGAGAAGAAGTGAAACACCTGGAGTCTGCTCCCTTGGTAGACGCCGCTCTAATGAGACTGGTTAAACATGTTACCCTTCCTTTGGAAGACACAGTTTCTTTTAAGGATGCTCTGGATAGGAAAATTGATACAGATTTAAAACGCATATATATCACAGCAGGTATGGCGTGTAAACCAGCACTGGCCCTTGCAGCCCTCTCCAAGGCAATGGAGACTTGGACGGATGAAGTAGATTCTACTCTGTCAAACATGCCTGGTCTTCTGGTCAGAGACCTACCAGTTCACGAACTAAGAATGGCTGCTGCCTTCCTGGTTGAGGCCTCCCTTGACATTATCCGCCTAGTGGCGCGGGTCATGCTCTCATCTGTTACAGCTAAACGCGCCCTATGGCTCCGTCCTTGGGTAGCCGACCCAGCCTCTAAACAGGCATGGTGCCGTATTCCCTTTCAAGGGTCTTCCCTGTTCGGGAACAAACTTGACAGCGCTATCTCCCGTGCCACAGGGGGTAAATCGGGGTTCCTTCCCCAGGACCGTCGTCCCTTCAACCAAAGGAAATTTTTTCCTAGGCAAGACCAAGATCGTGCTAGAGAGGCTCGTCGATACAAGCCGGGAAGAGAGTTCAGGAAAAATTGGAGAAGAAACCAACCTTCAGGTCAAAAACCCACAAAAGGGGCAACTTCGGGTAACCGTGACACCCCTAAGTCCTTTTGATATTGGGATCGCTCAGACGCAGCGGGTTGGAGCTCGGCTTCTGCAATTCCGGCACGTTTGGGCAGCCTCAATAAAAGACTTTTGGACGGTCAAGACAGTATCCCTAGGTCACACCTGGTCCTTTGTCAACCCTCCTATACTTCAGTTTGTCCCCACAACTCTGCCTCACTCAGAAGAAAAGAGAAATATACTTCTAACATACACAGACACTCTCTTGTCCCAGGGCGCCGCTATACAAGTGCCAGCGGCAGAAAGATTTCAGGGAATGTACTCACCTCTGTTCATGGTTTTGAAGAAGTCCGGCTCTTGGAGGCCAGTGATAGACCTGACGCATTTGAACACCTTTATAAAAAAGGAAAAATTCAAGATGGAGTCACTTCTCACAATTCGTCAGACCATTCTGCCAGGCGACTGGCTTGTGTCAATCGACTTGAAAGATGCCTACTTCCACGTGCCCATAGCGGCAGAATTTCAGAAATACCTTCGGTTTGCAGTGGGCAGTGTTCACCTACAGTTCACGTGTCTCCCATTCGGGCTTACAACGAGTGTTTTCAAAGCTCTTACTGGCTGTCGTGGCCTTAATCAGAATGAAAGGCATCCGTCTACACCACTATCTAGACGACCTGCTGTTACTTTCACAGAACAGGGAACAGCTATTGATACATCGGGCTCAAGTTATTCTCACTTTGACCGAGTTCGGCTGGCTTTTGAACAGGGAAAAGAGTCATCTAGAACCCACACAGTCTCTAGTCTTCCTCGGTGCCCAGTTCGATACGATCCAGAGTACAATTTCTCTACCCTTAGAAAAAATCCCAGTCATCCGGGAAAGAGTTCGTCTTGCATTGGAGTCCCCTTTTCTCAAAGCTTCACTCTGTCTCAAAATTATAGGCACCATGGTGTCCACGACTCCCATGGTCAGATGGGCACAATGGCGAATGCGTCCTTTCCAGAGGGGTTTTCTCCAACAATGGGATCCGAGGCCCCAGGACCAATTAATCCGGATAACTCAGTCAATGAGGGACAGCCTCCTCTGGTGGCTTCTGCGGAAAAATCTCCTCAATTGTCTCTCAATAGCCCCTGTCTCCTGGATCACAGTTACATCCGACGCCAGCAGCAACGGCTGGGGTGCCCTTTGCCTGAAAGAAGTAGCCCAAGGGAAGTGGGATTTCCCATCTCGAAAGGTAGTATCCAATATCCTGGAACTCCGTGCAGCCTTCTGTGCCCTTCAAGCCTTCACCCATCTGGTAAAGGGGTCGTCAGTCCTTCTGAGGATGGACAATACGACAGCCGTGTCTTACATAAAGAGACAAGGTGGCACTCGCAGTCTGTCCCTTCTGAGGGAGGTGGAGCCGATTATGTCATGGGCTCAGACACATCTGACAGATCTAACAGCAGTTTATCTCCCCGGAACTCAGAATATTCAAGCAGATTTCCTATCGAGGACGACACTCGACAACAACGAGTGGTCTCTCCACAGCGAGGTTTTCGTCTGGATCCTGTCACTAGGATTCACACCGGAAGTGGACCTATTTGCATCCCCGTGCAACTACAAACTGGAGAAATTTTACACAAGAAATCGCTGTCCCCAAGCGTTCGGGGTGGATGCTCTAACAGATCAATGGATGTTCCACAAAGCCTATGCTTTTCCCCCAACTCCAGTTATTCTCCGGTTCCTGTCGAGACTCAGATGGGAGGAAGTCGAAGTGGTCGCAATAATTCCTTACTGGCCCAACAGACCATGGTTTCCACTGTTGTTTCAGTTGAGCTTCCGGGATCCAGTTCAGCTCCCATCCAGACCAGATCTCTTGCTCCAGGGGTCGACCCCTCACCCTTGTCCATCACATCTGCACCTGATGGCCTGGTTTTTGAGAGGGAAAGATTGGAAGCGCTAGGTTGCCCAAGCCAAGCAATCTCTACATTACTAAATGCCAGGAAAGTGAGCACCAACAAAGTCTATCAGAGGATATGGTCTAAGTTCTCGGATTACACCTCCTCCATGAACAGTTCAGCCAAAGTCCCCAGAGTGCAAGACATTTTGGGCTTCCTCCAAACTGGGCTTGACCTACCCTTATCAGTCAGCTCCTTGAGGGTCCAAGTATCAGCAATCTCTGCCTTCACAGGTATTTCGTGGGCCAGACATTCCCTTGTCCGTCAATTCTTCAAAGGAGCCATGAGGTTAAGACCTCTAAGAAAACCAAGATTTTCCAAGTGGGATCTCCCATTAGTCTTGGACTTTTTTTCAGGAGATCAAGATTCAACTAATCAATCTATCAAAGATCTTTCCCTCAAGATTGTCTTCCTTGTGGCTATAACATCTGCCAAAAGGGTCTCCGAAATTGGCTCTCTAGGCTCCAAAGAACCGTTCCTCACTTTTTTCCCGGACCGTGTAGTGTTAATTCCAATGCTGGGTTCCAAGCCTAAAGTCACGTCAATCTTTCATGAAAACCAGGAAATTGTACTTCCCACGTTTCATTCTTCTGAGGGTTCTATGGTTCATCCTCTGGATGTCGGCAAAATCCTTAAACAATATCTGGAAGCCACAGCGTCCTTCCGTAAATCTGATCATTTGTTTGTGTCATTCCATGGAAAAAACAAAGGCATGCGTGCTTCCTCCAGAACCATCGCCGCATGGATCGTCCAAGCTATCCAAAGGGCTTACAAGGCTAAAGGGTTGGCTCCTCCTGAAGCTTTTCCCCCAACTCCAGTTATTCTCCGGTTCCTGTCGAGACTCAGATGGGAGGAAGTCGAAGTGGTCGCAATAATTCCTTACTGGCCCAACAGACCATGGTTTCCACTGTTGTTTCAGTTGAGCTTCCGGGATCCAGTTCAGCTCCCATCCAGACCAGATCTCTTGCTCCAGGGGTCGACCCCTCACCCTTGTCCATCACATCTGCACCTGATGGCCTGGTTTTTGAGAGGGAAAGATTGGAAGCGCTAGGTTGCCCAAGCCAAGCAATCTCTACATTACTAAATGCCAGGAAAGTGAGCACCAACAAAGTCTATCAGAGGATATGGTCTAAGTTCTCGGATTACACCTCCTCCATGAACAGTTCAGCCAAAGTCCCCAGAGTGCAAGACATTTTGGGCTTCCTCCAAACTGGGCTTGACCTACCCTTATCAGTCAGCTCCTTGAGGGTCCAAGTATCAGCAATCTCTGCCTTCACAGGTATTTCGTGGGCCAGACATTCCCTTGTCCGTCAATTCTTCAAAGGAGCCATGAGGTTAAGACCTCTAAGAAAACCAAGATTTTCCAAGTGGGATCTCCCATTAGTCTTGGACTTTTTTTCAGGAGATCAAGATTCAACTAATCAATCTATCAAAGATCTTTCCCTCAAGATTGTCTTCCTTGTGGCTATAACATCTGCCAAAAGGGTCTCCGAAATTGGCTCTCTAGGCTCCAAAGAACCGTTCCTCACTTTTTTCCCGGACCGTGTAGTGTTAATTCCAATGCTGGGTTCCAAGCCTAAAGTCACGTCAATCTTTCATGAAAACCAGGAAATTGTACTTCCCACGTTTCATTCTTCTGAGGGTTCTATGGTTCATCCTCTGGATGTCGGCAAAATCCTTAAACAATATCTGGAAGCCACAGCGTCCTTCCGTAAATCTGATCATTTGTTTGTGTCATTCCATGGAAAAAACAAAGGCATGCGTGCTTCCTCCAGAACCATCGCCGCATGGATCGTCCAAGCTATCCAAAGGGCTTACAAGGCTAAAGGGTTGGCTCCTCCTGAAGCTTTTCCCCCAACTCCAGTTATTCTCCGGTTCCTGTCGAGACTCAGATGGGAGGAAGTCGAAGTGGTCGCAATAATTCCTTACTGGCCCAACAGACCATGGTTTCCACTGTTGTTTCAGTTGAGCTTCCGGGATCCAGTTCAGCTCCCATCCAGACCAGATCTCTTGCTCCAGGGGTCGACCCCTCACCCTTGTCCATCACATCTGCACCTGATGGCCTGGTTTTTGAGAGGGAAAGATTGGAAGCGCTAGGTTGCCCAAGCCAAGCAATCTCTACATTACTAAATGCCAGGAAAGTGAGCACCAACAAAGTCTATCAGAGGATATGGTCTAAGTTCTCGGATTACACCTCCTCCATGAACAGTTCAGCCAAAGTCCCCAGAGTGCAAGACATTTTGGGCTTCCTCCAAACTGGGCTTGACCTACCCTTATCAGTCAGCTCCTTGAGGGTCCAAGTATCAGCAATCTCTGCCTTCACAGGTATTTCGTGGGCCAGACATTCCCTTGTCCGTCAATTCTTCAAAGGAGCCATGAGGTTAAGACCTCTAAGAAAACCAAGATTTTCCAAGTGGGATCTCCCATTAGTCTTGGACTTTTTTTCAGGAGATCAAGATTCAACTAATCAATCTATCAAAGATCTTTCCCTCAAGATTGTCTTCCTTGTGGCTATAACATCTGCCAAAAGGGTCTCCGAAATTGGCTCTCTAGGCTCCAAAGAACCGTTCCTCACTTTTTTCCCGGACCGTGTAGTGTTAATTCCAATGCTGGGTTCCAAGCCTAAAGTCACGTCAAATCTTTCATGAAAACCAGGAAATTGTACTTCCCACGTTTCATTCTTCTGAGGGTTCTATGGTTCATCCTCTGGATGTCGGCAAAATCCTTAAACAATATCTGGAAGCCACAGCGTCCTTCCGTAAATCTGATCATTTGTTTGTGTCATTCCATGGAAAAAACAAAGGCATGCGTGCTTCCTCCAGAACCATCGCCGCATGGATCGTCCAAGCTATCCAAAGGGCTTACAAGGCTAAAGGGTTGGCTCCTCCTGAAGCGGTAACCGCTCATTCCACGCGGAGCGTCTCTACATCATGGGCGGCTGCCCGACATGTTTCCCCTGAAGTTATTTGCAAAGCGGCCTCTTGGTCGTCCTTAAATACATTTATGACGCACTATTGCGTAGAACCGGCCTCCTTGTCGTCGGTTAATTTTGGTTTGAATATATTATCTGTTGACAATGTCGATTAAAATTTTGTTTCTTTAACCAGCAATTGCCCACCCGGGTGTGTTTGGCTAGTCATTTCCCACACGTAGGCTGCCATGGAGTCTGTCAGGAAAAAGGAAAATTTATATGAAATACTTACCGTAATTTTCCTTTCCTGATGGACTCCATGGCAGCCGGAGTTCCCTCCCTTTGCTGGAGTAGGCTATATTACGGAACACTGTCCATGGCCAGGAAGCAAAGCTTTATGGGAGTAGGGTCCTATGAGGTATGAGAGGCGGGGTTAACCCACACGTAGGCTGCCATGGAGTCCATCAGGAAAGGAAAATTACGGTAAGTATTTCATATAAATTTTCCTTTATTTTTTTTATTCCAAAAATATATTTTTATTTTGTTTTTGTAATATATATATATATATATATATATATATATATATATATATATATATATATATATATATTTTGATAATATTCCAAAAACAAATTGATTTTGAATGCACTTTTTTTTTTTAGAATATACAATTTTGGGTTTTCTTGTTAAAACGCATAAACAATGTAACTTTTTTCGTTTGACATTGTTCATGCGTTTTAGCACGTAAAACTAAAAATTCAGATTCTAAAAAAATACATTATTTTTTAAAATACAAATAAAACATTACCAACAAACAAAATTAAAAGTATAAAATATTAACTTTTTTTTTTTTTTTTAAACCCTCCCAAGAACATCAATTAACGTATTTTATTCGTTGTTCCACCTTTTTTGTTTTTTCATTTATCTGCAACAAACTTGTGTTGATGTCCCCCATGTCAGCAGAACAGGCCATCACCTCGCCAATTAGCATCTGGGCGCTGTGTGAATCAAAGCGGTCCCCAGCCACAAAAGCTCCTGAAATTTGGAAACACACCATGTATTATAAATATGCAGGCCTACATCTATTACCTGAAGCTGTGGTGTATGACACTGACCTGTTGTGATGAAACTTTCTTCTTCCTCCGCTTCTTCTGCCACATCCCGCGGGGGTGGGTCTTGGGTAGGAGGTGTGGGGTTTCTAGGCTCCTGTCTGGAAGCTCTTTGATGCCCTATGACAATGGTTCTCAACCTGGGGGTCAAATGATGATTTGCCAGGGGTCACCAAATCCTGGGCTGTTCCTGGAGCCTGTGGCCGCCCACTGAGGCCCCATACACACGAGAGGATTTATCCGCAGATACGGTCCAGCGGACCGTATCCGCGGATAAATCCTCTCGAGGATTTCAGAAGATTTCTATGCGATGGCGTGTACACACCATCGCATTGAAATCCGCGCTGAAATCCTCTGCCGATGACGTGTCGCGCCGTCGCCGCTATTATGACGCGGCGACGGGCGCGACGCTGTCATATAAGGAATTCCACGCATGCGTCAAATCATTACGACGCGTGCGGGGAATCCCTTTGGACGGATGGATCCGGTAAGTCTGTACAGACGAGCGGATCCATCCGTTGGAATGGATTCCAGCAGATGGATTTGTTGAGCATGTCAGCAAATATCCATCTGCTGGAAATCCATCCCAGGGGAGATTTATCCGCAGATAAATATCCGACGGAGTGTACACACCATAGAATCTATCCGCAGAAACCCATTTGATGGGATTTATCTGCGGATAGATTCTATGGTGTGTATGGGGCCTCAGCCACTTTGCATCTGCCCATTCAGTTCACGGTATGGCTGGGGGGCAGAGACTAGAGGTCAGCTGATGTGAGGAATGTGGGAGAGGATGGAGGCGACCCTGTCTCCTGATTTCGACATAGGTGTCACTGCTACCAGACACCACAAAGTCTGAGACACCGTGAATCCGGAGACACAGCGAGTAACACTACCTGTGATTATAGTTGCCATTAAAAGTCCCCACTACAGTTCTCAAATCAGCAGATGATCTTGATCAAGAGCACCTAAGTTGACTGATCAGAACTCCCCGCCAGTGCTGCCACTGATCCTATTAACCCCACCTATAAAAATAGAGAATACATGGAAGGGAGAGAAAAAGAGGGGGGACAAAGAAAAAGGGAGCGAAAGACAGCTAAAGAGAGGGATGGGGAGAAGGGAAAGAAGGAAGATCAAAGAGAAAGAGGGGTACGTCCTCAAATGTACCATAAGGGGTTTTAATACGGTACGAGTGGAAGGGATTCAGGGAGCGCTAAATTACTTGTCTTGCCTTGGGTACTGAAAACCCACGCTACAAAAATAATTTTACTGTTAGGGGTCCCCACAACTTGGGAAATTTTATCAAGGGGTCACGGCACTAGAGCGGTTGAGAACCACTGCCCTATGAGATTGTAACAAAAGGGATACTTGAGTCAAAAAGATTTGAGGCCTGAAAGAGGAATATGAATCATTCTTTTAGTAAGTGTGGTGCAATTGTCTGTTTTGTCAATACTTCTAAGCTGAACACATGATTGTATCCATTACCAAAGCTGCTACATTTATCTATTTTTGGTCAAGTTTCCCACATGGAAACACACCAAGTATCCACTGGATCACCTGTGTGTGACACCCTAAATAGGTTGTTCTTGTGGCCAACACTTATGCTACTGAGTCCACATGTGTAACCAACTGCTGAGCATACTCTTCTTAATGTATATTGAATTCAGTTTGATTAGTTAAATATAGTTAAGAACACATCTACACTAAAAAAAAAAAAAAATCTTCTCACATAAATAGTTCAAGATGTCGTTTCATGTTCGCGGGCACAATAATTGGTCGTATGAATCATCGTTCATTCGCTCACTAATAATAAAATACGATCTTTTTGTCTGATACAGTGTTAACTACATTTGTCCATGTCTAAATAGGCATGATGAAATTTCCAAAACACTGTATCAGACAAAAAGATCATATTTAATTATTAGTGAGCGAATGAACAACGATTCATAAGACCAATTATTGTGCCCATGAACATGAAACTTGACATCTTGAACTGTACTACATGAAAGAAAAAGCACATGCAGCACCATGATATTAATACTAATCTGAGTACCCAGGAAAATTACTTACTTTTTCTAATGACTCTTTTAATCTTCTGGTATTGCTCTGGCTCCCTCAATTTGATGTCAGACCATCTTTTGCGGAGCTGTTCCTTGGATCTGCACACCCCTAATTTGTGGTACAGAGTTTTGACCACTTTGTTCATTATTTGGGCCTTCACCTTATTAGGGTATTTGTATGGGCCATGTTTAGCATCATAATCCTCCCTCCTCAATATTGCCACCATTTCCCCCATCTCCTCAAATGTCATATTCGATTTATTTTTATTTTTTTCAGAACCTGAAAAATGATGTGAAGCCCACACACGATCATTTTGAATGACATTTTGGAAAAACGTTTTTTTCATGCCGAAAAATGATCGTGTGTACGCGACATTACACCTGCAATCTCATAGGGACCGTAAACGGATGGATGAAAAAGCGGACATACGGTCCGCCCGTGTGAAAGAGCCCTAAGTCTTTTGACAAAAATGGCATTTTAGTTTTAGTCCCATTTTAGCCTTTTGACTAAAATGTAATTTTAGTTTTAGTTGTATTTTAGTCATCTCAATTGTTTTAGTTTTAGTCATATTTTAGTCGACTAAAATAGTATTCATTTAGTCCACTTTAGTCATTTTAGTCGACAAAATTAACACTGGAGAGAACAGCATCTGAGCTACGGTTGTAAAAATAATAATAATTGACCAGCAGCAAGACAGCCTGTGAGCAGGTAGAACTGACCTGAAGCTCTCATTGCTTTCATACCCACAGTGCCAGAAGTATAGATCTGGCTGTACCTTCTGGCATAAATACAATTAAGATTTTACTTTACACAGCAGCAATCTGGACCTAGACACCTTTGTGTACAGAACAAGTCACGAAAAAGTTTTTTTCCTGGAGTTCCACTTTAAACTGCCGGCAGCAGATGTTGGACAGTCATTTTCAGGAAGAGATGTTTTACACAGGATGATTTTAGCTTCAGGATGATTATATAAATGTTCTAGAGATGAGGTGGCTTTTCTTGCCCTAACCACTTAAGCCCCGGACCAATATGCAGCTAAATGCCCAGAGATGTTTTTACAATTTGGCACTGCGCTGCTTTAACTAGTAATTGCGCGGTCATGCAATGTTGTACCGAAACTAAATTTGCGTCCTTTTCTTCCCACAAATAGAGCTTTCTTTTGGTGGTATTTGATCACCTCTGCGGTTTTTATTTTTTGTGCTATAAACAAAAATAGAGCGACAATTTTGAAAAAAATGCAATATTTTTTACCTTTTTCTATAATAAATATACCCCAAAAATGTATAAAAAAAAATTTTTTTCCTCAGTTTAGGCCAATACGTATTCTTCTACATATTTTTGGTAAAAAAAAAAAATCGCAATAAGCGTTTATCGGTTTGGTTTGCGCAAAATGTATTGCCTTTACAAAATAGGGGATAGTTTTATTGCATTTTTATAAAAAAAAATTTTTTTACTACTAATGGCGGCGATCAGCGATTTTTTTTCGTGACTGCGACATTATGGCGGACACTTCGGACAATTTTGACACATTTTTGGGACCATTGTGATTTTCACAGCAAAAAAATGCATTTAAATTGCATTGTTTATTGTGAAAATGACAGTTGCAGTTTGGGAGTTAACCACAGGGGGCGCTGTAGGAGTTAGGGTACACCTAGTATGTGTTTACAACTGTAGGGGGGTGTGGCTGTAGGACTGACGTCATTGATCGAGTCTCCCTATAAAAGGGATGACACGATCGATGCAGCCGCCACAGTGAAGCACGGGGAAGCCGTGTTTACATACAGCTCTCCCCGTTCTTCAGCTCCGGTGAGCGATCGCGAGGGGGTGGCTAGAAACGAATAGCCGCCCCCGGATCGCTCCCACATGATTAACGACCGCTGTATGTCCCGGGGGGGGGAGGTCCCGATCGGACCCCCCGACCCACGTCTAGGCAGCGACGTGCGGGCACGTCGTTCTGCCTGTCCGTGCCATTCTGCAGACGTATATGTACATGCGGCGGTCGTTAAGCGGTTAAAAGTGCTTGTACATCATTTGAAATAAAATCAGTCCTGTAACAGCTGGACAGCAGCATTATAAAAATTCACCAACGGTGAGAGACACAAGGTCAGACCCTTCTCAAGAAAGGGCATCCCCTACGGCATTACAGAAGAACCTTGAATACATCATGTATATTCCATGAACCATGTATATTCCAGTTCAGGGGAACATGATGTCATGCTGTTTGCCCAGTAATTTCCTGAACATCAATTTGTACTTTCCTTCTGGAAATATTCCTTCAGGTCACTTGTTTATTTTTTTGCCTCCGATAGCAATAACTTGCCAGGCTTCTTTTCCCATTCCCATGCAGTGAGGCTGCAGAAACTGATACCTTGTGCCTTACGTGTCCTTTTGGATGAATTAGGCCTTTTCCATTATCCAACTCCTCTTCTCTCCACCTCATAACTAAATGTAACTTTTGGCCCAGGAGGCTTTTGAATTTTTTAGTTTTCGTTTGGTCACCCTCTGGAACGTATGCTTTACAATTATCTGTGACATACCGTATGTCTCTGAAAATTGTCTTCCTGCCTTTTGGACACTACGCAAGATATCTTCTGCAGTTTAGGACACCCCGTTCTCCCCCCATGTATTTTTTATCATCCTCTCTTTGTGTATTTATTATGCCGTTATTCCTCTCCTATGAGGATACATTGCAGTTACTCCAGGGAAGTTCAGTCTCCACATTTTCTTTCTCCCCTCTTTACTGCTGTTTATTCCCCTCTTTTTTTCCTTTTCTAATTCTCTCCTTAATTGGGTACATACATATCCACTCCCCCAGGGGTCAAGTCCTGGGGAAAAAACTCCCACCCAAGATCCATTCCCCCACCAAAAAAGAATAAAAATTATACGCTCATATGCATATATATTTCACAGAAAATACAGTGCAACATTTATTGTAAAGTGCCAGTTTACAAAAACAAAATAAGTTAACTTGTCAAACTAACAGAATAATCATCACAATGGGTGATGATCTTTCCCTTGCAGGGAATTTCTAACACAAATACACCCTGTTCCAATATATTATGCAAATAATTTTTTAGTGTCACAAAGATAAAATATTTTGTATTTCAGTTTAACTCATGAATGGCATTGTGTCTCATCCCCTCCATCCACCCTTCCCCCCTTCTCCAACCACCACCCCTCCCTCCCACCACCCAGCCCCCTTACCCCCATCAAACAAGTAATAGCTCCCCTTATATATTTACTTACAGTTCTGAAGACTTGCTCAACTTGAGTTGAAGACTTAGCTCATCCTTGACTCAACGATCAGTGCTGTGCTGGGCTCAGGGCGCTGGCTGGTCTCAGGGTGCTGGCCTGGCTGGTCTCAGGGTGCTGGCCTGGCTGGTCTCGGGGGGGCTGGCCGGGCTGGTCTCAGGGTACTGGTTGGCTGGCCTCAGGGTATACGGTACTAGCCTGGCTGGTCTCTGTGCGCTGGCCTGGCTGGTCTCAGTGCTGGCCTGGCTGGTTTCAGGGTGCTGGCCTAGCTGGTCTCAGGGTGCTGACTGGCTGGTCGGTCTCAGGGTACTGGCCTGGCTGGCTGGTCTCGGGGTACTGGCCTGACTGGCTGGTCTCAGGGTACTGGTCTGGCTGGTCTCAGGGTACTGGCCTGGCTGGCTGGTCTCAGGGTGCTGGTTGGCTGGCAGGAACAAAGATTGTCTCTGGAGAGCCGCACTCTGAATTTTTTTTAGCCTTTATTAAAAAAAGGACAGCACTACAAATCACAGCAACATAAAATAAAACCCGACTGCTGACGTGTTTCACACTGAAACTAGTGCTTAGTCATAGCTGGCTGTCTGGCCTCAGGGTACTGGCTGGCTAGCGTTGCTGTGTGACTCTGCGTGATGTCACAAGCAACCGGCCGCGTACTGAAGGACAGGTCACAGGTGGCAGGCGAGGTCGGAGCCTGGAGGCGGAGCTCCGTGTCTGCTCGGCTCAGTTCGCCTGCCTCTGACAGTGACTCGAGTCGAGTCCTTCACTATGCGGCAATGCTGGGCATCGCCGCTTAGTGAAGGCTCGGCTCGAGGCTGCTCTAGTCCTGCAAAGGGAATGGCGTTCCTGCTGTGAAAAAAGTGCAGGGACGCCATTCCCACGCGTTCCCACAGGACTCGAGTCCTGCGCTCCCCATTGTCATTTCTAAACCCTGTGAGCATTTTGGTTTGTCTCAAGTCACTTGTATTATAAGCTTACCTGTTTTTTACGGGAACTTCGGGGCTTCCTCTACACATCAGAATGCTTTTTTACAATACGATTATTGATTTGTCATTATGGATACATATGGAGCCCCATATTTGTGACGTAGAGTTATCTTTATTTTCCTATGTTTTTCTTTTTCTTACAAAATGTTAATAACAATAAAAATATATTTAACCTAAAAAAAAATTCTTCCTAAGTGCCTTCTCTTCCACCAGAAGAGTCAGAAATTTGCTTGGTTGTCAGGTTCTGTGATGGAGCCGTACTCCATTGGTTACTTTAAAGCACATCTATAGTCATTTCCCAATTTTATGTCAATGTCAGGATGCTAAACAAAACAGAGGTGCTCATATACAAATGGGGAACTTCTGCCAGTAACCTACATGGGCACACACATTTGCACTGCAATATGCGTAAGCCAATGGTGTGCGGTTGAACACCTCTGATTCCAGAACTGGCACCAAACACCCTATTTAAGGAAGGAAATAGTGACTGATATTTGGTGGATGATCTTCCACTAATCCGTGATCTTTGTTCCTGTGAATCCTGATCCTATGTTACTCTGATCACCTGTTACTGACTCCGCTTTTCACGGACTTCTCTCTTACTAACTCCTGATCATGACCTTGGCTAATTTAAAGACCTTGCTTCTGTTTGATCTACTGTGTATGACCCTGGTTTCTGAACTTCCTCTTGCTTCCAGCTGTACTGTTAGGCAGGCCATAGATAATGTGAAAATAATAGGAAAATCACTTGATTTCCCCATCAACACAGTCAGTGTTGATGAGGGAATCCCTCGACGGCGCTATTGTGTTCTCCAAGCAGGGGAAAGGAGGTACCGGGGATTACACAATGATTATTTCTAGTGGCTATAGCTGCTGGCAATAATCACATGCTGAAAATCCAACATGCTGGTTGTATCCAAGTTGATCAATGGACTTAGGTACAATCATCCTGCCCGTAGATGGTTCGAATCTCAGCCAGTCTCTGCTGAACCGGCTGAGATTCGAACCATGTATGACCTAGGCTCCGCTCCAGACAATATTTATTTTCTACTCACTCACCTGTGCATGACCTCTGCTTGACTTTGACCTAGACACTGCTGTCTTCCAGACTTGCCTTATGGGTCTTGTCCTGCATAATCATACCACAGATGTACTGGTTGCCACCTGCAGATGCTCCTCTGGGTCCCTCAGAAATGTATGTCTGCTGCCTGGATACAGTCCCTACTGACCATCTCCACAGGCAACTATGAACAGACTGGATCCCTGGCACCCATGCTACTTTGTGCCTTGCACGCCCTGTCACCATATGCAGGGTTGTTTGGACCAGAGCCACAAGGGAACCCCAATCATCACTTCGGCCTCCCACCATGAACATAACAGTCAGTCAAGACTGGGTCCTCTTTGCCTTCTTGTTGAACAGTGCTGCCTTGGACCAGTTTCTGGAAGTAGATTGTGCCTTGAAAAAAATGTCACAAGTTCTACCTATGCATTGCTTTGTTTCTTGTATAGTGAACTCAATATATAAGCATCTAATCTGTCAGTGCCTATTTCTCTAGTATATAGGTAGGCGCACAGATTACATTTCCTTTTATCTACATTGTTCCTCTGTTATGGCATGATTAATGTGTTCTTTGACATGCTAAACTTTTTATTTGCTATAATTTCTCTATTGATGTACGACTGCTACTGACTTGCAAGTCACCAATATTATACTTCTTTTTTTATTAAACTCTTATTAAATTTCACGTTATACAAAATATAAACTACTTTGTTCAAAATTCTCATTCATAATACCACACCTATATTATACTTCTATCTGTATTCCTTAAAACTTTTCAATAAAAATGTATTGAAAGAAAAAAAAATGTCACAAGATCTTCCAGGCAAAAGGGAGGGAAACTTCCTCAACTCACAGTTATGTGGATCCTCAAAACCAAGGGTCTACAAATTTTCTAAACAAAGGGCCAGCTTATTGTACTATAGACTTTAGGCAGGCTGGATTGTGGCCAGCTGGAGTGAAAATTTTCCTGTCGTCAGTGGGAGTACATATTGTCACATTTGGCATTAGGGTGAGGAATAGTGTTCCATCATTGGTATCATAGGGAGGAATAGTGTGCCATTATTGGTGTCAGTGGGAGAAATGCTGCCCCATGTTGGTGTCAGTTGGCAGAATAGTGTATTATATCAATGGGAGGAATATTACCCCCAGGGGCTAGATAAAGGCAAGCAAAGAACCTCATTCGGCCCCCGGGCTGCAGTTTTGAGACCACCACTCAAGATGACTTAACACCCCTGTATGTATGCTGCCATGGAGATAAGAGAAGGAAAATTACAGTAAGCAAATAACAATTTCTTATTTTTGCACATTTTACCTTGAAAACACACAGATAAACAGGGGGTTCTTCAAGGGTGGCCAAAAAAACGAGCAAGCGGGTCCAAGCAGCATTTGAGAGAATCAGCGCAGTCTTGATGAAACAGATGATAAGCGGGGACTGTGGGCATAGGGGGGACACACACACATGGGATTAAATTGAAAGACGTTGCATTACAAAAAAGGCTGATGTTTACATTTTTAACTGGACTGGTGTGACAAAATAATTGGAATTTAATATTACAGGTAATTTACACACAACATATTTCAGTAAGTGTCATGAATATGCATCATGTCTGTTTGCCTACCTGATCTCCATGTCTTCATTAGAGGCAGATCCTGTTCTGGTTTCCCTTCTTATCACTTCCTCTTCCTGTATGGCTCCACCCTAGTCCATCCCAGGAAGCCTATATTAACCTTTGCTCTACAGGTCTGCAGTGCTGTTCAACAGTGTTCCAATGCTCAGTTCCTGTCTGCAGTGTATTGCTAGTTCCTGGTTGCAGAGTGCTACGATCATCTTCCGTGTACCGTTTTGGCTTGTCCCCGACTTCCCTGTCTGCCTGTGCCCCTGACTATTTGCATGTTCCACGGTTATCCTTGTCTGCCTGTTGCCCTGACCTCAGCCTGTCCATCACCACTGTTTGTTCTGCTGGCTGCTTCCCCCTTCTCCCTGCGGAGTGTGACCTGAGGAATCCCGGGAACGCGACCTGGACCCAGTTGCGGCCAAGACCATCCCTACCACCAAGGGCTCTGGTGAATACAAAACTGGGTCTTAGACTCCGCGCCCTGGGTGATCTTGGGTCACGCTTCCTCCCTGCCAGCAGTAGTCGGCTATAGGGTTCACTTCCCTGCGGTGCATCCCTGACCCCTACAGGGTGCACTTGTCACCTGGCCACAGGTGACCTGACAGTAAGTTTAATAATAAATACAGGCATACCCCACTTTTAAGTACACAATGGGACCAGAGCATGTATGTAAAACGAAAATGTACTTAAAGTGAAACAATACCTTTTTTGACTTATAGGGTGTAGTGGGGGGTCAGGGGGCGTAGTGGGGGTGTTCGGAGCTGTAGTTAAGGTCTCAGGGGCTGTAGTGGGGGTGTCAGGGGCACACTGGAACAGGGCTGGATATGCTCACTGAGCTTCAGCTCCTTCTATTGCGGCTGAAAAATGTCTGTACAGTACTTGTAAGGCACTTTACATACACTTGTGGGTATGTCCTTACTCGCGAGTGTATGTAAAGTGAGTGTACTTAAAGTGGGGTATGCCTGTATAATGTTAATTATTTTCCTGACACAGCATGACAGCATATACGTATGGGAAGGGCTCTGCCTCCCTGCCCAATCAGGACCGGTTATACTATAAAAGTAGGTCTCCTCCCTTCCTGCAGTATTCTCCTTTTTTTTCCTCACTGCTACAGGCGGTTATGCTACTGCTAGAAAGCAGGAATTTTTCTTTTCCCTCACCTTGCCGGACATTTCTGGCCAAGCCACACAGGTTCAAGCCTCTCCTGTGACGAAGCTCCCCACTGTACAGGCAGACATGAATGCCTATATGGGGGAGACCTCACCCCAGCAGGATCCAGGAAGATATGGGGTGAGGGCATCTGGTCTCTAGGGATTGCTCATTTATCATGACGCCATGGATGGTGTTGACAATAAATCTATATTTTAAGATTTAATATCATAAAGATATGATAAGTGTTAAATAAAAGTTATTTTGACCAGAAGTGAAAGCTTCAATATAATAAACCTTTTATTAGAGCTTATACAAAGTCTAATCTAACACACAGAACCTATCTATAGTCCCAAACAAGCAGGAAACCGTAGGTTTAAAATACAAACATTTACATGGAGGAATATAGAGCATATTCCTCTAAAACATTAGAGTACAAGCATGTGCAGTTGCTACATGTAAGTATAAAATACCTATACCATAGTTAACCTTTAAGACCCATCCTTCAGGTCATGCTTCCATAAAGTGAGAGCTGCCTTCACCTCTGCTGTGGAGTATATCTCTCTATGCTGACGTCCCATTGGTTGGCCTAGCTAGGATCAGGATTGGAGGCCTTTACTACATAAGTCAGCCCCCTTTCATGCAAATCCTGGTGACTATATCCGGGCAGCAGATTAAAGTGAATTTTCCCAGGGTTAAAAGGGTGGGGCTATCTTCATTGCACATCCCAGCATGGGGTCAATCACATAAAGTGGTTTTAACTCAATGGCTCCGATTTGTCTAGAAGGAACAAAGGTCTTTGCTATGTGCTAAATGATTCAAGACGCATAGAAATCACAGTAAAATCGCACAATTTTATGTCGCAATGCTGGAAACCTAGGCTAAAACTGTAGATGGTCTTTAGACCTAGCAAGTTGCATGGTTGCATAGTGGGTAAGGTGGAGGATAGACACAAGTCCATCAAGTCCAACCTAGGTGTGTGATGATAGGTCGGTATTTGCCTTGTATACTTTGTATGTTGTGGTCGTTCACAAGGGTGTGTGTGTATAATGTATACACACTTCGAAATACCCATGTTTCAGCAAGTAGCTTCACTACAAGTTAAACTTGCAGACAGTGACCTTTCCACAATCTCCAGGCATTTCCTGGGATATTGGGTCAAGTAAGGGCCGACTTGCGGGCACAAGTACTTCTGGTATGTCTTGTTTGGACAACAGAATGGCGCAATGGCATCCAGGTTCTGGGAAAAGTCCCAGTACAGACTCTAATCAAGTCGGGAGGAGCCACCATCGAGAGACCAACTAGTCTCATCACAATAATCACCTACTGGGAGGTAATTCTGAATCTCTGGGGAAAAAAAAAAAAAATACAAAAAGAGTTACACTCAGAGAGCAACAGTATAAGTATCTCATTTGAACAAACGGCTCTTTCCCATTGGTTGCATCCCACAGTCGCAAGAGCGATAAAGTAGCATGTAATAACCCATGTGGTCCGAGGGGGCCCAAGCAAGGTTGACAACGGTATTAACTGGTTTTGTAGTAAAGAAAGACTTACTTCCCGCACTAGAAACAGTGACTCCACAGAGGAGAAAAGTCCCATCTTGGGGAGGTAGCTAAGCTAACTAATTTTTCAGCGTATCAGCTATTCAGCATACCAGTCATCAAAAGTTGTTACTCGTCGGGTATTCATGCCAATGAAGGACAAGGTGTCCAAAAGCCAGAGTTATTGCGGTCGCAGACTGAAGTCTTCCCGAAACGCAACAAAGGGAGCCTCAACTATGCTGAAAAGACTCAGCAAAATGGGAAAGGCCTATCTTCGCTGTCAAGAAGGAATGCAAGACTAGTCAACTTCTGTCAGAGGTATCTCCCAGCATGTTAGGTTAGGGTTTTCTAGAACTTACGGCCAGATGGCGTAAGATACAAAAGCCGTTGGATGACAAGGGACAGTCTCAAACAAAAGCCGGTCAAGGGATCGGCAACGAGTAAGGCTATCAAGATATTGGTCTGACAGTAACCTGGGTGGCTTCCCAGAGGTGGAAGTAGAGAAACTAAGGACAGCCAACCGGGTCGGCAGATTAGCCAATACGTATATATTCAACAAACCTAATAGTCTTCAGGATCCTTATCCGGATTCGCAGCCGTTCGGTGGTGATAACAATAATTGCCCTGTGGCTTGCAGGCAATGATACCCATGGGTACAGTCTCAGATCCGAGAACTTCCTATTCTCCTTCCTGAGATTCAACACCTCATACAGCGTGGCCAACGGTATCTTCCAAATTCATACAAGTTATATCTAGATACAGGAGACCAAGAAGTGGAGGTCTCACCATTAGTTTTTGAAATCCAATGGAGGTCAGAGCGCCTACACCAGACTTCAAGTACATTAGCTACGAGAAGAACCTACAGAATTTAAAGGATGGAATTCTCTGTTCCTTAATGTAAGGAATGAATTGTATACAAGCAAGCCTAGAGACGGCATTAAAGGAAACTTGAAACTCGTATCTTCACTCTCTGGGATCCAGTAACGGTTGCATATTTCAGCAACCAATTCCGAGAGACCTAGGCAGGTTATTCTTTCCCCCAGGGGGTCTTCCAAATAGTGTGAGACACATTATCTCACTCTCCATTTAGAGGGACAAGACATCCTAAATATGCCCAGTAACATGGAATAAGTATTCCTTTTGGCAAATACAGTATGTAGAGTAGGTCTAGAAGAATCTCAAACATCCAAGTGTCAAACCATAAATGACCTTGTTGCTGAAATGATCAGGCAAAATGTCTCTAGTCTCTTCCTCAACACTACACAAAGGTTGGTATCTTTGCAACCTGAGTTAGAACATCATCATCATCCTTCTGGCAGATCCAAACTAAAGTGTTTGGAGTTCCACAAACATTAAAAAGAGATTCAAGGTTGAAGAGAGACATAAAATTAGCCCTTCTTCTAGGAGAAAAACTATAGACTCATCAGGCCTAACGGCATTGGAAAAGGACAATCTCGCTGTCCAACGAAGACAATCTCAGTTGTGTGGATAAAGTTAGTCAAAGCTAAGATGGATAGGACAAATCCATCAGATGAGGGCTGAGACAGCTCTTCCAAACTGGTTGCCCATCTATTGACGGAACTCCAAAATAGTTCCTCCAGAGGTAATATGTAAACTATGACCTGGTCTACATTCAACACGTTGGGGGTCCATTCTGGTGGACCCAGCAGTCGTAACTACAATACATCTCAGTCGTTAGAGGGGATAGATCTAATCCTCTTAAACACTTGAGCAGTACCCACCCTTGTTGTCTGGTGATGTGGTACATCCCATACGTATATGCTGTCATGCTGTGTCAGGAAAAGGGAACATTTTATACTTACCTAACGGTAATTTTCCTTTCCTGATGCAAGCATGACAGCATATAGGTCCACTCCCGAAAAAAAAACAAAAAAAAACCACGAAAATGTAATAAAGGCCTTCGCAGTGATACTAAATTACAAGAATACTGCAGGAAGGGAGGAGACCTACTTTTATAGTATAACCGGTCCTGATTGGGCAGGGAGGCGGAGCCCTTCCCATACATATATGCTGTCATGCTTGCATCAGTAAAGGAAAATTACCGTTAGGTAAGTATAACATTTTCCCTTTTCTATATTGGCCTTAAAAATTAACATAAAAATTGCAAGTTTCAAAAACACATTAGACCCATTGCACAGATCAAATAGAAATATTGAATTACAAATAACTTGTTTGAAACATAAGGGACAGCTTGCAGACACATCAGATCCAACCTATGGTGGGAAAAGGTGTTTTGGCACCCAAGACAAAGAAGCCAAACTGTACCATCTGTTTACTTTTGATGAAGCGTGCTGATAATTATTTCATAATGGTGCATAGAAACGCCAGTGGGTATGATTGTATCCTGTGTATCTCAGGGGCCTAGGAAGAATTTAATAAGCATGGGGAAAGTAGGCCATGTAATCGAATAAAGCAGAGCACCCTCCTTTCTGATTATGGCCAGGTGCAGGCTTCATATTGTCAACACAGACCTCTTTCTTGATCTCAGATATAACCAGGACTGTTTCTGAGACCTTAAATTAAATTCTAGCTTACAGTGTCAGGTGCAAGTTTAGGCCGTTCACACATTTGCATTTTAAAAAGAAGCTGTTATTACTGACTTACTTTTAAAGATATATTCTCAAATGCTTGCTTCATTTAACATTTGAGGGGGGGATCAAATCTGTAGGTTTTTCATTTTTAATAGACACCATATCCCACAGAAGGAAGTTTTGTCAGTACCTTAAGGTCTGGCGAGCCCCAAACAATAAGGAGAGAATAAGTAATACTTAACACTGTGTCATCCTTATTTGCCCACGCAGAATTTGTAATTCGGTAATAAAAATAGTCAGGTTTAATTCCAATGTCTGTGTTAGACAGCCAAGGAAGGTGACACCTTTAACAAAACACAAGCAAGTTAAGAAAGAATGCAGAGATGTCATAAACCTCCACTAGAGGGTCTGCAAAAGACATCTGATAAGGTCCTGTCATAAATGGTCTAGTCCTAAACAGCCTGCAAAGCAGCTCAGGAATACGTATCTGCCAATCTGCCATGCTATTTTTTTTTCTATACTGACCTACTGCTAAACTGTAATGTAGGTACTCTCTAAAAAGTGGTTACACTAATGTGTAAGAAGATAACAATCAGTTAGACACCAAACAAACTTAAGTCCAAGGTCCAGAAGGCTAAAAAAACACTTTAGACATTGTAAAGAGTGGAAGGGATTTTATGACAATATGCACCTCATCCCAAAGATAATTAATATAGGTGCAGAGAAAGAGTGGGATTGTAACAGTGCTGAAGTTTCATGCAGAGTAAATAACTATTGAATAAAAGATTTAACATTTTTATTAAGATACCGTATAAACATTATACAGAGTACAAAAAAGCAATGTTCAATAAAAACAAGATGTTAAAGCAGGCTTTAAACTGTGTGGATCGCTGAAGTCCCCTAGTTGTGTGAGATAGTGGTCACATATGATGTCACATCCCTATATATTTCGCCGTTTAGGCTTCCTCAGGAGAGTATACCGGGACTACCAATTTCAATAATCAGCTCTAACACAGAAATACAAAAAAAAAGTATAAGAACCATTTAAAAAAATACACATTGCAAAATTACATTAGTGTGTGCTGCTCGGCCACCGGCCTTGGAAGGGAACTCACTTCTATCAGGGTCAAGACAGAAGGAATTCACATGCGGAGCCCCACACGGAGTGTGTAAACCATCCAAAGAAGCAGGGGCGGGTGAGAAAAAAACGTGTTCAGCCACAGGGGATATGGAAAAGACCCAGCTATAGGAAACAAAAAGCATAATAAATGCTGGGTTCCAAACACTAAAAAGCAAGAGAGAATATATGTAGGTGGGGGGCCGAAACGCTTGAAGAAGACTTACTCTGCTTGATATAAAGAAGATAAACTAGAGGGGCGACCAGAAAGTAACTCTCAAAACAGAAGTAGAGGTCCCAGATGATCAGAAAGCGATCTATCGGAACAAGGCACTAAAAATACACAGAAAAGAGATTATAAATCAAAAGAGACATGTACTTATATAAAGAGGAAAGAGATTAAAAGAGGGAAAGAAATGATATGAGCTAATAAAAATAAACATTGGGAGGATAATATTAAAATATAATCCCTGCAACCAAGGTCAGGGTATTACTGAGCATTTAGACATCAATGAATAAGGTGAACAAAGGTGGCGCAAAGGAGGCAATGTCTTACTTTAGACATTGAAAGATAAACATAATAATACTTATAACATATTTAGTAAATTGTAATTTAATTCTGCCAAATCATATACTGGTCTTCAAATTGTAAAACTTTTTAATTTGGAAATATGGATATGCCCAGGATAATTGGCAGTAAGTGTACTTCCTGAAGCATTACAAGTTTCTCCAGCACACCTACCCTTCAGACCCTTTGATTTGTTGGAGTGGGATCTGTGACAAACCTTTTCAGGGACAAGAAAAGTTGGCTGCATTTTACCAACAGCTCTTATTTGACATTGAAACTACCACAGATACTAACAGTCAGTTTTTTTCTGAGGGCCAGTGACTCTTACAAACATCATATTGGACTTAATTAATAGACTTTTAATTTAAAACCCTTTTAACTTGCTGTTTACATCTGTTTTATAATATATTTTCTGTGAATATTTTCTGCACCAAATTGTTTTAATTAAAACAATATTTCAAAATGATTATCCTAATGACTAAATGCTCCATCTAGAAATTCAAACTTTTGCCTCTGTGAAGAGCTACCATTGCAAACTTGTTACATGCCCTTTTGGGCATGGCAACAAGCGATTTATTTGGATTTAAAGGGTCACTAAAGGAAAACATTTTTTTTGCTGAAATGACTGTTTACAGGGTATAGAGACATAAAAGTTAACTGATTCCTTTTAAAAATGATTTAAAATTGATTAAATTCAATCATATAATGTGCCTCTAGTTTCACTTTCGGTTTTAAACTGGTTTCATGTTTCTGTGAAGTAAAGAGACCCACAGAACAAAAACAAACAAATCCAGGGAAGTGTTTTGTTTTTAAAATTAATCTGATTGGTTCTGAGGAGTTTTAGACACACAGCTTGGACCACAGTGAAAAGCTGCCATGAGATTTTTCATAAGGAGCCAGACAAGCAGGAAGTGTGGAGATCACAGCAGAATTACAGCAACTTCAAAGCAAAAACGAACAATGAGGACATGAAACCAGGACTGCAGTAAGGTAAAGGAAGCTATTTAGCTAAAACATTTTTTTTTCCTTTAGTGATCCTTTAATAAAGGAAGATTTTGGAGGAGTTGCATGTGCTGGAATTTATGCTATATTGGATCCACATCTCAGGAGAAGACTATTGTTCCTGCGCTTTTATGGGGACTGTGAGTAGGGTAGCCACCCTTTCTTCAAGCCAGACCCCAACACTTTAGTGACGCACAGCAATTTTTTTGTAGTATACACTATAGCAGGGATGTGCAATTAGCGGACCTCCAGCTGTTGTAGAACTACAATTCCCATGAGGCTTAGCAAGACTCTGACAGCCACAAGCATGACACCCAGAGACAGAGGCATGATGGGACTTGTAGTTTTGTAACAGCTGGAGGTCCGCTAATTGCATATCCCTGCACTATAGCATTGTAAAAAATTTGGGACACCTTTGGCTGCCGAAGGAGAGTAGTAATGTCCCCTCCACCCCTCCTATCCAGGACTGACAGGGAGGCTGCAAGGGCCCCTTGAGCATGGGGAGCCACAGTCCAATCTGAATAATGTGTCTGGGTTTTAGATGAACTGGAACCCGGACACATGATTCAAAACTTGGACTGTGCAGGTGAATCCCAAACAGGTGGCAACTCTAGCTGTGAGAGCACAGGAGGAGGATTATTCTGAATGCCCCTTTTTCTTTATGGCCTTGTTGTGTTCACAAATGTTTGACATTGCAGCCTCTCACCTCGTGACTTGCTACAAACTTATGTAGCACTACCCCTGGAGGAGCTGCTGGTTTAGATTTGGGTCTTACACGTTACCTCTAGGTTTGTTGTCAGGGGAAGACAGACTGTAGAAATTGCAATATCCACACAAGATGTAAAATCTTCAACTGTTAGGTTTTATTTTTGCTGCATAAAACTTGTGAAGAAAGTGGAGAGTATAGAGAGAAGGGAAAGGTTCAGGTACGCGGTACAGAATGCACAAAAATATCTAAGTTCCAGTATTCACCACTCTCTCTTGAGTGGGTATTGCTCACCCGGATAGACCCCTCTCACATGGCCTAGCAGCCGGAATGATGCACGGACAGTATGAGTACAGTCTCTGTCACAGACCATCTGAGAACAAAAGATGGATAGTCAGGGATACTCTGCCACATGATTTAAGTCCTGAATTTCCAGACTTACAGTAAAAGAGCCTTTAAGCCGATCCGGCGTACTGTAAGACAGGTAGAGCTGTGGATTCCTTTATAACGAGGTCACCAGGCCTATCCCAAGACATTAGCTTGCTTTGCTTGGTCTCCTCCAGGGCAGGTCCTCCCCCGGTTTCCTTCGTTAAGCAGCTTTCCCCACTTGGATGGACAGCTTGGGATCCCCTTTAGAATCATAGGCCCCAGCCAGCATAGCTGGGCCTGCTCCATGGAGATGCGACCTCAGACCAACATGATCCCGAAGTCAAGATCACACACACGTGCCTCGCGCTAGGAGGGCCACGAGGCAAAGGATCTCGAAAAACCGCGTCTGCCCCTTAAGTACCCCCTCCCGGCATGCATAGCGGGGGGAATCACTCCCACTGAGCTGCTCCAGAGAAGGGTCACTTAACACACCATGGTTCGCTTGTGTTCCAACATAGGCCTGAGGTGGTAACGCTACCTACAGGCAAAAGGGGAAAATCCTACCAAACATAACCATAGCCAGAACAGAGGCTAATTTCAATGGAATTCAATAAAGGTCTGAGCCCACTATTGGCTCAGACGCCCTCTAAATTTAGAATAGCGCCCCAGTCATTGGGAGCAGGGCGCTACACTTACAATGCTTCCTCCTGCCTGCAGCAGATTGATGACATCATGTACAGTCATACATAAATACAGGCCACTGATTGGCTGGGAGAGACATTTATGACCGAGGGGCAGTGTGCACAGGTATACAGGGAGGGAGATGGATGTGGCCCCCAGCGGGGACATCGCAGGCTAAGTAAGGCAACATAATGGGCTAGTATGCAACGCTTTTACTTTGCAGGGGAAAAAGGATAAAGTAAAACCCATCAGGGTTTACTTCCTCTTTAACCCCCTAGTTAAACCTATTCAGCACTCTGCCCTCTTAGCTACCCTAAAGCTCCTTCACATGGGGAAGATCAGAGCAGGAAGATGACACACATGATCTGTAGAGCATTCATGGGCAGAGCCTGATCTACTGTATGTGGTGGACTCTGTTGTCCATTTACACCCGGCTACCTGTGATCTGCGCCACCTAAACGGAACGGGACAGAGTCCTCTCCTGTTTTTCTTTTTTTTAGCTGGCCTGATCAAACTGTGAGGTAGGCGGGTGTAAACAGACACAACTGTACAAAACATGGCAACCACCCCAACCTATAACTAGCCTTTGCAGTAATGTGCACACGGAAGGGCAACGCACATCATAAAAAAAACAAAAGATTTCCTAGCTCATTTACCAGCCATCCTGTAAAACAAATTTTCCTGTCTAACAATTCATGTTAAAAACAGAGGGTATAGTCTGTACACATTTGCAAATACTGTATGAGCATAAGCCTCAGTGCTCCTCTGTATACTGTGGTCCTAACTATAATTTTCAAGTCCGTTTACCACCCGCCTGTCCATAGGGATGAATGGAACTTCCGATCAGGTCTGCCTGAAAAACTGACAGGCAGACCTGACCACAGGACCCGTTTGAAAGGCTTTAGTCCCAATCAGCCCTAATTATCTCCCATTTCCTCTCCCCCTTAGCTATTATTTTTCTTCTTATCATATTACCTTTTTTTCATTTATTTTTTGAAACTAATAATATTTATTGACAGCTCATCACCCACTGAGTTAAGTACAGTGGGGACCAGGGTTGGCTTAGTTCACCTTTTCATTTTTTTCAGCGTTAAACTTATACTTTATATGATAAGTTCACCTTCATGTTACATGTGACACCCATATTCCCCCGAGTCCCCGTTTTGACAGCGAGCGGGAGATCTTCTCCCCCTGCTCGCTGCTACAATATAAAGAAGTAAATCTAACTTAATTTAAGCCAATATGTATTCTGCTACATATCTTTAGTAAAAAAAAAAAATCCCAATAAGCGTAAATATATATAATATTGTTGGTTTGCATTAACATGATAGGGGCAGATTCAGGAGTCGGTAAATCCGAAGGATGAGTTTGGATCCTGGATGCTGGAAAGCTGGGTGAAAACCTGCCTGCCTGGAGCTTTAACACGCATGTCCTGCTTCCAGGGCCATGCTGTCGTACTGAGCTCCTGTTGCTATCCTGATCCTGGAGGTCAAATTTTATTAGCATGCTTTCTCTTTTTACGCGATTTACATGTTTTTTTTTGTATAGCAGAAATTGTATTCCTTTAAAAGCTGTACTGTAAGAGAAGGACTTCCAACAAGTGTCCTATTAGCAGCTTCATATTGAGAGCCAACAGGGAGGACTGGGCTCTCCTTTTATATTCATTGCTATGTGTAATGTAGGCAGCCAGAATGGAACAGCCCAACAACTCGGCCAGAAAGTGCACATTAGAATCCTTTTGCAGGCAGTATGGGCTTTACATAACTTTTCAGCGCTATTGAGGATTTACAGCAGATGTCTGGAAAAGGAAATGAGAATATGAAACTCAATTCCTTGCCTCTGAGAGATTGCAGATGAAGGAAATATATGTAATACATGAAACAATAAACACCTGGCATATAGAGGAACAGCAGAAAGGTTCTTCCTCATACCGGGGTTCCAAAGTACAGCAGAACCAATCAATCTATGGAGCAGCCAAAATTGTATGTGGTGGGGCAAATTGATGTTTTATTTGGTAGCAGAACAGTAACAAGCACTTTCTGCAACGTAATGCAGTCTATAGCAGCATTATAATACAGCAGAACTGCCCTCAAGCAGGTCTCTAACCTCTCTACAATATGGTCTAACTTTTGTACCCCTCGTTCTTCCTTTAGAAGTCCAAAAAAAAACTGGACCCAAACACATTCACATAGCAAGTTCAGCTTGATAGAGTTCAATGCTATGTGCTGCATTTTATACTGTAAATGGCTGCTTTCAGTATGCTGTGCAGCATGCTACATACTCCAAACAGCTGTACTCTGTATGCTGAACTGTATGCTATGTGCTCACGGCTGCTGCAGTTTGTATGCTGTGATATATTCATAGCTCCCAACTGTCCTTGATTTGGAGGGACTGTCCCTGATTTGGAACAAAGCCCCTCTGTCACTCTTTCCTCCTCATTTGTCCCTCATTTTGGTCTGATCTATATAGTTGTGTATGCACGTTTTATCTTTCAAGACGTGTCTTCCATTGCTAAATCTTTCATCCAAATTCTAAATTGCTGCATTTGTAAATGTTGCTGCATTTGTTGAAGTCTCCTTTAAGGGGGTGTGGCAGTGGGCTTGTCCTATGTCTACATACGTTGCTAGTAGGTATCCCTCATTCCCATCTCAAAATGTTGGGAGGTATGTATTGTATATGTTATACCTTGTAAGCAGTCCTCTACTTTAGACCAGATTACTGCATCTTGTTTGCTGTGCTGTACATAACATGCTGCAGACTGCTCCTCTATGTACATTGTGGTGCATATAACATATAGCAGATCACTCAAATCTGTACTCTAGATTGTATGTTGCATACCGTAGACTGCTCTGCACTATATGTTGTGCTGTACATTGCATACTGCAGTCCGCTCTCCATATTTAACAATATCTTAACTATTGTGGAGCACCCTATAGGTAGTGTTTCATGTTGCACACGTTAGAGTGATCCACCCTGTACACCAGTGGTTCTTATCCTGAGGTCGGGACCCCCTCAGGGGTCGAATGATGACTTGCAAGGGGCCACCGAATTCTGGGCCTTTTTGCGGCCGTCCAGCAGGGCTGTCCCTGGAGCCTGTGGCCGCCCAGCTGGGCTGTTCCTGGATCCCGCAGCCGCCCACTCGGTCCCTTTGCATCTACCAATTCTGTTCACTGCATGGCTGGGGGGTAGAGACTGGAGGTCAGCTGACTGGTGAGGAATGTAAAGTGGGAGGGGCTGGAGGAGACCCGGTTTCCTGATTTTGGCATAGGTGTCACTGGTACAAGACACCACAAAGTCAGAGACACAGTGAGTAACACTACCTGTGATTATAGTTGCCATTAAAAAGTTCTCAGATCAGCAGATGACCTTGATAAAGAGCACCTAAGTTGGCTGATCAGAACTCCCCCCAGAACTTCCACTGATCCCAACTCCCCGCCAGCACTGCCACTCATCCCATTCCCCCACCAAGGAGTAAGAGAAGGAATAAAAATAGAGAATACATGGAAGGGAGAGGAAAAGAGGGGGAGGAACAAAGAAAAGGGGAGTGAAAGAACAAGACGGCTAAAGAGAGGGATGGGGGAAAATTAGGAAAAATAAATTAGGATAGAGAGATGTAGCACAACCCCCGAAGGAGCTGCTGGTTTCGATTTGGGCCTGCCGTTACCTTACTGTTCCATACGCTGTTCCATACACTCGTTTCAGGGGTTCTCCTCGAAGAGTTGTCCATAAGAATGTCTGCACCAAACAGAAAGTCTCTTTCAAGGTTTTTATTGAACAAAGTTCTCCAACAGAGGGGGTAGAGGGATAAGGAAAGACTCAGGTACTTTTGCTTTGCGGATCACGGGTACAAATTACATCCAGAAGATTAACTCAGCTCCACACTGGATTTCAGCAACCACCAGATAGGGCTACTCTCGCCGGCCTAGCAGCTGATGCGAAGCTCGTCAAAGTCTCTGCCACAGACTTAATAAGTGTTGTCAGGCCGTCCCACGATCTTCTGCCACAAGAACGAGTAACCAACTGCACACTTGGTATAGTTCCAACAAAAGTTACACAACTCACGGTGCCAAGAATCCTTCAGCTGGACCGGCAACACAGTGAGGCAAATCCGCCAGGGTACGTCCATCAATTGAATCCCTCTGGTTCAGCTTCCTTTCGTAGGTAAGGTTGCGAAAGGACCATCCCTGGATCAGTAGGCCCAAGAAACTCCTGGGCCTACTATCAGTTGCGAGGCCTCCGGCCAGCCAGCCCAGAGGCTACGAAACAGCACACACGTCCCTGAGGCCAGGAGGGCCCTCAGGTCCGGATCGGGAGACCAACCCCGCCAAACGGCATCTGTCCCTTAAATATCCCTCCCCAGAATGCACAGCGGGTTTACCACGCCCCCTGAGCTACTTCTGGGAAAGAGATACCCAATGCATCCAGCCTGCTGCCTTTCCAACCCTGACCTGAGGTAACAGCGACACACACCGTCAAGGGAAAACTTGTGCAACCCAGCCGAACTGAAACCGAGCCAACAATATAGCATAATCCTTCCGAGCCAAACTACTGCTCAGACAACTATAATTTAACACATAGCGCCCACTCAATGGGAGCAGGGTGCTACAGAGAGATAAAAGGGAAAGAAAGGAGAACAAAGAGAAAGAGTGGTACATCCGAAAAATGTTCAATAATGGGTTTTAATAATTTACGAGTGGAGGGGTCTCAGGGAGCGCTAAATGTCCATGGGTTACGGGTGTGTAGCGCCTGGTTACTGAGTACCGGTGCTATTTCAATTTAGAGGGGGATTAGAGTGTAGTTAAACTCTGATCCATATTATGTTCAAAACAGGGTCTCTGTCTCAGCTTGGCTGTGCTGTGGGCTCATTCTGTTGTGCTGGGGTGTTCTTCCCACCCCGGTGCGGTAGATGGCAGCAGTGGAGTCAAGGTTTGGGTGCTCTTCCCCAGCGGCCAATCGGGGGGGTTGAGCCTCGCTGTGCATGCTAGGGGAAGGTATTTATGGGGCAGACGCCATTGGTTCTGGGTCTTCTTTGTCCAGTGTGGCACCCACCTTTAGGGTGGCCACATGTCAGGGAAGGTTCCCCCTGCTGGTGTTACTGCCTGGTATTTGGCGTGCAGTACTGTGGCCCACCACCAGGTGTCTCCCGACAGTCTTGGACTGTCGGGGGAGTTCTTCCCTGGTGGTGCTATGTTATCCTTGGGCTGCAGTACTGGCGTCCACCAGCGGGGGATTCTTAGCAGTGAGGAGCACACAGCCTTTCCTGCTTTCAGGTGTAACCTGAACGTAATTAACAGGCTTATATATACCCGGCGTGTGCAATCAGTCCTCGCCCTGGTATCGGTCTACTTACCCTGATCTTGAGCTTGTATTTGACCCTGATTTCTGGACCTGATCCCTGGACCTGATCCTGATCCCGATCCTTGATCCCTGCCTGGACTTGTCCTCCCTGTGTCCTGATTCCTGTCCCCATCCTTACCCATCTACTGACCTCCCATGTGTATGACCTCGGCTTGGCTCGTTTATGAATACGGTATTCCCCTTTATTTGTACATACTGTTTGTCGTTTTATTGTGCACTGGTGGTTCACACATTTGTAAATAAACACCTTTTATTTCACTACTCACCTTGTTTGGTTCCTCTGTGCAGTCACACAGTCTGATCTACCAGCATTCCTGACAGTATACCAGGGCCATCCCTTGATCAGACGTGATTGCTTTGAGGAACAATACTGGTGTTGTGCGTTTTTTGAAAATGGATTTCAATGAAATCATTTACTTTTCTCTGCTGGCAGAGGAGGATGAGCAATATTGTCGCCAGGTTCTGGAGGGGTGGACTAGTGACCAGCTGATGGAAACTATCCGATCAGCTCATTCCTGGGTGGATCAGGGTTGCATAACTTTCAATGATGTTCAGGCATTAATCCGGTTGTGTGTAAAGCCAGCCCTGTCATTTATTCCTGATGGCAGTGACGATTTCTTTCCCCCCTTCAGTCATGACCAAGTTGAATCCCTGGTGTGGTTATTAGAGGATGATCCGACGTCTTTTGATGAGCATTATTCTTCTTGTCCCCAGCAAAAGTTGTCTGAATGCATTTGTTCAGTGCAGGCTCTGATTAGACAAGGTGTGTGTGAACCTGCTTTTGTTCAGCCTGTGCTGCAGGCATGGTCAGATCTCCTGATTTCTGCCAAACCACTACATTCCAGCCCTGCCATTAACCACCTGCCTTCACCAAGGATCCATCTGTCCATCACCTATGCCAACCCCAGCCCAGATAATTCCGCATCCTACCAAATATTACTACCCAGTTTCTACTAATTGTACCTATCCTGCCTTTAATCCACCTGTTTCCAGCCCTGCCATTAACCACTCACCTTCCCAAAAATCCATCTGTCCATCACCAATGGCAACCCCAGTCGAAGCTCAGTATACACTGCTTCCCACCAGATACCAATATCCAGTCTCTGCTCCCTGTACCTATCCTGCATACAACCCACCTGTCTCTTCTCAGCCGCCTACTAACCCACAAAAACTTCCTCCAGCTACTGTTCCCTCTACTCTGCCATATCCCAATCCTTCTTTCCAGTCCGCTGCACCCCTTACCTACAGAGCTTCTGTGGCTAAGCCCAAGAAAAAACGAAAGTTTTTCCCAACCAAGATGATCCTGCTAGTAACCCAACCTGTCTCCACACCAACCAACCTGCTCCAGTCTGCTTGCATGCCAGCTGAACCTGATTCTGCCAAACCTCTACCTGCTATGCGGCCAGTTTGCCAGCCTGATCCTGTATGCCAGCCTGAAGTTGCTGTGCCAGTTTGCCAGCCTGAAGTTGCTGTGCCAGTTTGCCAGCCTGAAGTTGCTATGCCAGTTTGCCAGCCTGAAGTTGCTGTGCCAGTTTGCCAGCCTGAAGTTGCTGTGCCAGTTTGCCAGCCTGAAGTTGCTGTGCCAGTGCCATCTGCCCTGCCTGTTTCAGTGCCATCTGCCCTGCCTGTTTCAGTGCCATCTGCCCTGCCTGTTTCAGTGCCATCCGCCCTGCCTGTGAAGTTCCTGTCCGCTGCCCAGTCTGAGGTGTCCCTGCCCGCTGCCCAGCTCGACGACCCGGAGCCTGCTGCCCAGCTCGACGACCCGGAGCCTGCTGCCCAGCTCGACGACCCGGAGCCTGCTGCCCAGCTCGACGACCCGGAGTTTGCTGCCCAGCTCGACGACCCGGAGTCTGCTGCCCAGCTTGATTTGCCCCTATCTGCATCCCAGCTTGATGTACTTTTTGCCCAACTTAAGATTTCTGTACCCGCTGCCCAGCTTGAGCTGCACTTTGCCCTGTTAAAAGTCATGGACTTTCATCTGGCCCAACCTGATGTGACTTTATCTGCTGCCCAGCTTGACACCACGGACTTCCCCCAGCAACATCTAATTGGAGCGTCCGGAGGCCGCTCCTTTGGGGGGGGGGGGGTACTGTCAGGGAAGGTTCCCCCTGCTGGTGTTACTGCCTGTTTTTTGGCGTGCAGTACTGTGGCCCACCACCAGGTGTCTCCCGACAGTCTTGGACTGTCGGGGGAGTTCTTCCCTGGTGGTGCTATGTTATCCTTGGGCTGCAGTACTGGCGTCCACCAGCGGGGGATTCTTAGCAGTGTGGAGCACACAGCCCTTCCTGCGTTCAGGTGTAACCTGAACGTAATTAACAGGCTTATATATACCCGGCGTGTGCAATCAGTCCTCGCCCTGGTATCGGTCTACTTACCCTGATCTTGAGCTTGTATTTGACCCTGATTTCTGGACCTGATCCCTGGACCTGATCCTGATCCCGATCCTTGATCCCTGCCTGGACTTGTCCTCCCTGTGTCCTGATTCCTGTCCCCATCCTTACCCATCTACTGACCTCCCATGTGTATGACCTCGGCTTGGCTCGTTTATGAATACGGTATTCCCCTTTATTTTTACATACTGTTTGTCGTTTTATTGTGCACTGGTGGTTCACACATTTGTAAATAAACACCTTTTATTTCACTACTCACCTTGTTTGGTTCCTCTGTGCAGTCACACAGTCTGATCTACCAGCATTCCTGACAGTACATCACGGCGCCCCGGCGTTATGGCCTACCTGGCCGGGGCGTACGTGCCACACGGTATTCCTGGTTTGGGACCATGTTGGTCCGAAACCTTTAAGCAGCGACAGGGACCCAGTGATCGACTGAGTTCCCACCTTTGAGGATCCCAAGCGGTATAGCTGTACGGTGGGGAGTCAGTCTGAGGAGCGCCAATGAGAGGCTGTCGGTCCAATAGGATTTCGACAAACCACCGGGGCTCAAGGTAGCCGGACACTGAAGGATTGATCACCTGTCAGTCGTTACCTGGGCAACGTGAAGAAGGAGATCCAGGCGTAATTCCCTTAAGGAGGATTGCCTCCGTTACTGCAATCAGAGAGGGCCTGTGGCAGAGGTGTCTCCCTGACGTTCATTTCAAGGAGGGTCTGTGGCAGAGACTTTTCCTCAAGTCCAAGTTCATTCAGGAGGGTCTGTGGCAGAGACTTTATCCTACAAAGGTTCGAGTGATACTCCGGCTGCCAGGTCAGTGAGAGAGGCCTGTCCAGGTACACTAAACCCACTCAGGCAGGAGTGGTGCAAAAAAGTGTTATACACGGTCTCCTTCTTCTTGCAAACTCTATCCCTTTCATCACCAGTTCACTGTTTTTATCCGACTCGGTAATAAAGAGCACAGAAAAGACACTTGTTGAGGACATTCTTTTACTATTGTTATATGCACCATTCACCCTAGGAATTCGTAAGAGCCACAAGGTAAATGTTCCACCCAAAACAACCAGCAGCTCCTCCGGGGGTAGTGCTACAGGTGCAAATTACTCGTCTTGCCCTGGGTGCTAACAACCCACGCTACAAAAATAATTTTACTATTAGGGGTCCTGCTACAAAAATAATTTTACTATTAGGGGTCCCCACAACTTGGGAAATGTTATCAAGGGGTCACGGCACTAGTGAGGTTGAGAACCACTGTGTCAGGAACGTTACTTACCGAGGCCGAGATGCCAAGGGCGGCTCACCTTTGCGACTCGATGCGATCCATCCGCTGGGATTTGAGACAGAAGGAAGGACGCACCAAGAGGCACCGGGTCCAGTGGCAGGAGGGAATCCAAGGTGGACCGGGAACTGGATAGCCGAAGCTCACTGGAGGCTGTTCAGAAGCACACAGGAAATAGTCTAAACAGAAGGTGCTACGGGAAACAAGGTTGAAGATAATACCAGGAATGAGCCGGGGTCAGGGGCTGAAGCAAGCAGAATATCCAAAGTCCAAAGCCAAAGGTCAGGGAATAAAGAGATCAGGTAGTCCAAGTCCGAGCCGGGGTCAAAGGGTTACAGAAAGCGACAATCCAAAAGCAGGCCAAGGGTCAGGTAAACAAGATATCCAAACAAGGTTTTCAGCAGAAAGGTAAATCCAGAAGCTGTAACGAACCAGCAATTTGCAAAGAGGAAGGGGCTGGCTTAAATAGGCCGCTCAGGCCACTGATTGGTCCAAAGTAGCACGAGTTCAGAACCAGGCTCCGACGGACAGCAAGAAGAATAACACTGAGCAGTGGCTCAGAGGCAAAGACCTGGACCAGCAATGGAGAGGTCCTGGGTTCAATTCCACCCAGAGCCAACTGGGGGACGACCACGCCTCGCTGTCTGTTTGGCACGGTAGCGATCGTGACACACTGCTGTACACTGTTGTTTATTGAATACTGTGAGCCACTCCAATCTGTTTGTTGTATTGTACATTACATACATCAGACTTTCCTATTCTGTAAGCTGTGTTTTCCCTGTACATGCTCTGGAGTCTGGACCACTGAATTGTACATTACATACTTCAGACAGCAGTGCTGTACATTTCATACTCAATATTGCCCCAGTCTGCATGCTGTGCTGTATATGTAAGGTACCTGTAAAAGGTAGTGTCCGAAGTGGAAGTAGTGTGCTTGAGATCCAGGCAAAGCGTCGTCAGGCAAATAGTTCACAATCAAAATCCGGAGAAGAGTCAGGCAGGCTAAGGTCATTCACGATCTGGCGGCAAGGTACAAAATCAGCAGGGTGTAGAATAGTCGGGATATCAGGCAGGAGTTCAATACAAGGAAGATCACTGAAGTCAAAACACCCAGGGAAGAAATCCAAAAAACGGGCACTGAGTGATGACCTCACTTCCTATTTAAAGGCTGTCCAGATTGAGAATTGTTCACAGCTGGCAGCAGGTGGAGCTAGAGAGTATGATGTAGTGTTGAACACAGTAAGGACATTCCCAAAGTCTAGATCTCTTCTGTAGCACAACAGGCAAGGCTATGGTTTAAGAGACCAGGAAGATCCCGGTTCGAATACAACCCGGGTCATGACAGGGCCCCCTCCCCAATGGACCCCTCCGGGGGTCTAGCGGGGCTTAGTGGGAAACGAGGTATGGAAGTCTCGTATAAGAGAAGGGGCATGCAGATCTTTGGCTGGAACCCAGGAGCGGTCTGTGACAGGATACCCCTTCCAATGAACCAGATACCGAAGGCCACGGCCCTGTCTTCTGGAATCAAGAATCTTGGAGACTTCAAACTCATTTTGTCCATCAACAAGAACAGGAGGAGGTAGCTGTTGTGATCTGGAGTAGCGGTTGAAAATAGCTTTTTTGAGGAGTGAAACGTGGAACACGGGATGTATCCGGAGAGAAGAAGGTAATCTTATGCGATAGGAAACTGGTCCAACTCGAGCAATGATTCTGTAAGGACCAATGAATCGAGGGCCCAATTTGGTAGAAGGTTGTTTCAGTCTCACATACTTGGTTGATAGCCAAACTCTGTCCCCCACCACATATGGAGGTATATGGCGTCTTCGTCTGTTAGAAAAAAGCCTGTACTTGCCTGCTGACTTCCGTAGTAATAAACAAATCTTCTTCCAATGTAGTAGAATATTTTTCACCCGCTGATCTGCTGCTGGTACACCAGAAGAAGGCTGAAGTAGGGGAAAAGTCTGAGGGTGATAGCCTAGGGCTGCGTAGAATGGTGTGGTATGAAGAGCACTGTGCCAACGGGAATTTAGGGCGAACTCAGCTAAAGGCAAATACTCAGACCAGTTGGAGTGTAAGGCATTGACATAATGTCGAAGGTAGGTTTCTAGGGTCTGGTTCATGCGTTCGGTTTGACCATCAGTTTGAGGGTGATGTGAGGTAGAGAGTGAGAGCGTTACTCCCAGTTTCTTGCAGAACGCTCTCCAGAATCGGGAAACGAACTGGGATCCGCGGTCTGAGATGACATTGGTAGGTATGCCATGATGTCTTACAATATGGGAAAGGAAAAGAGTGGACAGTGCTTTCGCTGTAGGTAATCCTGGAATCGGCACAAAATGAGACATTTTGGAAAAGCGATCCACTGTGACCCATATAGCAGTCATGCCCTCGGACTTGGGTAAGTCTACAATGAAGTCCATGGTCAAATGGGTCCAAGGCTGGCGAGGTGCCGGAAGTGGATGTAACAGTCCAGCAGGTAATGTGCGGGGTACTTTATTAGCAGCACAAGTTGGGCAGGCAGCCACATAGTCAGTAACATCCTTTTTCATACGAGGCCACCAGACATGACGCTGCAAGGTCTTAAGAGTGATGGTGACACCAGGATGACCGGATAACACGCCATCATGTGCCCAGAGGAGTATAGGTTTTCTGAGACTAGGGGCTACGTACAGGCGACCTGGTGGTATCTTCAAGCCCTGGGGAACACGATTCTGGGTTTCTTGTAGCTGTTGGGAAAGGGCCGTAGAGATCTGTGCGACAATTTTGTGAGGTGGGATTATATACTGCTCGGCTGGTTGATCTTCTTCAGAGGAAGCAAACTGTCTGGAAAGAGCATCGGCTTTTTTGTTTCTATGCCCTGGAACGTAAGAAAGGACAAAATTAAAACGGGAGAAAAACAGAGCCCATCGAGCCTGACGTGAGTTCAGACGTCTAGCAGTCTGAAGATACAGTAGGTTTTTATGGTCAGTGAGGATAGTAAAAGGTTTGGGAGCCCCTTCCAGAAGATGTCGCCATTCAGACAATGCCAATTGGATGGCCAGCAGTTCTCGATTCCCAACATCATAATTCATCTCTGCCGGAGAAAACTTTCTAGAGAAAAAAGCTACTGGATGGATTCTACCAGACTTTGGCTGTCTCTGGGAGAGTACGGCACCTGCTCCAACCTCAGAGGCATCAACCTCAACAATGTACTGGAGGTCAGGATTTGGATGCTGAAGAATTGGAGCTTTACTGAACATGTCCTTTAATCGCTGGAAAGCTGATTTTGCTTCTGAAGACCAGACCTTGCAATTTGTACCCTTCTTAGTCATGGCAGTAAGGGGTGCCGCAATGGAGGCAAAACTCTTAATGAAGCGTCTGTAGTAATTTGCAAACCCTAAAAAGCTTTGGAGTCCTCTTAAAGTGGTCGGTTGGGGCCATTGCAAGACAGCGGAAAGTTTTTGAGGGTCCATTTGGAAACCGTCAGCACTTATGATGTACCCAAGGAAAGGAATACAGCTTTGATGGAAACTGCATTTCTCGATTTTTGCATAAAGATGGTTTTCTCTAAGCCGTTGTAATACCTGTTTCACATGCGAGATGTGCTCTGGAAGAGTCTTGGAAAAGATTAAAATGTCGTCCAAGTAGATGATCACAAAACGGTTGCTGAAATCATGAAAAATTTCATTCATGAAACGTTGAAAGACAGCAGGTGCGTTACACAAGCCAAATGGCATGACCAAATATTCAAAGTGTCCATTACGAGTGTTGAATGCTGTCTTCCACTCGTCCCCCTCATTAATTCGAATCAGGTTATAAGCCCCTCGTAAGTCTAGCTTGGAGAATATAACAGCCCCCTTAAGTAGATCAAATAGTTCAAGAATGAGTGGCAAAGGGTAGGAATCCTTAACGGTGATTTGATTTAACCCCCGATAGTCTATGCATGGTCGAAGGCCCCCATCTTTCTTTTCAACGAAGAAGAAACCTGCTCCTACTGGAGAAGAAGAGGGTCGGATAAAACCTCTTTCCAAGTTGTCTCTTACGTATTCCTCCATAGAGTTTTGTTCGGGCAGAGACAGGGGGTAGGTCTTTCCTTTGGGAAGAGGTGCTCCGGGAATCAATTTAATTGTACAGTCAAAAGGACGATGTGGAGGTAACACCTCTGCCTTTTGTTTGCAAAATACGTCTGCAAAGTCATGGTATTCACGAGGCAAGGTAGGTGGGATAGTCACAGGAGCCAACATGCAAGCAGAAAGTCTTTTGGGTTGAGACAAACAGCGAAGGCGACAGGACGATCCCCAGGAGGTTAGTTCTCCATTTTCCCAATCAAAAGAAGGGTTGTGAAGTTGTAACCATGGGTAACCAAGGATGATAGGCAGAAGCGGAGAATCAATAAGAGACAAGACAACTTCTTCTTTGTGGAGGAGGCCTACCTGCAGGGTGATTGTCGTAGTCTCGAATTTCACAATGCCATCTCCCAAGGGCTGTCCATTCAGGGTGGTAATGTTCAGGGGTCTAGACTTAGGAACAAACAGGATGTTGTTCTTTCTTGCAAAAGTGTAGTCCAAGAATATACCCGCAGCTCCGGAATCCACAAAAGCCTCACAGAAAACAAGCTTAGAAGATAAATGGATAGTAGCCGGAACAGTAATCTTGGTCTTGGAGGATCTACCTGTAAGGTCTAAGCCAGCTCCTCCAACACTGGTTAGACCCTGCCTTTTACTGGACGGGAGGGGCAGACAGATACTAAATGTCCTTTAAGTCCGCAGTACAGGCATAGGCCCAATGAACGCCTCCTTTGTTTCTCTGACTCAGTTAGGTGGAGACGGCTCACCTCCATGGGTTCCACAGGTGTCTGGGGTTCAACAGAGGTTTCAGGTTCTGGCTGAGGTGGTGCTTGGAAGTTAGGGGCCAAACGGTAAACTGGCCTAGGAAACTTGCGGGTTCTAAGTCTCTCTTGGCACCTTTCATGGTACCGGACATCCAGACGAACACACAGCTCTATGAATTTCTCAAGGTCTTCTGGGAGATCCTTATAGACTAATTCGTCCTTGATGCGATCCGTAAGACCTTTTCGGAAGGCTGCACGTAATGCCCTTGAGTCCCAATTAGTTTCAGCAGCAAGGGTACGGAACTCAATAGCATACTGTGCCACAGATCTGGTGTCTTGTTGTATGTCCAAGAGGGAGTACTCAGCTGCAGAAGCTCTACCTGGCTTGTCAAATACAATCTGGAGAGAGGCCAGAAATTTTTCAGCATCTTGGAGTACAGGATCGTTGCGTTCCAAATAAGGAGAGACCCAGGCCAGGGCCTTCCCCTTTAACAAGGAAATTACAAAAGTCACTTTGGCAGACGAACTGCTAAAAATCGCAGGGTTGTTGCGGAAATGCAAACGGCAAACATTTAAAAAGCCTCTGCAGTCCTCAGTATCACCACCAAACTTGTCAGGCAAGGGAAGTTTTGGTGGTACAGAAGAGGCGGGTTGGACCGTAGCAGGAGTAGGATCCGGAGTCTGAACCGTTGCAGAGGAACCAGGCAAACAAGATTTGAGCATGGTGCAAAGTTCATCTAACTTGGCGTCCAGGGAAGAAAGATGCTGTTCATGAGCTCCGATCAATTGTCCGACGTGTAATCGCCTTAACAATCTCAGCAGGGTCCACTGCCATTGTGGCCCGTTTATTATGTAAGGTACCTGTAAAAGGTAGTGTCCGAAGTGGAAGTAGTGTGCTTGAGATCCAGGCAAAGCGTCGTCAGGCAAATAGTTCACAATCAAAATCCGGAGAAGAGTCAGGCAGGCTAAGGTCATTCACGATCTGGCGGCAAGGTACAAAATCAGCAGGCTGTAGAATAGTCGGGATATCAGGCAGGAGTTCAATACAAGGAAGATCACTGAAGTCAAAACACCCAGGGAAGAAATCCAAATAAACGGGCACTGAGTGATGACCTCACTTCCTATTTAAAGGCTGTCCAGATTGAGAATTGTTCACAGCTGGCAGCAGGTGGAGCTAGAGAGTATGATGTAGTGTTGAACACAGTAAGGACATTCCCAAAGTCTAGATCTCTTCTGTAGCACAACAGGCAAGGCTATGGTTTAAGAGACCAGGAAGATCCCGGTTTGAATACAACCCGGGTCATGACAGTATAGTACATGTAGGCAGGTGGATGTCTAGTTAGCTTGGCTGTCCATGACTGATGTATAACAGATGGTATTATTCACACTTTAATCTAACCCCCACCATTCCTCTTAACTATATTAATTGAGACCACACCAGTGTTGGAGTTACAAAAGCCTGTAGCAGCCTTAATTTATTAAACAAATATATATAAATACCAAAATAACATAAATAACATAAACATCTGTTAACACACCTAAATCTATCTAGTGTTGGTCTAAGCAGGAACTCTATACCCCTATGTGGGGAAAAACCATAATGCACTGCGGTACCTTCCCAGTGTATTGATAGGCCTCCAGCCGACAAGCTGGCTCAGAGACAGCCACTGACCGCAGTGCCCCATTACCACTTCCCAGCTAACCTCCGTCAGCTGGAAACCATTATCGGGACCCATAGCAACGATGGGTCCCCAAAACTCCTCCTTCTGCAATGTCTTCCCTCTCCTGCCAAGACCAACACCCGCCACAGCACCCAAGGGGAACAACCTTACCCTTGGGCGCCCCTCCACACTCGAAGGGCTCTCTGAACTCCATCCTGCAACCCCAACACCCAAAGGTCAATACCCACCTCATTCAAATGAACCCCGTCACTCCTAAGATACCTCCAAGTCTCCCGTTCTAATTCCAGGTGCCTAATAGCCAGACCCCCGTTCCGCACAATGAACCTACTCACCTCACTATTTATCTTCTTTCTGGCCCTATTAATGCCCTCAACAGACCTGGCCATCCTCCACGTTGTCCGCGCCACAATGTCCGACCAGACGATGACCATGCCGGGAAATTCTGACATCAGCGGCCCCACATCAAATTTGATATCGCGCATGATGTCAATCATCGATCTGACTCCCAAATCATTGCCGCCCACGTGCAAAACCAAGACGTCAGGCGGCCTATCCCTCTGCGCAAAACGCTGCACTTCGGGAAACATCCTCCCCCATAACATACCCGGAACACCCAACCATCTAACACAAGCCTCCTGTCTAGAAAAACCCAACTGTCTGCCTTCAGGTCTAGCATCACCTCTCCGAGCCCCCCAGCACACATATGAGTGGCCCAATATCCAGACCAGTCCCGTCACTGCACCTGAAAGTCAAAGAGGACAAACGGCATACCATGACAACATGCTCAAACCATTTTACAACCAAAAGAATGCACCCCCACTACATCTACCCAACTGCCTCATAACCCCACCACCAAGTGAGGACGAACATACAACTGAAACCTCCTGGATTCCCACTGCCCAATCCGTTTAACCACCTCCACGTTCATACCACTCCTGGCCGCCTCTGTTGCCGCCCCTATGCTAAACGAATGTGATGAAAATTCCTTCTCGACCAAACCCAAGCCCCCCAAACATTTCCTAAAAACCGCCACGAATTGGAAACGTGACAGGCGAGATCCGTCTCAATAAACCAAAAAGGAACCAGGCGTGTGCGGACGTAAACCCACAAACACCTTAACCTCCCCCACGGGGCATAAACTAGAACCTGGCACCGCAAACACGTGCACCGACCTCCCTTTTCCTGCTTGATCCGTCTTTGACCTCCGCAAAAACAACAGTAAATCCTCATCTCCACACACTACCTCCTGACTCCCAATGCCCCCTGAACCTTTTTAGAAGGACTGACCAACTCCCCTATCCGGAAAGCCCCAAAAAATGCCAACAAAAAGGCCGCCTTAAACAAAGCGGCCTCATAAACCGACAAACACACATGCACCAGCTGCTCCACAATGCCACACAAGACCTCAAATGTAACAGGCCTCCTAGTATCCCTCCAGACCACAGCCCGCCTATACCCTTTCATCGCCTGGCGCACCCAAAAATCCTTAGTAAAATCAGTCTGCCCCTGCAATTTAAACCAAAACGCTAAACCAGACAACGTTTTATTCATACCAGATGCAGGGGGGCTCCAGTAACTTGGCAACATAATACAACACAAGCCAGCGCACCTGGTCCCAGTCGGGCTCCTCACCCGTCTCCTGGACAAAAACCAGCCACTCCCGCCATACCTTCGTATAAGTCGATCAAGTAGCCATGCTCACCGACTTCTGGATCCATCTCACTACGAGGTCAATGCTATCTCCCACAACCATTCGGGACAAGGTACCCTCTGCTGCTCCGCTGCCGGCGCCAACTCTTGGAACCTGTCCCACTGGAAGCGAGACAACGCGTCAGCTATGACATTCTCAACCCCCGGGATGTGTACTGCATACATGAAAACGTTAAGATGCAAACATCGCAAAACCAAGTGCTGTAACTGTCACGGAGCCATGAACCAGACGTACAACAAGAGATAAGTGAAAATAAGAATGCTTTATTGAAAATCAAGCTGTAAAGCAAAAGTCCAAACGGATGGTGAAACCGAAGCAGAGTCTTTGCGAAGCCAGAGATCAGGAACCAGAAGGGTAGTCAGACGAAGCCAGGATCAGGAACCAGCAGGGTAGTCCGACGAAGCCAGGATCAGGAACCAGCAGGGAAGTCAGACGAAGCCAGGATCGGAACCAGAAGCAGCAGCAGTCTTAGAAGCATGTGAACACAGGAGGACCAAGCAAGGAACTGAAGCCACAGACCTCCTATATATATGAGCCAGGCATCCAGCTCCTCCCAGTGGGAAGGAGGAGCCGCAGGGTGGGAGGCTACAAGAAACCCAGAAACCAAGATGGCCGCCAGCACATGTCAAACGAAGGAGGACAGCAAGGAGGTAAGACCATGACAGTACCTCCCCCTCAAGGGCCCCTCCTCCGCGGAGCAAAAAACGGTTTTTGAGGGAAGCGCGCGTGGAAGGCTCGGAGCAAGGCAGGAGCATGGACATCTGCGGAGGGAACCCAGGAACGCTCCTCTGGACCATAACCACGCCAGTGGACCAAAAACTGCACCCGACCGCGGACCAGGCGTGAGTCCAGGATATTGCTCACCTCATACTCCTCATGATTGCCCACTTGGACCGGACGAGGCCGAGGAACCGAGGAAGTGAAGCGATTGCACACCAGTGGCTTCAACAGGGAGACATGAAACACGGAGATCCGCATGCCAGGTGGAAGCGCAAGGGCATAGGCCACCGGGTTTACCCTGCGAAGCACTCGGAAGGGACCAACAAAGCGAGGAGCCAGCTTGGGAGTGGGCACACGAAGGTTGAGGTTGCGGGTGGACAACCATACACGGTCTCCGACCTGGTAGGAAGGAGCAGGCACTCGTCTGCGATCAGCCTGGAGTTTCTGGCGCTGCGCAGAGACCTCAAGGGACTTCTGGATCTGTACCCAAGAAGCACGTAGGACGGAAAGGTGATCCTCCACAGCCAGAATATCCTGGGGAGAGAATGCCTCCGGTAACACGGCAGGTTGGAACCCATAATTGGCCATGAAGGGAGACGTCCCAGAGGAAGAGTTCACCGCCGTGTTCCTGGCAAACTCAGCCCAAGGCAGGAGGTCAACCCAATTGTCTTGGTGATCGGAGACATAGCAACGAAGGAATTGCTCCAAGGCCTGATTGGATCGTTCTGCGGCCCCATTGGACTGAGGGTGGTAGGCCGAGGAGAAGGAGAGATGAATCCCCAACTGGGAGCAAAAGGCGCGCCAGAACCTGGACACAAACTGACTCCCCCGATCCGAAACAATCTCCTTGGGCAAACCGTGCAACCGGAAGACCTCCCTGGCAAAAATCGTGGCCAACTCTTGTGCAGAGGGTAACTTCTTGAGAGGAGCACAGTGGCACATTTTGGAAAACCGATCCACAATCATGAGAATGACCGTATGGCCTCGGGATGCAGGGAGGTCCACGATGAAATCCATCCCCAGGTGCGACCATGGGCGCTCCCCGGTGGCTATGGGTTGCAGAAGGCCCAACGGAAGGTGCCGAGGGGACTTACTCTGGGCACAAACGGAGCATGCCGCTACATATGCGGCGATGTCGGAACGTAGGGAAGGCCACCAGAACAGACGTGAAACAGCCCAGGACAGCTGATTCTTTCCAGGATGCCCCGCGGTCTTGGAGTTATGGTAGGTTCGCAACAACCGAGTGCGCAACTCCTCAGGCACAAAACATCTGCCGTTGGGTCTCCCAGAGGGAGCACCAGATTGAGCCGCCAAAATCTGCTCACCCAGGGGAGAGGTCAGGCTGGTGCGAATTTTGGATCAATAGATATGCATTAAATCTTTGGACGTTTTTTTAAGATGATCCCTGGTGTGCTGGCGAATATATATATATATGATTTACTTTCCGGTTCCCAGCCGGTGATCGTTTCAGCACCCTTTTACTACTTGGCCATTTTGCCGGAAGGTGTGCAATCGGAATATTTTTGAGGCTGGTGCGAATGGCGGCCAGGATCTGATTCGGAGGTATGACCGAAGTCGGAATCGATTCCTCCCTGGACAGCTCGGAGTACTGCCGTGATAAGGCATCCGCCCTGATGTTCTTGGAACCGGGTAGGTAGGAGACCACGTAATTAAAACGTGACAAAAACAGAGCCCATCTTGCCTGACGTGGTGACAATCTCTTGGCCTCAGAAAGGTAGGTCAGATTCTTGTGGTCCGTCAGGATGAGAACCGGAACCACCGAGCCCTCGAGCAAGTGCCTCCATTCTTTAAGGGCCTGCACGATGGCCAATAACTCCCTGTCACCAATCTGATAGTTGCACTCCGCGGGAGACAGTTTCCGGGAGTAAAACCCACAAGGAAGCAGAGGACCCTCTGGTGTTCTACGCTGAGACAGAAGAGCGCCTACTCCCGTCTCAGACGCGTCCACCTCGAGGACAAAGGGCAACCCAGGGTTGGGATGCGACAGAATCGGAGCCGACACAAAGGCGGATTTTAGGGCCTCAAAAGCTCGGATGGCCTCGAGCGGCCAGACCTGGGAATTACTGCCCTTCCTGGTCAGATCCGTGAGAGGCTTGGCCAGCATGGAAAAGTCCCTGATGAACTTCCGATAATAATTGGCGAAGCCCAAAAAGCGCTGCAGGGAACGAAGACCACTGGGCTGGGGCCACTGTAAGACAGTCGAAACCTTCTCAGGATCCATGGAGAACCCCTCAGCGGAAATGATGTAACCTAGGAAGGTTACCTGGGATCGGTGAAATTCGCATTTCTCAAGCTTACCGAACAGCGTGTTCTCTCGTAACCGTTGCAACACTCGTTTGACATCCAGAATGTGGGCCTCCATGGATTCAGAATATACCAAGATGTCATCCAAATAGACCACCACACACTGCTGCAGCAGGTTACGGAAAACATCATTGATGAATTCCTGAAAGACTGCGGGCGCATTGCACAACCCAAAGGGCATAACCAAGGATTCATAATGACCGGTCCGGGTGTTAAACGCGGTCTTCCACTCATCGCCCGCCTTGATCCTTACCAGGTTAAATGCCGCCCTCAGGTCGAGTTTGGTAAAGACCGTGGCCCCTTTAAGGCGATCGAACAGCTCGGAAATCAAGGGTATCGGGTAAGCGTTCTTGATCGTGATGCGATTGAGCCCCCTGTAATCGATGCAAGGCCTCAACTCACCGCCCTTCTTTTTCACAAAGAAAAATCCAGCCCCTGCCGGGGACGAGGATTTGCGAATGTGCCCGCGTGAAAGTGCCTCCATCACGTACTCCTCCATGGCCTCATTCTCCGCTACCGACAGTGGATAGACCCTGCCACGAGGAGGAACGGCACCAGGTTGTAACTCTATGGCACAATCGTATGGGCGGTGCGGAGGTAGGGCAACCGCGCGCACCTTATCGAATACATCCCGGTACTCCTCGTATTCAGGAGGCAACAGAGAGTCCGAGGAAGTACACAGCAACTTGACAGGCCCATGGATGCAACTAGCCCCACACTGCGGTGACCACGAGAGGATCTCGGCCGATCTCCAATCGAAAGTCGGATTATGCTTCTGGAGCCAGGGGTACCCCAAGACCACCGAGTAGTGTGGAGACGAAATAACCTGGAAGCAGACCGACTCTCTGTGAACGGCACCAATGGCTATCCCCACTGGAAGGGTCTCATGAGTCACGTGTGACGGCTGGAGGGGTCTGCCGTCTATCGCCTCAAGAGCCAGCGGGGAACCTCGAGCCTGCAGAGGAATGGAATTGGCGGCAGCGAACACACTATCAATGAACAAACCACCAGCACCAGAGTCCACCAACGCCTGGGTCATCACCGAGCCCCCGACCCAGGAGAGGACAACAGTGATCAGTGGTTTGTCAACACGGGAAACCGGGGACGAGGAGACTCCACCCAAGATCTGCCCCCGACAGGATCTCAGGTGCGAGAGTTTCCCGGACGGTTCGGACATGCCAAGCGAAAATGACCACCGAGACCACAGTACATGCATCGGCCCTCGCGTCTCCGGAGTGCCCTCTCCCCCTCGGACAGGCGAGCAAACCCCAGCTGCATGGGTTCACCCCCAGACAAGTCAACCCCAGGAGGCGTGGGAGGAGAGGGAGGCACGGGTGGGACAGCAAACTTAGGCGCCAAACTGTTAGGAGGCCTCCGCAGGCACTCCTTAAAGGAAGGTCTCTCCCTGAGTCTGGTGTCAATCAAAATCAGGAAAGAAATAAGAGCCTCGAGCTCCACTGGTAGGTCCTTAGCTGCAACCTCATCCTTCAAGGCATCCGAGAGACCATGAGAGAAAGCAGCGACCAGAGCCTCATTATTCCAGCCCACCTCTGCTGCCAGGGTACGAAACTCAATGGCGTATTCGGCTACGGATCGTGAACCCTGTCTGACGGACATAAGGAGCTTCGCAGCAGAGGCAGCGCGAGCCGGCACATCGAATACCTTCTGAAGAGAAGCAACAAAACCGGAAAACTCGGCAACCACCGGATTGTTGTTCTCCCATAAAGGGCTGGCCCAGGCCAAGGCCCTGTCCGAGAGCAGCGAGATCAAGAAGCCCACCTTTGATCTCTCAGTAGGAAAGGCATGTGGCAGCAACTCGAAATAAATGCCCACCTGGTTAAGGAAACCTCGGCACTGAGTTGGCTCTCCCCCAAAGCGCTGTGGAAGGGGGGCAGAACCGGTCATACCCCGAAACACCGCAGGCGCAACAACAGGTGTCGGGGTAGACTCTGGCGCAACAACCGGAGCGGCAGTAGGAGCGGGCCCAGGAGCGACCACCGACCCATCGGCAACGGGAGCGAAATGAGCCGTGCGTTCAAGCAGGGTTTGCAACGCCACAGCGAACCGACCCAACAGGTGATCCTGCTGATCAAGTCTGGCAACCAGCGTGGGTAGCAAGGATGGCCCTGTACCGTCAGAATTCATGGCTTGGTCCTAATGTCACAGAGCCATGAACCAGACATACAACAAGAGATAAGTGAAAATAAGAATGCTTTATTGACAATCAAGCTGTAAAGCAAAAGTCCAAACGGATGGTGAAACCGAAGCAGAGTCTTTGCGAAGCCAGAGATCAGGAACCAGAAGGGTAGTCAGACGAAGCCAGGATCAGGAACCAGCAGGGTAGTCCGACGAAGCCAGGATCAGGAACCAGCAGGGAAGTCAGACGAAGCCAGGATCGGAACCAGAAGCAGCAGCAGTCTTAGAAGCATGTGAACACAGGAGGACCAAGCAAGGAACTGAAGCCACAGACCTCCTATATATATGAGCCAGGCATCCAGCTCCTCCCAGTGGGAAGGAGGAGCCGCAGGGTGGGAGGCTACAAGAAACCCAGAAACCAAGATGGCCGCCAGCACATGTCAAACGAAGGAGGACAGCAAGGAGGTAAGACCATGACAGTAACAACCTGATAACAGGTGGAGAAAACGCAGAGAACTTATTGATGACCTGCACCACACCCATGTTGTCCCCATGGTAACAAACTTTCAGATCCCTGAAAGTAGCCCCCCATAACTCCACCGCCAGCACCACCGGAAACAGTTCCAGCAGTACCAAATTCTTAGTGAACCCCGCCTCCACCCATGACCTCGGCCACGGACCCGCACTTCACTGACCCTGGAAAAAAGCTTCAAAAAGAGGAGCCCGCAGCATCCGTGAACAATTCTAGGTCAAAGTTGCTCACCGGCCCAGACATCCACAACGCCCGACCATTAAAGGATTCCAAAAAGGTATGCCATACCCTCAGGGCCGTCTTTACCACAGGGCAAATGGGGAAGCTGCCCAGGGCCCTGCCCAGGGCCCCAGATGGCAACCCCCCTTTTTTTATTTATTTTTAAATAAAAAAAATGTTTTTTAATATATATTTTTATTTTTTATTAAAGGGACATTTTTTTTTAGGGGTCCCCAGGGGCACGGAGGCCCCCAGGGCCCCAGATGACAACCCCCCTTTTTTTATTTTTTTTTAAATAAAAAAAAATATTTTTTTAATATATTTTTATTTTATTTTTTATTAAAGGGCCAATTTTTTTTTAGAGGTCTGGGGGTCCCCAGGGGCCCGAAGTTCCCCAGTGCCCCGGATGACAACACCCCTTTTTTAATAAAAAAAAACGTTTTTTATATATTTATTTATTTATTTTATATATATATATATATATATATATATATATATATATATATATATATATATATATATATATATATATATATATATATATATATATATATATTATATAAATGTTATTATTATTATTATTATTATTATTATTATTAAAGGACCCAGAGGTCCCCAGGGCCCCGGATGGCAACCCCCCTTTTTTTTATAAAAAAAACATTTTTTTTTATATTATTTTATTTCTTTTTTTTCTTTTTATTTCTTTATATATATATATATATATATATATATATTTTTTTTTTATTAAAGGGCTCAGAGGTCCCCAGGGCCCCATGTGGCAAACACCCTTTTTTATTTTTTTTATAAATGTTTATTTTTTTATTTTTGTTTATATATTTTTTTTATTAAAGGGCCCAGAGGTCCCCAGGGCCCTGGATGGCAACCCCCCCTTTTTTTTTATAAATGTTTCTTTTTTTATTTTTTATTAAAGGGCCCAGAGGTCCCGGATGGCAACCCCCTTTTTTTTGTAATTTATTTTTATAAAAAAAATTTATTAAAGGGCCCAGAGGTCCCCAGGGCCCCAGATGGCAACCCCCTTTTTAAAATATATTTTTTATATATATTTTTTATTTCTTTTTTTCTTTTTATTAAAGGGCCCCGGATGGCTACACCCCTTTTTTTATATATATTTTTCTTTATTTCTTACTTTGTTTTTTTTTTGTAAAGGGCCCCCCGCTTCTAAATTAGCGGCAGCCCCCCCCTGCTTCTCAATTTCAGGTGGAAGCACCCCCCCATTCCGGTTCTCTGCTCCAGGGGGCCCATGCCTGAAGCTGTGTAAGTGGCCCTATAATTCCTGATGGTGGCCCTGCTGCCCGTTAAGCCCCTGTGCCCACGAATCAGAGTGAAAATCATCAGCGGCATGCAGCCAGTGACAGTACTGCTTCCCTTCCCAGTGTTTTAAAATGTACAGCACCCCTGGCTTCCCTTTAGACGTGCACTTCTCCCTTCCTCCCTTTCTCCCTTCCTGCCACTGGGTGCTGCTTGTATATAAAAGTGAATTAGAATGTGATTTTATAACATCCCCAGTTTGCTCTTCCCATTTGCTAATCTATATTAGATGCGCACGGGAGTCGGCAGTCACGGCATGATCCCTTTGGAAATGGCACAATCGTTTAACTCTTCTGGGAATCTTAGAAAAGAGAGCTTCAACTGGAACGACAAAGTAGTTGCCAACATCCAAAATACGTAGATTATTCAAAATAAAATACCCCCCATGGGTGTGGGGCTTTTAGGGCAACTTAAGAAGATAATCACAAAATTATTTAGAAAAAATAATACATGAGTTTATTATAATAATTATTAAAATCTATGTGAACACATTTCACCATATAATGTCCAAACGTAACAATAACAGACAATGCAGTTAGTACAGTTCACAGGTTTGAGTCCTTTTTCTTAGGCCCAACGCGTTTCACGATAACAATCCCTTTATTAGGGGCACTTCTTTCTTTGGGAGGAGATCAATATAAAAAGCAATCTATAACAGAACACAAACAATGAAATGAGCATGTAAAAAGCATAGGGGTCCCCCCAAAATCCATACCAGACCCACCATACTAGGCCACATACCCTCAACATGGGGGTTCTTTAGGGCACCTTGTCCCCATGTTGATGAGGACAAGGGCCTCATCTCAACAACTCTGGACGGTGGTTGTGGAGGTCTGTGTGGTCTGTGGGCAGGGGGCTTATCTGCATCTGGAAACCCACTTTAACAAGAGGGCCTCCAGATTACCCCTCCCCCTTGTGAATGAATACGGGGTACATTACACCCCTACTCATTCACCAAAAAAAGTGTCAAAAAGAAAACAAAGTACAGTTTTTGACAATTCCATTATTAAAAATAAAAAATGTCCCGATCCATCGACAACTGCCCATGACAAAGGCTAACTGCCAACTGCCTGCCCAGTCGTCTGACAGTTCTTAAATAGGTAAGGGACGGGGCCACCTGGCAATGTCAGCTGGTGGCACCGCCCCATGTGATGTGACTTAGCATGCACCCCTACCCCAAAGCAGCCCCCCTCATGTTGAGGGCATATGGTCTGGTATGGTTCAGGAGGGGGGGTGCTTGCTCATTCCCCCCTTTCCTGGCCTGCATGCTCGGATAAGGGTCTGGTACGTATTTGGGGGGGGGGGTTCCCCTCAAAACCTGTACCAATATCTATTTTTGCTTGCAATAAAAACAATTTTTTTTATTGGCAGCTATTTGTTTTGCATTTAGCTGTCAGTGGGCAAACCCGCTGGCAGCTTATGAATCATCGTTTAGTAAGGACACGGTGGCCTTAATAACCTATTCACTGTGTGCTCGGCGGGCGAACATCCCGCAGAAAGCACCGCAAATTTGGGTGTTTGCACGTGAACACCCAAATAGGCGCTGTTTGGGGCCGAACCAATGCTTGGCCCGAACAGTTCGCCCATCCCTACTCCTGATATTCTCCACCATTGGAAATGTTAGGTGACTCTAATGTATGGAAAGAAGTAAAAGTCATCAGTGAGGACTGCCTCACATCAGTGTGTTTTCAAGTTTTACAGAAATGCACTACAGTCCATTTCACACGATTTCCTATGAGTCACGTTCACATCTGTGCGTTTTCAACCGGTGCGTTTTTTTTGGAAAGGGTCGAGGACTTTTATGCCCCCAGCAGGTTGCATTTTTGGTTCCATAGACTTCAATGGAAATGCAGCAGAAACATGTAGAAAATGCAGTGCTTGCGTTTTTGATGCATTTTCGTTGCATTTTTGCTGGTTTCTCCTGCATGACAACAGACGACTACCAAAAGATGCAAAATGCATCAAAAACACATTTTAAAAAATTGTCAAAAGGGCAGAATGCACCAAGAAAACAAATTAACTGCAAGCCGCATAGTGAACCCAGCCTGAGGAGGAGGTACTCACAGTGCAGGGAATGTATTACATCTGGATGGTATGCACTCCGGGCTATGGGGAGGTTGAGTTTCCTTTGCAACATCATCTCCCAACTGTCCCTGATTTCCAGGGACTGTCCCTGATTTGGAGCAATGTCCATCTGTCCCTCATTCCTCCTCATTTGTCCCTCATTTTGGTCTGATCTATATAGATGTATATAAAATGTACTTTTTATCTATCAAAAAGTGTTTTTCAGCACCAAACCTTTCATTCAATTTCTAAATTGCTGCATCTGTAAATTCCAAAAGCCAATGTAATGGAATAGTAGTGGTAAAAAAAGCATTTGTGGGTTTAACCAAACTTGTTTTTTGTACAATTCTCCTTTAAGGGGGCGTGGCAAGGGGTGTGTCCTATGGCTGCATACTTTTGCTGATAGGTGTCCCTCATTCCCATCTCAAAAAGTTGGGAGGTATGCAACATTTTACATCTGTGTCACACTTCCCTGTTATCTACACTTGAGACAATTGATCTGTATAGGACTTTGGGCTCAGTTCATGAAGCTGTTACCGTACTTAAAAATGTATTTATTTTCAGATCTCCCAAAAAAAAAAAATGTATTTTTTTTTAAAACTGCAGATTTTATGCACGCAAACACATATGTTTATTTTTATATATATATATATATATATATATATATATATATATATATATATATATATATATATTCATTATAAATCCTTTAACCACTTCAATACCGGGCATTTTCACCCCCTTTCCTGCCCAGACCAATTTTTAGTTTTCAGCGCTGTCGCACTTTGAATGACAAGTCCGCTGTCATACAAAACTGTACCCAAATGAGTTTTTTTACCCACAAATAGAGCTTTCTTTTGGTGGTATTTGATCACCTCTGCAGTTTTAATTTGTTACGCTATAAACAAAAGAAGAGCGACAATTTTGAAAAAAAAAACACAATTGGCCAGATTCTCAAAGAAGTTACGCCGGCGTATCTCGAGATGCGCGGCGTAAGTGTATATATACGCCGGCGTATCTATGCGCCATACCCACATAACCAGATACGCCTGAAAATAGGCTTCTTCCGAACAGGCGTAACTTTTCTACGCCGGCGTAGCGTAGGCGCATATTTACGCTGGGCGCATCTTGCGCTCCTATTGATTTCCTATTCAAATATGCAAATGAGGGAGATACGCTGATTCCCGAACGTACGTCCGCCCGACGCAGGCTATGCGCGGTGCGCGTAAGCTGTACGTCCGGCCTAAACTTGCCCCTCATAAAGCAGGGGCAACTTTGCACCAGACGTGTGCAGGTCAGCTGGAGAGCAGCTTCAGCAGCACCGTTACGGACGAACTGAGCAACCACACTTGCAGGACAACACATCTGTATGCCAACATGCCAGGGGCAGGCATGGTCATAGCTATACTCGTATGCGCCCAAGCGCGTAGAAGGAGGAGGGCACGGGAGAGGATATACCGAACGCGCATAAACGTCTTTGGCATGGGGGATTCGGAGGTGTATCGCATCTTCAGATTCAACACTGATGCCATCCTGGATTTAGCCACAACCCTGCAGGATGACATCACCAGCCAGACACAACGCTCACATGCAGTGCAGCCACTAGTCAAGGTCCTGGCAACACTGCATTTCCTCGCCAGTGGATCTTTTCAGCATACAAGTGGAGTAGTGGCTGGGATGTCACAAACCAGGATGAGCAGATGTGTGCACCAGGTTGTCCCCGCAATCCTCAGATGCATGTCCCACCACATCATCAGACCCATCCAGGAGCACCTGCGGAATAAGGCAATGGCGGATTTTGTCAGTATTGCAGGATTCCCACGCACCGGGGGAATCCTGGGGGCCATTGATTGCACACATGTGCAATCAATGCCCCCCCCCGTGACACAGAGCACATATACCGTAATCGTAAGCACTGGCATTCCATCAACGTACAGGTGATAGCCGATGCCCAAGGCCCCATATGGCACGTCCGTGCCAAACACCCAGGGTCCAGCCACGACAGCTACATATTCCGTCAAAGCAACATCTCCACAGAATTTGAACAGAACGTGTACGGGAACAGCTGGCTGGTTGGTGAGTGACATGGGTGTCAGGCATGACTGTCCGCCCCCATGATGCAGACATCACGAGGAGCACATGCACGACTAACATCCTCCTGTCTTTTACCTTCCAGGTGACTCTGCATATGCACTTGGGCCCCATCTCATGACTCCATACCGGAATCCCCAAACCACAGGAGAGCAAAACTACAATGCTGCACACATACGTACCCGTGCAGTGGTGGAACGCACATTTGGCATCCTGAAGTCCCGTTTCTGATGCCTGGATACGTCTGGGGGGACCCTGTTGTATTCCCCAAACTTCGTGTGCCAGATCATCTGGGCATGTTGCATTCTGCACAACTTTGCCGAGAGAAAGGGCCTGGAGATTGACATATGTGATGACCTGACCCCCGAACCAGACCGTCCCCCCTTGCCCGAGGCTACCCTGTCTGCTGAGGGAACAGCAGTCAGGAGTTGTCTCGTGGAACGTATCTTTGCACGTTAAACACACACATTCATCATGGCACAAGGAGAATGCACGCATGCACACCACTGTGGTCCCTAGCACACACCCCACATCCACATCACATTGGATTAGCCCAAGTCCAACATGCAGGACTTGGGAGCAGCAACGCCACGGCAAGGCTCCAATTATGTTGCTGACCATTCATACCACATTCACACGGGTCGTGGGGATAAATTCTCCCCAACGACCGAGGGTGACACCCCTTTGCTGGCAGGAGTGTCTCCCCCCCCCCATTCACACACCAGTCTCACTGTAATCTGCACGCCTCACCGTGTGGATTATTAGAAACAAAATCATAATACTCTCAACCAGAGCCAAAAAAATAAAAACTCTTAACCAGAGCACAAAAAAAATCATAATACTCTTAACCAGAGCCCAAAAAAATAAAATAATCATTAGTTGCCCTGGCTGCTGCCACAGCCACGGCTCCGCAACTGCCTGGTTGACAGCTCAGGTGGGGGGGGGGGGCGTGCATCAGGTGGAGGAGCATCCACCGGCCTGTCCATGGCTGGAGGCCTGCCCTCTAACGCCACGGCAATGCGGGTGAGAATGGTGTTGGTTTCTGCCTGCACCTGCCATGAACGTCTCCCCTCCGCCTCAATTGCAGCTGTGTGGCCCTGGACAGCCTCCGACAGGGACCGCACCTCTGCCCCAAGGGTAGCCGTTGTGGCCTGCAGCTCACCCAAGCAGGTGATGACAGCTGCTGTGTTGCCAGCCACATCCTGCAGCCCACCCACCCCTCACATGCTACACACCAGATAGTAGAAAAAACACACTTACCTGTCCTCAAGGGCAGCTCAACTGAGTCATAGTCCTCAACTCCCTCCACCTGCACCCTAGTAAGGCAGCGGGCAACCACCTGCTCATCAGGAGTCAGACGGATCCTAGAGGCTTGTCCACCACCAGTGCCCCTGGCATGCCTCGTCATAATGGCCATCTTATCCTTCACCCTGCTGCGCAGATCGTTCATCTTCTTTGATATGTCCTGGGGCCTCCTCACCTCATTGCCCACGGCATTCACCTGGTTGGTGATCCTCAGAAGGATCTCATCCCTTCTGCCCTTGCTTGTCTCCTTGCTCCGTGCCCCATGGAGGCGATCGTAATACTTCTCCATGGCCTCAAGGATGATGGCCTTCTCCTCTGGGGAGAAGTTATTTTTTCTGTTCCCAGAACACCGGGCAGACATGTCCCGAAGAAGATCGCAAAAGTACCTACACCAAACAAAACGGGTGTACTTTTGCACTCGACGGGCGCATGTCTGGGTGTATTTATGCCCTGGGCGTAAACGGTGGGCCGGCGTAACTTAGGATTTACGCCGGGCGTAGTTGTGAGCATGCGCAGAGGGGTGCGGGACATACGATCATGTCACGGCGCATGCGCCGTTCTTTCGGGCCTTCATTTGCATGGGGTCACGGTTCATTTAAATGTATCACGCCCACTTCCATCCTACTTTTAATTTACGTTACGCCGGCGCAAAATTGCACGCTTTTATTAGAAAATACGGAGCTTGCCTCTCTAAGTTACGTCGGCGTAACGCATCAGATGCGCTACGCCGGCATAAAGATGCGCCGATCTACAAGAATCTGGCATAGTATCTTTTACTTTTTGCTATAATAAATATCACCATTTAAAAAAAAAAAAAAAAAATTTCCTCAGTTTAGGCCGATACGTATTCTACATATTTTTGGTAAAAAAAAAAAAAACGCAATAAGAGTATATTGATTGGTTTACGCAAAAGTTATAGCGTCTACAAAATAGGGGATAGAATTATGGCATTTTTTTTTACTAGTAGTGGCGGCGAGCTGTGATTTTTATTGTGACTGCGACATTGAGACTGACATATTGGACGCTTTTGACACATTTTTGGGACCATTCACATTTATACAGCGATCAGTGCTATAAAAATGCATTGATTACTGTGTAAATGTGACTGGCAGGGAAGGGGTTAACACTAGGGGGTAGAGTTGAGCGGACACCTGGATGTTCGGGTTCGACGGGTTCGGCCGAACTTCGAAAAAAAGTCTGGGTTCGGGACCCGAACTCGACTCCGAACCCCATTGAAGTCAATGGGGACCCAAACTTTTCAGTACTAAAATTTCTCTAAAAAACGAATGGAAAGGGCTAGAGGGCTGCAAATGGCAGCAAAATGTTGGTAAGGGCATGACAAGTACTCTGCAAACAAATGTGGATAGGGAAATAACTTAAAATAACATAAAATAAATAAAAACGCACCAAAAAATCAAAATATTAGCCCAAATTTTTTCTTTTTGAATAGCACAATAGAAAAACCGTATCTAAAGTGTGTATCTCACACATACAGATATGCAGGAAACACTGGAGGAAACAATGCAAAATATATTTTTTGGCCCTAAATGGGTGTTGTTTGAATAGCACAATAGAAGAACACTAGCTAAAGTGTTTATCTCACACGTACAGATATGGAGGAAACACTGCAAACACTGGAGGAAACACTGCAAAAAAATATTTTTTCCCTAAATGGATGTTTTTTTGAATAGCACAATAGAAGAAAAGTATCTAAAGGGTGTATCTCACAGTAACATATGCAGTGCTGGTGTAATTTGATTTCTGAAGCAGGACTGACTCCTATATATTTCTCTCCCTACAAGCAAAACCAGGAACCTTTCCCTAAAGTATCTAATGCAGAGTGACTTGCTGTGCTATGTAGATCACTGAGTAATTTGATTTCTGAAGCAGGACAGTCTGAAGCCCCGTACACACGACCAGTTTCCTCGGCAGAATTCAGCTCCTCGGCGGCTTCAGGGCTGAACTGGCCGAGGAACTCGATGTGTTTGGCACGTCGAGTTCCTCGGCCGTGTGTATGGGGCCTGACTCCTATCTAATTCTCTCCCTCAGATCAGCAGCAGCCTTTCCCTACCCTATCTAAAGCAGAGTGACGTGCTGTGCTATGTGCCTCTAGCTTATATAGAGGCTGGGTCACATGCTGCACTGGCCAATCACAGCCATGCCATTAGTAGGCATGGCTGTGATGGCTTCTAGGTCACACAAGTTAAACAAATGTTGATTGGCTGCCCTGCAGCGCGCCATTACATTGCCGAACCCGAACTTACAGTGAATTGTTCGAACTTTACATATCGGGTTTGCTCAACCCTACTAGGGGGCGATCAAGGGGTTAAATGTGTGTTCTAGGAAGTGATTCTAACTGTGGGGGGAGGGGACTGACTGAGGGAGGTGACCGATTGGTGTCCCTATGTTCAGGAAACACACCATCGGTCACCTCTCTCTGATAGGACCCAAGTGGTGCGTGTGCCCCCTAGAGGATTCTCATGCTGGCATATTTTAACCACTTCCCGCCCAGTCAATAGTCAATTCACGTCCGGGAAGTGGTTGTGAAATCCTGACTGGACGTCTATTGATGTCCCGCAGGATTTTATGCCGGGGCAGCGCGGCGATCGGTGATGCGGGGTGTCAGTCTGACACCCTGCATCTCCGATCTCGGTAAATAGCCTCTGGCAAGGGCTCTTTACCACGTGATCAGCCGTGTCCAACCACGGCTGATCACGGTGTAAACAGGAAGAGATGCAATCGATGCCAATCAGTGCCCACAAATGGGCACTGACTGGCAACATGGGCACTGGCTGAAATGATGCCCAGCAATGCCATCAGTGCCACCCCTCAGTGTCCATCAGTGCCACCCAGTGTCCATCAGTGCCACCTCTTAGTGCCCATCTATGCCCAGTGCCCATCTGTGCCACCCATAAGTACCCATCAGTGCCACCCATAAGTGCCACCCATGAGTGCCCATCAGTGCCGCCAAAGAGTGCCCAGTGCCGCCAATGAGTGCCTATAAGTGCCGCCTATGAATGCCCATCAGTGCAGCATACCAGCGCCGCCTATCAGTGCCCATCAGTGCCGCCTATCAGTGCCCATCAGTGCCACCTCATCGGTGCCCATCAGTGCCGCCATATCCGTGCCCATAATTTAAGAAGAAAACGTACTTGTTTACAAAAAAAATTACAGAAAAAAAAAAATCTTAATTTTTTTTTCAAAAATTTCGGTCTTTTTTTAGTTGTTGCGCAAAAAAATAAAATCGCAGAGGTGATCAAATACCACCAAAAGAAAGCTCTATTTGTGGAAACAAAATTATAAAAAAATTCATGTGGGTACAGTGTAGCATGACCGCGCAATTGTCATTCAAAGTACAACAGCGCTGAAAGCTGAAAATTGGCTTGGGCAAGAAGGTACGTAAGTGTCTGGTATGGAAGTGGTTAAACTTGTATTGATCTACTACAGAATATAGGACTTTGGGCTCAGTTCATGAAGCTGGTTGCATAAAAACAAGGATGTCCGCTTTCAGTCATATGACAGTTTTTTTCAAATGTTAGTTAAAAAAAAAGGAACTGTCATATTTTAGAAAACAGCAGATTTTTTTTAATGTGAATTATAAATCTTTTCATTTAGAGTCAGACAGTACAGAAAATATGTCAGGACAGTACAGCCAGCCATAAAGAATTTGTATATAGACAAGTCATTGTGTTATAAGGACAAGGACACAGCTGTGGGTTAGAAATGGTTCCCATATCTGTCTGATTTAAAATATATATATATTTTATATGTTCACTATTTTTATTTTTATATTTTACCTCTAATATATAACACAAGCAACCATTACATTACATTGTAGGTTGTTTACATGTTTGTCACCGAACATACACTGCATAAAGTTTTTGAAAAAGAAAAAAAAAACAGTTGTAGTTCTCCTGCTGTGACATCACAGGTCAGACTCAATATAAGGCAGCTCTCCTGTGGCTCGGTGTCATTTGTTGGTGACTCTCGTAGTGGTAAGTTCATTTCTTCTTGTCTCCTGGATTCTGGGGACAGATTTACACTCAACATTCACATCACCATCTGAGATTACAGAATTCTGCACATTAACATAAGATTTATCAAATCTAGACAAATATAAGGATATAATATATATAATTTTTATAAAAACAAGCAGAATTCTGCAGCATGTAGCGGTCATCAATGTTATGTAATGGGTGCTTATGTTATGTACTGGTCAGTTTTCAAACATCTGACAGTTATTTTCAAAGGCCGGCTAAAAATAACTGCCATTAAAAAAAACAGAAGAGGATTCTCATGCTGGAATATTTTAACCACTTGATGCCCAGAGGACTTCATATGACGTCCTGGGCTTTGTGGGATTTTGTGGGGCTATATCTGAATGATGCCTGAAGCTACAGGCATCATTCAGATATCGCCATTTTCAGCCGGCGATTCCCTACACCATAGGAATGATCATAGTGGCTGTTCCATCGCTTGATCGTTCCTACGGGCGGCGAAAGGGGACATCCCCCCCTTTACCACTTTACCACTAATATATAACATAAGCTCCCATTACATAACATTATAGGTTGTTTATTACTGAACATACACTGCATGAGGTTTTTTATGACATCACTTGTCAGAGTCCATATAAGGCAGTGCTGCCCTCTGCTGGTTACCATGTGACCATTATTTTCAAATCTCAACTGCCATTTAAAAAAAAAAAACCTGCTGATTATTATTTTTTTAAATGATAAAGCCATTATTTAGAGTCCTGCAGTACAAAGACAATATGAGCCAGTGAAGTGGAGGCAGCCATAGAGAATATGTACATAGAGAAGTCATTACACTACATAGGGCGATCGGTATTAGCAAGGACGTGGCTGTGCGTTATAAATTATTCTGATATCCACCTATTTACCAACCGCTCATCATTGCATAACATAAGCACCCATTACATAAAATTACATGTTCATTACATAACATATGTCGAATAAAGTTGGATTGTCTGTCTGTTGGATTTTCAATATGATTTATTGTATCTCCCTCCATATTAATCATAATTTTCTCTTTTTCTTTCCTGCAGATTCTTGAGCTTTTGTGTGACGGATTTGGCTACAATCACAACAATATTAGCGATTTGGTGATAATCACGACGATTGGTTGTTACTGCAAAATGAATAGTTACACCACTTCAGTAACTAGAGGGGCTTTCCATCAGCCCTCCCAGGGACCCTGCTATACCACCGCAGGTCCCTACTCTTTTCCAGTAACTGGAGGGACTTCTTATCAGCCCCCCCAGGGACCTTGCTATACCTCCGCAGGTCCCTATACCACTATCGTAAACGGAGAGACTTTCTATCATTCCTCCGATGGTCTTTACACCATTCCCATAACTGGAGGGACTTTCCATCAGCTCTCCCAGGGACCCTGCTATGCCACCGCAGGTCCCTATACCAGTGTTGTAAATGGAGAGACTGTTTATCAGTCCTCCCAGGGGACGTGCTATACCATCGCAGGTCCCTACAACACTTCCATACCCGGAGGGACTTTCCACCAGCCCTCCCAGGGACCCTGCTATACCACCGCAGGTCCCTATACCAGTGTTGTAAATGGAGAGACTTTCTATCAGTCCTCCCAGGGACCCTGCTATACTATCGCAGATCCCTACAGCACTCCTATAACTGGAGGGACTTTCCATCAGCCCTCTGAGGGACCCTGCTATACCATCGCAGGTCCCAACACCACTCTAGTAACCGGAGGGACTTTCCATCAGCCCTCTGAGGGACTCTGCTATACCATCGCAGGTCCTGACACTGCTCCAGTGACCGGAGGGACTTTCCATCAGTCCTCTGAGGGACCCTGCCATACCATCGCAGGTCCTGACACTGCTCCAGTGATCCAAGGGACTTTCCATCAGCCCTCTGAGGGATCCTGCCATATCACCGCAGGTCCCAACACCATTCCAGTAACCGGAGGGACTTTCTATCAGCCCTCTGAGGGACCCTGCTATACCATCGCAGGTCCCAACACCACTCTAGTAACCGGAGGGACTTTCCATCAGCCCTCTGAGGGACTCTGCTATACCATCGCAGGTCCTGACACTGCTCCAGTGACCGAAGGGACTTTCCATCAGCCCTCTGAGGGACCCTGCCATACCATCGCAGGTCCTGACACTGCTCCAGTGATCCAAGGGACTTTCCATCAGCCCTCTGAGGGATCCTGCCATATCACCGCAGGTCCCAACACCATTCCAGTAACCGGAGGGACTTTCTATCAGCCCTCTGAGGGACCCTGCCATAACACCGCAGGTCCTGACTCTGCTCCAGTGACCGGAGGGACTTTCCATCAGCCCTCTGAGGGACCCTGCCATAACATCGCAGGTCCTGACACTGTTCCAGTGATCCAAGGGACTTTCCAGCAGCCCTCTGAGGGACCCTGCCATATCACCGCAGGTCCCGACACCACCCCTGATGGAGGGGCTTTCCATCAGCCCTCCGAGGGACCCTGCTATACCATCGCAGGTCCCGACACCACTCCAGTAATCGGAGGGACTTTCCATCTGCCCTCTGAGGGACCATGCCATACCATCGCAGGTCCTGTCACCACCCCAGTAACCAGAGGGACTTTCCATCAGCCCTCTGCGGGACCCTGTCATACCATCGCAGGTCCCAACACCTCTCCAGTGACCGGAAGGACTTCACATCCAGTGTCAATCCATTCAAAAGTGACTTGCAGTGAGCGTATCAAGATGAGATCGAGGACCACTCTATATGGTTATCAATCAAGAGCTAGATCACAACTCCTCTTCCAGAGGAGAGGTCTATACTATACCACTGCAGGTCCCGACACCACTCCAGTGACCGGAAGGACTTCACATCCAGTGCCAATCAATTCAAAAGTGACTTGCAGTAAGCGTATCAAGATGAGATCGAGGACCACTCTATATGGTTATCAATCAAGAGCTAGATCACAACTCCTCCTCCAGAAGAGAGGTCTCGCTGCACCACGACAGATGGGGGGTGATACGCCGGCTGCCACTCAGACTTCTAACACAACAGTCGTAGACATGTCTGGCCAGTCCTCCCAGGGTGTGGTTTCAAGTCAGATCCCAGCGCCAGTGGTGGCTGCCACTCAGACTTCCACCACAACAATCGTAGACATGTCTGGCCAGTCCTCCCAGGGACCAGTTACGGCTTCGAGTCAGATCCCTGCGCCAGTGGCGGCTGCCACCAAAAGTCCCAGGTTCAGACTAAAACGGGCACACTTGTTTGATCTGTCCTCCCAGGGACCAGGTACGGCTTCGATTCAGATCCCCGCGCCAGTGGCGGCTGCAAATTGCTTTTCCACACCAGTGGCGGCTGCAAGTTGCTTTCCCACACCAGTGGCAGCTGTAAGTTGCTTTCCTGCACCAGTGGTGGCTGCCACTCAGACTTCCACCACAACAGTCGTAGACATGTCTGGCCAGTCCTCCCAGGGACCAGGTGTGGCTTTGAGTCAGATCCCTGCGCCAGTGGCGGCTGCCATCAAAAGTCCCAGGTTCAGACTAAAACGGGCACACTTGTTTGATCTGTCCTCCCAGGGATGACTTTACATTCCTTCTGGCAAAACTCCAGATAATTCTGAGTATTCAAAATGTCACAGAAGATCCTTCTCCGGAACTGACCCTGGCCTGTTATTTAACCACGCTTCTACCTAACGCTAAACTGTACCTACCTCTGCCTGCTCTGGAACTGACCCTGGCCTGTTATATGACCACGCTTCTGCCTACGACTAAACTGTACTTAACTCTGCCTGCTCTGGAACTGACCCTGGCCTATTATATGACCACGCTTCTGACTAACGCTAAACTGTACCTACCTCTGCCTGCTCTGGAACTGACCCTGGACTGTTTGACCATACTTTTTGCCTGCCTCTTGGACTGATCTTTTACTCTGGACTGTATATGGACAGGATCTGGACTGTATATGGACAGGATCCCTGCCTGTACTGACTGTGGACAATGGGGGTAATCCACAAAAGGGATACGCCAGGGATCCCTGTTTCTATCTATGGAACTGATCCACAGAATCAGTTTACCATAGATAGGCAGAAGATCTGACATGTGTAATTGAATTACACTGTCGGATCTTAAGGATGCAATTCTAGGCCGGCCGCTAGGTGGCGAGGCCATTGCGGCCGGCCTAGAATATGCAAATAAACACTTACGGCGATCCACGAACGTTCCGACGGGCCCGTCGCGCTAAATCTACGTCGTTTACGTCGAGTTACGCCGCGTAAAAATAGGGCTGAGTCCTATTTGACTAAGCCCTATTAAGTATGGCCGTCGTTCCCGCGTCGAAATTTTAAACTCTACGTCGTTTGCGTATGGCGCTGGACGGCATTTACGTTAACGTCAAAGCAAATGACGGCGGAGCGACGTCAGTTAGCGCAATGCACGTCGGGTAAGTTACCCGACGGAGCATGCACAGTACGTCCGGCGCGGGAGCGCGCCTAATTTAAATGGGACTCGCCCCATTAGATTCGGCACGCCTTGCGCCGGATGGATTTGAGTTACACCGCCGCAAATTTCCAGGTAAGTGTGTTGTGGATCGATACCTAACTTAGGAAATTTGCGGCAGTGTAACTTAAATCACTTAAGTTACGTTGCGCTGCGGGGCTGTGGATTTGGCCCAATATTCCTGCCTGCTGCCTGGACAATTCCATTCCCTGTCACTGACCATGTCCCTGCCTGGATCAGGGCTCTCCTTCTGTGGACAATTGCACTACTTAAACCACAGGTAATCTTTTGTTTACCATTTACTCAGCAGAATGTATTTTTAGGGTGTTATTCTTGGTATGTACATGCTATGTGCTAGAAATATGAAGGGCCTTCAAAAATGTGATAAATTACGCATCTAATTTCCTTACAATGTTGTTTGCTTTGCAACATGGGGTCACTTTGTGGGTGTTTCCATTGTCCTGTTTGTTGCTCCAGGGCCTTCAAAAGTGTAATAGGTGGTTGAGAGATTAGTAGGTGGATTCAGAGAGAGTTAGGCCGGCGTATCAGTAGATACGCCGACCTAACTCGGAATCTGCACCGTCCTAAGTTTAAGTGTATTCTCAAACTGAGATACACTTAAACCTATCTAAGATACGACGGTGCAGGCTGTCGTATCTTAGGGTGCAATATTTAGGCTGGCCGCTAGGTGGCGCTTCCATTGAGTTTGGCGTAACATATGTAAATAACTAGATACGCCTATTCACAAACGTACGCTTGCCCGTCGCAATAAAAATACGCCGTTTACGTAAGGCGTTTTCAGGAGTAAAGTTATTCCATCAAATAGCTGGACTAGTAATGTTAAGTATGGCCGTCGTTCCCGCGTCGAAATTTGAAAATTTTACATCGTTTGCGTAAGTCGTCCGTGAATAGGGCTGGACGTAATTTACATCCACGTCGAAACCAATACGTCCTTGCGGCGTACTCCAAAAGCTATCAATACTGATGCCACTGATCTTCTACTGCTCAGGCTGACACTACTATTCATTTACCCGCTGACAATCCTGATGTTGCTGATACACCACCAGCTATCCAGTCTGATGCCACTGATCCTCTACCTACTATCCACTCTGACTCTACTAATCCTTTACCTGCTATCCAGCTTGAATCCATTGGTATTTCACCTGTTGCCCAGCCATATGCCACTGATAATTTTTCTGCTGACAAGCCTGATGTCGCTTATATACCACCTGCTGCCCAGCCTGCCTCTGCTCGTTTTGTGCCTGCTGCCCAGCCAGTCTCTGTTTCTAGGGTCAAGATATTACTAATACCTCTGCATCTCCATGCTTGTTGCATGCCTGGCATGAGTTACCCGTTTGGTCCAAGATTCCTATAGAAAAAATTCATAAGCCATTTGCTTATGGTGTGCCAAAACCTGGTGGTCCAGATTTCTGCTTTTTATTTACAGCTCCAGTAGTAGAGGTGTTCTGGGTGAGGGCAGATTTCCATATGATGTTTGGCCTAATCCAGTTGTAATGTGTGCCTCTGCGATTCCAAGGGTATTAGGGGACCTTTGCTGGGGAACCAATGTCTTGGTAAGACCTGAATGACTGTTAAAATACACTTACACTTACACTTACAGCTTCAGTAGTAGAGGTGTTCTGGGGGAGGGCAGATTTCCATATGACGTTTGGCCTAATCCAGTTGTAATGTGTGCCTCTGCGATTCCAAGGGTATTAGGGGACCTTTGCTGGGGAACCAATGTCTTGATAAGACCTGAGTGACTGTTAAAATACACTTACACTTACAGCTTCAGTAGTAGAGGTGTTCTGGGTGAGGGCAGATTTCCATATGACGTTTGGCCTAATCCAGTTGTAATGTGTGCCTCTGCGATTCCAAGGGCATTAGGGGACCTTTGCCGGGGAACCAATGTCTTGGTAAGACCTGGGTGACTGTTAAAATACACTTACACATAAAAATACAGCTTCAGTAGTAGAGGTGTTCTGGGTGAGGGCAGATTTCCATATGATGTTTGTCCTGATCCAGTTGTAATGTGTGCCTCTGCGATTCCAAGTGCGTTAGGGGACCTATGCTGGGGAACCAATGTCTTGGTAAGACCTGGGTGACTGTTAAAATGAAAAGCAGTATATAGTTAAGGACTACATGGTAAGCCTGCAGATAGTCCATGGGATCCCAGCATTGGGATATTTTCTGCCTTGTGGAGCTATAACATCCAAGTGTTGTACTTCTTAAAGGATCTGATCTGCGGGGAACTCAGCCAGCTTCCAGACCCCAGCAGCAGGGCACTCAGCCACGTAGGGCACCTAGCCAGTTATCAAAACCTGGCAGCAGGGTATCTAACAGACTGAAGGACTATCAATTTTCAAATGTACTTTTTATCATATTATAGGACACTTTTAAAGCAGAACAGGTTGCTTTCAACCAAACTATAAAAACATCATATGGCTGGTGTCATGGCTGATCACCTAAAGCACGCCATGAGAACTACAGATCAAACAGAAATTAAGATGGAAGCTTCCTTGCTTGTAAAGGATAAGAAGTCAGTGGATGCAATAATATCCACCAACAATGGTGTCAGTGGGTGCAAAAATCCCCAGCATTGTTGTCAGTAGAGGCAATATTAGCCCCCAAGCATTGGTGTCAGTGGACACAATAATACCTGAACCTAGATAATATTACACCTATTTTAGATGCATGGGTGTGCTAGAGAGCCGCAACCTGGCAGCTGCCTTGCAGCGCAACATCCACACCTCCAGTGGCTCTGGGGAAGACCAGGTGGCTCCTAAGGCCTTGTACTCACGAGCAGACATGTCCGATGAAACCGGTCCGCGGACCGTTTTCATCGGACATGTCTGCCCGGGGACTTCTGTTCGATGGCTGTACACACCATTGAACAGAAGTCCGCGTGTAAACAATACGCGGGGCGTGTCCGCGGTGTCGCCGCGTCGATGACGCGGTGTCGCCACGACGTGGGCGGGCCTGCCTTTTAAATGCTTCCACGCATGCGTCAAAGTCATTCAACGCATGCGAGGGATGGCGGGCGGCTGGACATGTACGGTAGGTCTGTACAGACGACCGTACATGTCCGGGCGGACAGGTTTCCAAAAAATAGCCACAAACCTAGCTGAACTAAAATAAAAATTTAGTACATTCAAAAACACATCAGAATACAGAGAAAAACCTGCTCAAATGCAAACATTTTTGGCTAAAGCTGATAAAGACATCAAACATAACTTAAAAATACCAAAAGTTATAGATTCTACAAGCTATGGTGCCAATCATTGACAATTGATCACAACTGATGTACTGACAGCCTATCTTCTTGAGGCCCTGAAATGTCAAGAAAATACAAATACCTCCCAAATGACCACTTTTTGGAAAGTAAACAGTCCGAGGTTTTTAGTAAGAGGCATGGCAAGTTTTGTGTCATAGCAACAAGTTATTTCTCACACACAGCATATGCATATTTCCAATTAAACCATAAAATACATTCTGCTCCTCCTTCTGAGTATGTCAATATCACACTTTTACACAGTCTGGCCACATAGAGAGGTCCAACATGCAGGGAGCACCAACACTGTTTCTTGGCCTAGGGCAACAAGGCCCAGGCTTGGGCAGCACTTGGCAGGGGGGCAGCATGAAAAGCGTCCCTGTCGGCTTGCACTACACATTCAGTGTAGCGCCAGTCTCATACCTCCCAACCGTCCCGGATTTCGCGAGAATGTCCAGCAAATCGCGATAAATCCCGCGGTCCCGCGTGAAGTGCTATTGTCCCGCGAAACTCCCCCCTGCGATTACCGTGATTCACGGAAAATCCCACGATTGGCGACAAACCCCCCCCGCTCATCAACTTCGATCTACGGAATCCCCCCCGCTCAACAATTTTGATCTGCGCCCCCCCCCACTCAACAACTCCGATCCACGGAATTCCCCCCCCCCGCTCAACAACTTCGAGATCTGCGAACCCCCTCCCGCTCAACAACTCTGATCCGTGGCCCCCCCCGCTCAACAAGTTTGATCCGTGGAACCTCCCCCCGCTCAACAACTCTGATCCACGATTCCCCCCCCCCGCTCAACAACTTGAGCGGGGGGGGTAGTAGAACTCTCCTTCAATCCTTTGCTTGTGTCATTTGTACATATGAAGGAAACTTAATTTTATATTTTTCTATTGATTACTGATTGTTTTTTTACTGACACACTGGACTGGCACGCACTGACCTACACTAACAGAGGACATCCAGATGTACATAAACTGACCGCTCCATGCTTTAGATAGATGTACACACACACACAACCAAATTAGGAGAGAGTAGATCGCACACACAGATTATAGGATGAGGCCTACTACAAACATACACCCAACATTAGAGAAAGGATGACTAGCATCCAGTATTGTAGCTTAGTGTAGTTAGTGTAGGTCCTGCCCTAGAAGAGTCTACCTTGCCGTGGTGGGCAGGCTTGGAATCTCTTGGTCAAAAGTGTATCAGCGAATGGGCGAGAGGATCACTAGATCTTCACTTCTGGCCAATTGATTTTACCAAAGGACTCTTGGTTTATTCATAGTAGAGTATATATAGCTGGGAAAGGAAAAAAATGTGTATAGATCCATAATTATACTTTCATAATACACACAATAAAAAATTGGTATATTTACATTTGAATTGCTTCCTCTTTTATTTAATCCTTTCATGACCGGGGGTCATTACCACTTGGATGCACAGGCCACATTTGTAAGGCTGGAAGGGGCTCTATGGCTACTTCTTCCACTTCTGGTGTGTGTAGGGATGTGTAATAGGTGTTTATGTATTAACATGTGTCCTAACCATGTATATATGTATGCACCGACAAGTCCCTTATGTGACAGTAGTGACAACAAGGTCCTCTCAATGGAGACATCAGGGGTCTTCTAGCTTCACCCCAAGAACAGGATATACAATTAAATCCTGTAATGAAACATTCCCCTTAACTAGGAAAAGATATCACGTTCTCAGGGAATTTTATATACATTTTTAATAAATGTTCTATTCCTACACATTCTCCTAACAAAATATATAGGGAATTCTTTCCTGTTATCCAGGAGTAGAGGATCTACTTTATTCAGAAAAGGTGTTTTTCTGCCCTCACAATCTATACTTTAGTATTAATCCTTTCTCTAGTCCCCAATATTATTGTACAATTCTGAATTCTAAAATCTCTTGCTTCTTAAAGTGACTGTAAAGCTTTACAATGTTTTCCTTAAAATAACAAACTTGTTATACTTATCTGCTCTGCGTAATGGTTTTCACAGAGCAGCCCTGATCCTCCTCTTCTCAGGTCCCCCGTCGGCGCTCCTGGCTCCTCCCCTTGCCTGCTATGGGGCACTTGTGTGTGCTCCATCCGGAGCCTCACTGTCTTTGTCGATTGTGTAAAAAAACTTCTGCACTTGGTGACTATTAACCGCAGCCCGAGTTTTTATGTCGACAGAATGGCACGGCTGCGCAAATGGGCCTATATATGTCCCCTTTAATTTGGTCGCACGTGTGGTCCCACACTCCGTGACCGTGCCCACAGGACCCGCGGACTCGATGTCCACCGGTGTCCCGCGATCGGGTCACAGAGCTGAAGAACGGGCAGATGTCAGTGTAAACACAACATCTCCCCGTTCTTCCTAGTGACATGTCATTGATCGTCTGTTCCCTGTCATCAGTGACGTGTCACAGCAAGCCACGCCCCTGACAGTTAGAATCACTCCCTAGGTCACGCTTAACCCCTTCAGCGCCCCCGACAGGTTAACCCCTTCACTGCCAGTGTCATTTTCACAGTAATCAGTGAATTTTTATAGCACTGATCGCTGTAAAAATTACAATAGTCTCAAAATGGTGTCAAAAGTGTCCGATGTCTCCGCCATAATGTCGCAGTCATGATAAAAATCGCTGATCGCCGCCATTACTAGCAAAAAAAAATAATATTAATAAAAATGCCATAAAACGATCCCCTATTTTTTAGACGCTATAACTTTTGCGCAAACCAATCAATGTACGCCTATTGCGATTTTTTTTTTACCAAAAATATGTAGAAGAATACGTATCGACCTAAACTGAGAAAGAAATGTGTTTTTTTATACATTTTTGGGGATATTTATTATAGCAAAAAGTAAAAAATATTGGGCCAGATTCTTGTAGATCGCCGCATCTCTGCGGCAGCATAACGTATCTCATTTACGTTACGCCACCGCAAGTTTTATGGGCAAGTGCTTGATTCACAAAGCACTTACCTGTAAAGTTGCGGCGGCGTAGCATAAATCCCCTGGCGCAAGCCTGCCTAATTCAAATGTCCCGGGTAGGGGGCGTGGATCATTTAAATTAGGCGCGTTCGCTTCGCAAATCTAACGTAAACGTCGTAACTTCACTGCGTCGACCGCGCGTACGTTCGGGAATTCGCGTATTTTGCTCATTTGCATACTCGACGGGGAAAACGACGTCGGCGACACCTATCGGCAAAAAAAAATAGGATTTTTTGTACTCACCGTAAAATCCTTTTCTCTGACGTCCATGGACGGACACAGCTCCTTAAGTCTTGACAAGTGGGTTATGTTCCTGTTTACAGGAGAGGACTAGGCAGAAACATGTTAAATGGTTAAATACATGTTAAATTAACAGAGTTGAACAGCCCCGCCCAGGGGGCGGTCCCTCCAGACATAACCCTCCTCACTGCAGCATGCAGCCTCAGTTCGTAACAAGCAGTACAAACCTAAAAAGGAGGGGTGGGAGCTGTGTCCGTCCATGGACGTCAGAGAAAAGGATTTTACGGTGAGTACAAAAAATCCTATTTTCTCTTATCGTCCATGGACGGACACAGCTCCTTAAGTCTTGACAAGTGGGACGTCCCCAAGCAGTGTCAAAACGAGGGGTGGGAAATATATCAGTAAAACCAATTTTAACTTCACCCCAAAACAAGCAGAGCTCCTCAAACGGAGGAGATGCAACCTCAAATGGCCGCCTGCAAACGCTAGCGGGCGAAAGCATGATATGATGCACTCACAGCAACCAGGAAATTTTGAAAAACAAAAAACGTGAACGGACGACCAAGTCGCCGCCCTGTACACCTGTGACACCAACGTATGAAGTCGGAAAAAACCCAGGAAGCACCAGGTGCCCTGGTCGAAAGTGCCGCGACCGGAAAAAAGGGGGGCCCGCCCCCTAAGAGCATAGGCCTGTATGACGGTCTGTCAGATCCACCGAGACAGGGTGGTCGACGAGACCGCCAGGCCCTTTGTGGACCAGACACTGACACAAAAGAGGGTCAGATCTCCAAAACGGAGCCGTAGCAGGTAGATACACCCGCAAAGCGCGTACCACGCCAGAAGTATGAAAAGCAACCTCCGTAGGATGCGCCGGCCGAGGGCAAAAAGGATGGACGGAACAATGCCCCTATTCAGGCGAAAGTCCGAGATCACCTTCGGAAGAAGGGAAGGTCGCGGGCGCACCACCACCTAATCCTTATGGAGTATCAAGCATGGCGGCTTGCAAGACAAGCCCACCAGCTCAGAGACCCCTCTAACGGAAGAAAAGGGCCACCTTCCGAGATAGTGTTAAGAGAAAATCTTTATGAAGTTTCCAAAGGGAAAGCTCCTGAGGAACCAAGAGCACCAAAGTCAAAACTCATTGGGGAAGAGATGGGCCAAGAGGGGAAAGAATATGACAAACCCCCTGCAAAAAGAGGTACCCACCAGGGAACGGGCCCCAAAGGGCCACTGAAAGAACACAGCCAAGGCTGAACTCTGTCCCCAAACGGTGCTTAAAAGTAATTTGAGATCCACACCAAGCTGTAAAAAAACATCAGGACCCTGGCCATCGAATACGTTCGTGGACGTCACTTCATCTCTTCGCACCAAGAGATGTAGGTCTGCCAGGTGTGACTGTAGATTCTCCTGGAAGAAGACTACCATGCCCTCAACATGGTTGAGATGACCGAGTCAGACAGACCCCGGTCTCTTAAAGTCTGGCTACCAATAGCCATATTGAGTAAGTTAGTGACTGTACAACAGAAGGAAGTATGGAACCTCGAGACAGAAGGACCTCTCGCCCTGGCGACGGCCAGGGTACCTCCGTTATGAAGTGCCCGAAAACGGCGTACCAATGACGCCAATGTCAATCTGGAGTGATTAGGAACATCGGGATCCCCTCAGCCTCCACTCTATGGAGCACCTGAGGAAGCAACACAAATGGAGGAACGGTATAAGGCCGCTGATACAGACCCCCACAGGGTCACCAGCGCAACTTACGCATCAGTACCAGAGCACTAGACCTGGTCACTACTTCGACACCCTTGCGGTGGAGACGAGCGGCCAGGAGATCCACAAGTGGTAAAAAAACCAAGGCGAGCCCGGCCAACGTAACGACACAGATCTTCCTGGGCTTGAACCCAGAGGCAACTGCCTGCAGGGCAGGCAGTCTACCGCTGAGCCATAATCTCGCCTGCCCTGTGAGACTCACTTCCTGCAAGGGAGCCGAAACACCCCCGGGCACAGAAAACCAGTCACCCTGGTCCAGCATCAGGTGACTCCAGTAGCCCGCCTGCTGGCATACTCATGGTAGACCGAAGCCACGGTCGTGTCGTTGTTGGCTAGTACCTTGCAACCGCCTAGAAAACAAGGAGAATCAAAGCCTGATCAACCAAATAGTGGGACAAAGACCGGTAGACAGGGTCCACAGCACCCAGGCGGCCTCCCACCTAGGTACTAACCAGGCCCGACCCTGGGTAGCCACCAAGATCAGAAGAGAGCAGGCACACTCAGGAAGTTGTGGCCGTAGGTCCATGCAAATCCAGCGACTCTGGGCCGACTGGACCCCCCCAGGGGTCCCCACAATCCGTGAGGCCTGCGTCCGTCGTAAACAACGACCACTGGAAGGATGGAACAACTTCCCGGGCCGAAGATCCGGGGATCTCCGTCCCAACTCAGAAGACTCCGACTAGGTGGCGCACCTGAATCTGGCGATTACAGAGACAAGAAATTTCTTACCACCTGGACAGTATTACCTGGAAAGCCCAAGTGTGGAACGGGGCATACAGTACTGCCTCGAAGAAGGCTACCCACAGGTCCCGGACCAGCATGCACCCGGAGAGAAGACCGATAGCATGATGCTAATACCCTCACTGCAGACTGAAGAGTCTGCAATTTCTCCAGGGGAAGAAGGAACTTCGCTCCCTTTGAGTCGGACTCAGGACCGGCTCCAAATGTTTAGCACCCACCCGAGACTTCGGGGGGTCTGAATGGCTATAAATAGCTCCATTAGGTCTGAGACAGAAGCTGCCCTCAGAAGAAGGTCGTTCAAGAAGCCCACGAGGCAAAACCTCACTGTCCCAACAAAGTTAGGATAATTGCGAGCTCCTAGGCGAAAACCCTCAGTGCCAACGCCAGATTAAGAGGGAGGGCCACAGACTGACAGAAGCCCTCCCCCATCACGGAGCACAGAAAATTCTGTGACATATGCAAAACGGGACATGCATGTATGCATCCCTGCGGGACTTACAAGTCCTGCACTGTTCTCAGGCAGAACGACAAGCCGGGCGAGGAATAAACGAGAAAAGAACTCTGTTCTATGGATAGGCGTAAACCCTATCTAGGACTCTGAAGAGACCACCTCGCAGATACAGGTAGCAGCCCCATGGTGGGTCTAATGGATTCGATCCTATGACCTTGTGCACCGAAGTGCAGGTGGCTTACCACTGCACCATGCAGGACTGCCCCCCATCAGTCAGAGCAGGGAGATTCACTGAATTGTGAACCTGTAAGCCGCCCCCCCACACCTAGAGCAGGGAGGGAAGACGACTGCATATGGCGTTTACGCACCCAGGGACAATTTAGTCCCCCAGCTGAGCCCTTGTCGGCCCCGTACTAATACATACACAAAGTTTGCATGTATATTATGGAAGTGTATGCACACGTCTTTGGAGGGTGGGAGGAAACCGGAGTACCCGGAGGAAACCCACGCAGACACAGAGAGCGACAAAGTAAGCTCCAGCTAGATTGGTGTCAGTGTCCGGAATTCGGACCAATGACTCTTGCTGACAAGTAATGGAATTAACCACTACACCACCGCGTACCATCTCTGAAACAGAAGCACAAATACACCAAAAAGGAAAACTCTGCGCTCCTGGGTGAACATGCAAGCGTCCCACGTCTGAGACACTGTTTCAGTAAACCAGCTGTACTGCAGGGAGAAGTTTAGGCGCCCTCCAGTGGGCAAATTGCAGTATGCGCTTGTTGAAAAATCAACAGCGTTGCATGGCGATTAAAATAATCGGATATAAAAGTTCTTATGCATGAATAGGATCTTCCATCATAAAAGGGGGATATTAAGAGGGGTCCTAGACGACGCGTTTCGCCCTTACAAGAGCTTTGTCACAGTCCTTTTTTTTTTATACTTTTTTTATTATATTGTGTACATTGTGGAAACTTTCCCTTTTTTAACCATATAAAGGACTGGATCTTCCGAAAATTAAAGTGTTAATGTATGTTTTTTTCTTCACAAACATTAAGTGGATTTATAATTGGTGAACTTTTAGGAGCGCAGAGTTTTCCTTTTTGGTGTATTTGTGTATTTGTGGTACTTCAGGGTATCCGGATCTCTGCAGCACGGACTGTTCTCAGCCCATACGAGGGTTTTAAGTATTTCATGGGATATTAGTTATTTCCCATTGAGCGCCAGTGATTTTTTTGTATCAATATTTCTGAAACAGAAGCCCTGGATAACAAGGGCACAGCATTCAAAGAAGCATCACAGACCTATATGAGGCCCTGGACCAACGGGTCCGCTAGCCTAATATCCTTGGTACAGAGACGGTGCTCCTCCACTGTCTGGTGCAAAATGCTCACTCAGAAATTGACTGAGACTCCAGAGTAGTAGCCACAATAGGCCGCAAGACGGACCCCAGCATGGTAAACATGACAAGGGCCAGTACCTCGGATCTTCTAACAGCCAGATCCATACAAGCGGGGACTCCCGTAATAGGGAGAGTGGTCAGCTATACATAACACCCGGAGGATCCCCTGAAAGGGCTCTCCTCAAAAGGGCACTGAACCGCCAGGCGGTGAGGGACTACCTCAGCGGCTTTTCTCATTCCGCATCTTAGAAATTATAAAAGAAGGGCAAGAAGGAGAGAACCTACACAGAGCGGTCTGATTTGTGATCCAAAAAAAAGACCGAGCCCTCGGCGGAAACACAGCTGCACTATACAGCTTAAGAGAGTCCCTTACAGCAGTGAGAAGCGCACCCATAAATGCCTTATCCTGCTTTTTTTTTTTTTTTTTTTTTTTTACTACCCAGGTACCTGGTCCATGGCTCCATAGCAGAAAAAACAAAAGTACCCCCCTGAGGGTGGGACTTTAAAAGGTGACACACAAAAGAAGAGTCATATAAACCATAGACAAAAAGATAAAACACACATTTGGTCACAAATTCAATAATACGGAGCATTCCCCAGGGGATAACAGAGGGAGGGGGCACTCTTTTAACCCCCGCCCGTCCGCATTCCACCCCCAGCCTGGCCCAAAAGTGTCCAGGGCTAACAAAGAAGTCTCTGTGGAGATCCCAGGTGCTAACACCTGCCGCCTTTACAGTGAAAACCCCCACAGGAAAAACCCAGTATCAGACAGTAAAAGGTGCCAGATAACACAGCCCTCTCAGGAAACCCCCCCCCCCCCCGGACAGCGTGCCTTAGCAATGCAGCAAGGGAACGGAGCAGGGAAGGGAGGAGTGCTCCTCCACTGTCAGAGCACCTCCAAACCCCAGGAATGCCCAGCCGTACCAACCCACCGAAGTAGGAGGGACTGTACTTACCCGTCCGAGCGAGGACTCGCTGACGCATTCCTGACAGACATACAACCGCAATGGAGGTAGCTGTCGGCCCGGTCCACTGTGAGTGAGGCAACACCACAGCCCAGTCATATGTGGACCTCGGAGCAAAGCTCACGGCCACCTCAGGAGTCATGAGGTACGGCGTGGCAGACCAAGCCTCTTTGCATAGGTGTGTCCACGCTTGCTGGTCGGACTGAGTAGACTACAAGGATCTATAATATCCAGCCTGTCACTCAGCCGACAGTTGAAAGAAGATTCTTCAAGAAAAAGAGCCTTACGCCTGTCGAATCTAATGCTTATCTATGCGTAACTGATTCTACGAATCAGGCGCATAGATACGACGGGCGGACTTAGAGATACGACGGCGTATCAGGAGATATCTCTTTTGAGAATCTGGGCCATTTTTTTGTTTATAGCGCAAAAAAATAAAAACCGCAGAGGTGATCAAATACCACCAAAAGAAAGCTCTATTTGTGGGAAAAAAAGGATGTCAATTTTGTTTGGGTACAGCGTCGCACGACCGCGCTATTGTCAGTTAAAGCGACGCAGAGCTGAATTGCAAAAAGTGCTCTGGTCAGGAAGGGGCTAAATTATCCCGGGCCTGAAGTGGTTAAAGTGATTGTACACCCTCATCTTATAAAACAACCCATTCGGTTCACAATACAAATGGAAGGAAAACATTTGTCTATAAATATAAAAACCATCATCAATACCTTGATTTTCTTCTTCTTTTTTATAACCACTTGAGCTCCTGGATTTTACCCCCCCCCCCCTCTTTGCTGACTAGGCAGTTTTTTGCAATACGACACTCCGTTATTTTAACTGACAATTGCGCGGTCGTGCGACGTTGTACCCAAACAAAATTGGCGTCTTTTTTTTCCCACAAATAGAGCTTTCTTTTGGTGGTATCTGTTATTTGTTATTTCTTTTATTTTCTGTGCTATAAACAAAAAAAATATATATATATATATATTTTTGACTTTCTGCTATAAAACATCGAATTTCTTCATAACTTTGGGCCAACATGTATTCTGGAATATAATTAGGGAGTTTTTATTTTTTCTTACTAGTAATGCCAGGGACCAGCGAAATTGCCACAGAAAAATCTGACACTTTTTGGGGACCAGTGACACCAATACAGTGATCACTGCTAAAAAAATGCACTGTCACTGGATAAATGAAACTGCCAGGGAAGGGGGTTAACGTCTAGGGTGATCAAAGGGTTAAATGTGTTCCCTAGGTGTGCTTTCTAACTGTAGGGGGTGTGCTTTGACAAAAAAAAAAAGAAAACAGATCCATGTTTCTACATAGCAGAAACATGAGATCCTCAGCTTCCTCTCTGACAGACCTTCGTTCTGCCTCTCTATGAACGATCACGTTTCCGTCAGCCATGCTGATTGGCTCCCGCTGTGTCTAATCACAGCAGGATTCCAGCGGCGCATGCCCCAAAGCCAATGGATGAGATCACGTATAGGTAAATGTATGTGGGGCGATTAATAAGTGATCACATCCACTCGGTTTTCAGCAGCATAAGAGCTGGGGGGGGGGGGGGAGATATCGCAGAGATAACGAAACTGATACCTATAAGGAGATTCCCAATAATCCCACCTTTGTTTACAAAAAACAATTGCAAGGCCTTATTAATAAAGGTTTTGAGTTAAAAATGTTAAATAAAAAAGAAAAGGCCTTTTTAGTGCCCAAGGTTTCCAGAATCCCCACCATTTATTATTTGCCCAAAATTCACAAACACCCCACCCTTCCCCCTGGGCGGCCTATTGTGAGCGGCATTGATTCGGTCACAGCACGAATTTATAGATGTGAAACAAAGGTGTAAAAAATAGGCCTACTATACACCTCTCAGTGCCTGCATGGAACAAAAATTGCAATTTAAAAATCAAACTACACACTGAAGTGCAATAGATCGAAGGAACCAATGAATCGAGAGCTCCTTTTAGAAAGATAAACAATCAAAAGAAGGTATAAAACTAAGCTGCTGTTTAAAATACATAGCAAATCAAAAATAAAAGGTATAAAAAAGCTATAGACCAAACAGTGTCCAAGTCCTATACCAAAACAGCGCTGATGTTGGTAAATAAATGTGGCAAAATATATATATATATATATACATATATATATATATATATATATATATATATATATATATATATATATATATATATATATATATATATATATATATATATATATAAAAGACCAGAGCTTTTTTCAGGGGGAACTTGGGGGAACTCAGTTCCACCACCTTTGGCTCAGACCCTTTGGTGCCTGCTCACCACAATCACTTGTAAACACAGAAGTCTGGTTTCTGTGTTTACAAGTGACAGCTCTGCACTCTGTGTGTAACCCCCCTGAACTCTGAACTCTGTTTGTAATGCAATCCTGGTATTTATTGCCCCTTTAAGACCCTTCTACTGTTTGTGAAATCTGAACGGGGTCCTGGTTGAGTTCCTGCACCTATTTACTGAGAAAAAAAGCTCTGTATAAGACCAACTCCACAGTGATGATTAAGATACTGTAGCTGATAGAGTACAAAACAATAAAGAAAGGTGTCCATGGGTGATCCTATTGAAGAAGACAGCGTGCACCTTCCACCGTAAAATCCAAATCTACCTTGTGGGACAAACACTCCCCCTTTGGGGTTCACACTCACCAGAAAGGAATTAAAACCAGGCAATGTATAAACTTCAAAGGATGTTGCACTCGTCACAACCAAGGGATACACTAACTGCTAGAGGCTCCAATTCATACAAGAAGGACAGAGATATGCCAACATAGCGTAATTCCGTTTATTGTAAACATAAAGAACCCCCCACATAAGAAATCCCCTCATATATTGCACGTACTTGTAAAAGAAGGGGAAGTGAGCATCAATACACCGTCTCCAAAAAGGGGAGAGACGCCGCTTGGACCTCACGTGAATAGCCGAACGCTATCACTTCCTGGTTCCGGGTCTGGCTGCGGTGGAACGCAGACGTCACTTCTTTGCGTTGTGTAGGTCACTCTGACGCGTTTCGTCATTTCCTGACTTCGACAGAGGGCGTGACCACACGACTGAGACGCAGGTTTATAACGCCACTTCCAAACTCCCCGCACCAATCAGCGCAGTCACGGGGCGGCCTTAGATGCTTGACCAGCTGCCGTGACTACCGCCGACAGTAATATCTTGTGGCGAAAGAGGAGCGCATATAAAACCGGAATTGCACTGCACAAATATGAACTAAAACAGCTTAAATAATCAATACATATAAAATGCATTAAATAGCAGAATTCAACAATTCAGTACTATATGAAATATGTGTTAAAAATACACAGCAGTTTAAAAAGCCTAAATCTCAAAAACAACACGCTTATACATAATTGATAATGTAACATAAATAGGAAGAGAAAAATGATAAAAGAACCTATTTATGATAAGGTGCAGAAAAAATGTTAAAATGACACCAAATTAACACTGGTAAATTAAAAATGTATAATTAGATTAGATTAGTAATCACTGATATAACAATTGATATCCAGGTCGATGTTTAACCCTTTCGGCGAAAGGGTATCAACCATGAATATCCATTGAGTCTCTCTTTTAGACAGATCTCTGACCAAATTGGAACCTCTCCACATGGGCTTCAGATGGTCAACTCCCCAGAACTTGAGATTTGTGGAATCCTGATTGTGGAATAATGTGAAATGCAGTGACACATTGTGGTCTTTAAACCCTATTTTGATGTTTGCAATGTGCTCAGCAATTCGTACTTTTAATTGACGTTTAGTACGACCTATATAGATAAGGTCGCACGGGCATTGTAGGGCATATACGACTTGAGATGAATTACATGTAATGAATTCGCTGATAGTGAATTCTTTATTGTTTGAGGTAGAAGTGAATTTCTCAACAGCCCTCAAAGGTCTATTTACCTCACGACATGCCTTACACTTCCTACATGCGTAAAATCCGTCTTGGTCCCCGAAAGAGGATGGTCTGGAAGGGGGATCTAATATTTTCCTTACAATTTTATCTGCAAAACTTTGAGCTTTTCTATATATGAAGCCAGGTTTTTGAGGTAGTACGGTAGATAGGACTTTATCCATCCGTAAAATGTGCCAGTGATTTATGAAACTCTCCTCTCCCTCCTTATATTGCGGATGGAAACCCCAAATAAAATTCCACTCCCGATTATTGGTCGTGAATAGAACTTCTTTATCCTTAAGAAACTCTTCCCTGGGCTGTAGGGCTAATTTGTGTATAATGGAATTTAATGCTTCCTCACGGTAGCCCTTCTCTATGAATTTGCCCTTTATGATTTCTGCTTGTATTAGAAAATCAGCATTCTCTGAGCAGTTTCTCTTAACACGGGTGAGCTGTCCCTTAGGGATGTTTTTCAGCCACATAGGGTGATGGCCACTGCTCAAAGGTAAATAGCTGTTAGAGTCAGTCGGTTTGAAAAACACTTTAGTACACAGTGCATTGGCAGATCTAAAAATCTGCACATCCAAAAAATTGATGGTACTCAAGCTAAAGTCGCTAGTAAGCAAAATATTATTAGAGTTACAATTAAGTTCATCTAAAAATGCTTGGAGGGTAAAAAGTGGGCCATCCCAGATAAAAAACAAGTCATCGATGTACCTTTTGTAAAACAATAACTGTGGTCCTGGAATAGAAAAAATAGTTTTATCTTCCCATTCCCCCATAAACAAATTTGCTATTCTGGGGGCAAAACAGGCCCCCATAGCAACGCCTTTGCATTGGGAATAAAACTCTCCACCGTACCAGAAAAATTTGTGGCCTGAACAAAAGTCTAAGGCATTACTTAGAAAAACTTTTTTGTTGTGTGGGATGTCATCTCGACGGCATAGAGCCCAGTTCATTCCATGAAGTGCATTGTCGTGTTGGATAATGGTGTAGAGGGATGACACATCAGCAGTCACCATATACACCTCTTCCTTCCCAGTAAGGTCCATACTTTGCAACATCTGCAACAAACTCTTTGTGTCCTTTATATAGGCACGGGTATCAGTCACACTTTTTTGTAAATATAAGTCAAGATACTGGCCTAACCGAGATGATATTTTCCCTATCCCATTTACTATTGGTCTCCCAGGGGGACATTGAGTATTTTTGTGGATCTTAGGCAATGTATAAATAGTCGGGAGTCTACTCCCACTGGGGACTAGATACATTCTCTCTCGGTTATTTAGAACTCCTGATCTGTAGCCCATATCTATCAGATATTTCAAATCCGTTTCATATTGTGTCGAGGGGTCTTTATCCAATTTAATGTAGATGCTGTTATCATTTAGCATCTCCATTAGTTGTTTATCATAAAAAACTTTATCAAGGATAACAACTCCCCCCCCCCCTTTATCCACTGGTCGGATTATTATGTTCTTTTTTTCTTCAAGCATCTTAAAGGGGTTGTAAAGACAAAAATATTTTCCTCTTAAATTAAAGTCTGACAGTAGCTAATAAAGTAAAAAGTAATGTTTTGCATTATAACTAGTTTAATACCTGTTGAAATCGAGCTGTTTTATTCACCTCCAGCACTCCTGAATCGTTATTCTCACTGACTTCCTGGTTTTTGGTGTGCGTATTCATTTTTGTTACATCACGGCCTAATGGGAACTACAGTTCCCATTAGGCTTAGCCTCCATGCCTGTGAGGTATAAGAGAGCATCTTCACGCAGGGCTGTAGTCATAGGGAGGGGGTGAGCACATTCTGCTTTCCACCATGCAAAACGGCTCAGATGCTGGTGGAAAGCAAGAAGAGGAGAGACAGGAAATGGCATTTTCAAACCTGGATTACTGTATTTTGGAGGTCAAAAGGAAAAACTAGGTAAGTGATATTTAAATGCTCTAGCTTACAGGAATCAATTGATCTAATAAAAAACGAACCTTTAGTGTTCCTTTAATTCCATTAAGAATATATTGTGGATTAACATTCTTTTTGGGCACTATATGCTCTAGATCTCTAAGTACAAGCCCTTTAAAGACTTCTACTTGCTGATTAGCCTTATTCAAAGGGTTAAACAAAGTTTTTTTTTGCGCAAACCACTATCTAGAGCCACCAAAGCTGTGCCAGTAGTGGGTTTGGGGTTTTTATTAAGGAAATATTTCTTCATATTCACCTTACCATATACTTGTGAATATCAATAAACACATCAAATTTGTTAATGGGTCTTTTCAGGCCACAGTTTAAACCAAGATGTAAAATATTGGTTTCCTGGGAAGATAAAGCAGTGTCACTTAAATTAAAAATACCACCAGTTTTTATACCCTCCTTTTTCTGGACCTTCCGTCCCGCTCTACATCCTCTAAGTCTTATCTCCTTGGGTTGGGATAGTAGACGTAGTCCCTCTCCCAATGAGCTGGCTCTCTCCATTGGGGTTCCATATGCCTGTATACTTGTTGAGGGTGTGACGGTGGTCTGCCCCTCCTCTGTGGGGTACCTCGACCCCATTTATGCCCCCCCCTCCCTAAAAAAGGACGGGAGGATTGAAAATGACCTCTTCCGTTGTTTTCCCATAAAGCTTTCATTTATAGATATGTCTTAGTTTTCAATGATGTGGCTTTGTCTGCCATTATACCCACAGCATAATCATTTTCACACTATCTTTTTCATACACATAATTCCCCTTCCCCATCCATTTCGCGCCTTTTCTGATTTTTATTTAGATTTTTTACTTTTTATATAGTGTCATTCATCTGTATCCATATATGTACACGCAGGCTTGTCCTCATGTAATAGAATGTGATATGTTGGAAGCACAAAGTGTTTTGCATTATTACCGTATGGAAGTCCGGCTCATGCTCTCAAACACTTACGATCCTCGCTCAGGGACTTCATTTCTCCTTTTTATTACGTTACAGTTAATTGGTATCTCAATTATATGAGACCAATGTACATATATAATTTTAATTTTCTAATAACTAGCTAATATAATGTGGTTTCTTTCCACATGTTTTTTTATGTAGACATAAATACAAGCCATAGTTCTAAGTTTTAAAAATTAAAATTAAAAAATAATTAATTTAAACCATTTAGAAATTATTATATGATTGTATGCTTATTTTGTTTATTTTCAGAATTAATTATGGCTTATTCATTTATTTAGATGGCCATTTGTATTTCTCGCCAATTCCTCTCCCCTCTTAGCTGCTGATATATTTACTCATTTGTTTTACATTCGGCCCGCTTCCTGCTTTTAACATCGTTCCAGATGCAGTTCGACTCTATTGTGAGGAGATTCTGTATATAGTCAAGCTCTTCGTCGTTTGTACGACGTATTGGAGCGCAAGCACCATCCTCATACAGAGGTGTGGAACGCATACGTCTTCTCGCTTGACTCCCGTCGTTGTTACGATAATTGGAGCGCAAGCAGTATGACGTATAGAGGCGTGGAATGCAGGCCGTTCCGCCATCTTGCCCGATACCAGAAGTTGCCGTATACGAGGCAGCAGCGAGCAGGTGAGCCTGGCTCTCATTACGCGGGGGCCATTCTTATATATACTGGAGTGGGCTGCAGTGGAGAGACACCACCAGATGACATGTCATTACACAAAACGCGTCGGGAAGACTCCATTGCCGCCTCATCTATATTTTACTACATGCGATGTAACTTCCATTTACATGTAAGTGCAATTGTTTATTAAAACCTTCGCTTTTTTACGCTATCACGCTATGTTGCCTCCTCTCTTCTTCTCCATATCTTTTCACTGTTAAAAACACACCTGAGGGCAAGCTGTAAGCCATTTGGGCTAGTGCATACTCATCATCTAGGTGAATGCTACTCTGTTGAAGAGCTATTGGTCGATCCCTTGTTCCTTGAGAAGCTTTCCATGATGTCCTTATCGGTTTTAAAGCCTGTTTGACTCATGAAATATATATTTCTTTGAGTCCATGATTTCTGGTACGCTTGCATCCTTATCGGTGGGGGGTAATTTTATCGCACAAAGTCACTTTAGTAAATTTATGTCTCATCACTTCAACGTTTCAGTTTCAACTACACTTGTGACACGCGGTGGATGTTTTGTCACTCAGATTTATATGGACATTTAATTATTTGGTCTCATCATTGTTTATCAGTTGCAATTATCTTGCGACCTCCGTTTGAGAACATTAGGGAGATTCCCTTATTGACGCTTTCCCAGAAGGTGGTTTTTCTGGTGGCAATTACATCAGTCAGGCGGGTTTCTGAATTGGCGGCCTTGTCTTGCAAGGCTCCCTATTTAATCATCCACAGGGATAAGGTGGTGGTGCGTCCGCAGCCGTCGTTCCTGCCTAAGGTTGTTTTGGCCTTTCACCTTAATGAGGACATTCTTCTTCAATCCTTGTGTCCTCGGCCGGTGAATCCAAAGGAGGCTGCAATGCATTACCTGGACATAGTTCGAGCCCTGCGAGTGTACCTGTCTGCTACAGCTCAGTTTCGGAGGTCGGATTCACTGTTCGTGTCGGTGACTGGTCCTAAGAAGGGTTTGGTGGTCTCGTCAGCCACCATTTCTAGGTGGATCAGGCAGGTCGTGCTTCAGTCCTATGCTCTAAAGGGGCGGGCGCCTCCCTTCCCGGTTACGGCGCATTCGACCAGGTCAATTGGTGCCCCTTGGACTTCCCGCTATCAAGCGTTTCACAGGTGTGTAAGGCGGCGACCTGTAAGGTGGCTGTTTAAGGTTGTAGTTCCTCTATTGAGGAGCTCTGGTTTGTTTGGGGTGAAGTTGGTTTGCTGTGTTTTTCCCACCCCTTGTTCCTTTGACACTGCTTGGGGACGTCCCTAAGGTCAAGATGCTGCTGTGTCCGTCCATGAACGGAAGAGAAAATAGGATTTTTGTACTCACCGTAAAATCCATTTCTCTAAGTTCATGGACGGACACAGCACCCACCCCTCCTTTGTTTGTACTGCTTGTTGACGAACTGAGGCTGCAGATGCAGAGAGAAGGGGATGTACCCGGGGGAACCGCCCCCTGGGAGGTACTGTACTGTGTGATGTGTTTTAACACTTAACATGCTGTTTTTCTGCCTAGTCAATCTCCTAGAAGAAGGATAATACCCTAAGGTCAAGATGCTGCTGTGTCCGTCCATGAACTCAGAGTAATGGATTTTACGGTGAGTACAAAAATCCTATTTTTCCACAATAATATTACACAAGGAGACACTGCACATAAAGGCCCATATTCTCAAAGGGCTTACGACGGCGCAACGCCATGTACGCCGTCGTAAGTCCTAATCTGGGCCATCGTATCAATGCGACTGATTCTTAGAATCAGTTATGCATAGATATCCATTAGATCCGACAGGCGTCGGATCTTAAATGCAATTTTTTTTTGTCTGCTAGGTGTCGCCCATGTCGTTTTCCCCGTCGAGTATGCAAATTAGCTAGATACGCGAATTCCGGAACGTACGTGCGGTCGACGCAGTGAAGTTACAACGTTTACATTAGGTTTGCCCAGCGTAAAGTTGCCCCTGCTATATGAGGGCAACCAATGTTAAGTATGGGCGTCGATCCCGCGTCGAAATTTAAAAATTTACGTCGTTTGCGTAAGTCGTCCGTGAATGGGGCTGGACGCCATTTACGTTCACGTCAAAACCAATGATATCCTTGCAACGTCATTTGGAGCAATGCACCCTGGGATAGTTTACGAACGGCGCATGCGCAGTACGTTCGGGCGCGGGAACGCGCCTTAATTTAAATACTACCCGCCCCCTACACGCTCTAATTTGAATTAGGCGGGCTAGCGCCAGGTGATTTACGCTACGCCGCGCAACTTTACACGCATAGTGCTTTGTGAATAAAGCACTTGCCTGTAAAACTTGCGGCGGCGTAACGTAAATGAGATACGTTACGCCCGCACAGTTTTGCGCGATTCTACGAGAATCTGGGCCTATATAATCTTTTTACAGAGCGGATTACATGATTTTACAAGGACAAGTTTTATTTTTGGGATTACAGAATTTCACAGGGGGACTTTTTTTTGCATACTGTAAATGAATAAGACATCGCCTGAAAATAAGCCCTAGTGTGTATTTTGTAGCCAAAATTAATATAAGACCAGGTCTTATGCTGCGTACACACGACCGTTTTTCGGGTTGTAAAAAATGACTTTTTTTATGTCATTAAAAACTATTGTGTGTGGGCTCCAGAGCTTTTTTCACGAGGTAAAAAATGGGCATTAAAAAATTCGAACATGCTCTAATTTTTCACTACGTTTTTAACGTTGTCGTTTTTAACGTCGTAAAAAATGGTCGTATGTGGGATTTAACAACGTGAAAAAAACGCCCATGCTCAGAAGCAAGTTATGAGACGGGAGCGCTCGTTCTGGTAAAACTAGCGTTCGTAATGGAGTAAGTACATTGATCACGCTGTAACCGGCTGAAAAGCGCGAATCGTGTGTAGGCAAGGCCGTTTTTAATGATCGTGTTGAAAAAAACTTTTCTACACCATTAAAAACTGCATTTTTTACAATCCGAAAAACGGTCGTGTGTACGCGGCATTATTTTCAGGGGGAACACGGTAGTATCATTACTTTAACTCCTAGTTGTTATTATTGCAAGGATTTTTTTTAATTTAGAATTTCACCACATTTAAAGAATTTGCACACTTTTTCTAGCATTGCATACAACATTGATAATAGTTCTCACATTATGAGCACCTGCAATAAATGCTGTAACCATAGTGAACTTTGAATTGTCAAAGGGAAAGGTTCCCCCTAGTGGTTAGAAGATATTCTTTTTAGCTCAGTATAAAGGTTATTATGCTCCTGTTTCTGCAGATAAACAAGTCATGCTATAGCACTGCACTTGGTAATGAATCAACAATGAAGAAACAAAACAGTTATATACAGGATATATATATATATACACACACACACACATATTTATATATATATATAGGGCTTGTTTTCAGGGGGAACGTGGGGGAACGCAGTTCCGGCACCTCCGGCAATTAATGTATGCAGGCCAGAGGTGGGGAGGGGGCGCCGGAGAGCCTCAGAAACACACGGAAAGGCCAGAGGACAGCTCGGCTCCACTCGGCTTTGGCGCCCCCCCCACCTCAGGCCAAACGCGATACTGAACACCAATTTGGCTTGAATCCTGCTCGTTTTGCAAGATAACACTCGCAAACCGTGTTAGCATTTTTAAAAATACAGAGCTCGTATTGCGATACAATCCGAGGTCCCACTGTATATACATCCTGCAGACTGTCCCACAAGACCCAGGACACTGTTCAGAGTGACAGTGGGGAGCTGAGTGCTGGAACACTCTACCGAGATTATACCTGGGTCTCACTATCAATGTATGACTGCTAACAACCCTACTAGTCTGTTAATATAATCTAGAGGTAGCAATACGCAAATGATAATACCATAAAATCCAATAGCAATATGCAAGGTAAGTAAATAAAAAACCTAATGCATGATGTATATGTGGAATAATATCGCACAGCTCCGGCATGCAGTGCAACCACAGCGTTCTGGTGTGAACAAGACACACTGAAAACTATTGTTTTCTGTGTGTCATTGCAGTTACCTGCGATAATCCATGAGGAAGAATGTAGGTGACTGCACATAGTCTGAACAGGTAAATTAGATTCCAGATGCATCAAAATAAAAAAGGTGGGGCAGATCCACAGACAGAGTACGCCAGCGTATCTACTGATACGCCGGCGTACTTTCAAATTACCCGCGTCATATCTTTGGTTTGAATCCTCAAACCAAGATACGACGGCATCTGGGTTTGATCCGACAGGTGTACGTCCTCGTACGCCTTCGGATCTAAGATGCAATACTTTGGCGTCCGCTGGGTGGCGTTCACGTCGTTTTCTGCGTCGGGTATGCAAATTAGCTATTTCCGACGATCCACGAACATACGCGCGGCCGTCGCATTCTCTTACGTCGTCTCTAGTCGGCTTTTTCCGGCATATAGTTAAAGCTGCTATTTTGCGGCGTATAGTTAGAATTGCCATGTTAAGTATGGCCGTCGTTTCTGTGTTGAAATTTGAAGTTTTTTTTTTTCCGCGTAAGTCGTCTGTGAATCGGATGGACGTAAATTACGTCTAAGTTAAAAAAATTACGCCGTTGCGACGTCATTTAGTGCAATGCACGGCGGGAAATTTTGAAACGGAGCATGCACAGTTAATTCGGCGCAGGGACGCCAATTTGAATTCCGCCGCCAGAAATACACTACGCCGCCGTAACTTACGGTGCGAATTCTTCCAGGATTCGATTTAAAGCCAGGTAAGATACGGCGGCGTAGTGTATCTCTAAAACGCTGCACACATACGGACCGACAGGCTGTTTTTCATCCATCCATTGACGGATGAAAAACAGACATCAATGCATTCCTATAGAAAAACTGATGGCAACAGATGATCCTTCATTTGCATCTGTTTTCATCCGCTTCCGTCAGCATCTGTTTTTTTTTAATCCGTCAAAAAACGGAACGTATGAAAAACGGATGTTAGCGGACATCATCCGCTTACATCTGATCTGCTGAAATCCATTTTTTTTAATTTACACATCTGTTCAATGCAATGATGGGATTAAGATAAAGTTAACAATTTGTGTGGACCTCCGCTTTAACAGCCAGCATAGCGACCCCAAACTGCACCTAAAAACAATCAATGGGTGCGGTTATGGTGCGTTTCCCATTGTCTTCAATGGAAGGTGCATCTTTGGTGTCTCATAGGATATAAAGGCAAATAATTTTGCATGTGCTTTTATCCCGCTAAAAAGGTGCGTTCCAGTTTGGCAAAAGCGCATCAGTGTGAAAGGGCCCTAAGTGTTGCCAATTCTGCCACTGTATTGGATGGCGTTTGTGTACAAAGGGTAGATTGTATTCGCAGAAGTAGGACAAGCCACTGGCACAAAACTTTGTGAAGCTGTGTTTTTTTCTTACTCATTCTTATACCAAACTAAAAAAATGGTTCATGTAATCAGACATTTATATTTCATACTTAGGCAAATCATTTATATTGTGTTTTTGTGTATCCCAAGTGCGGCTTTGCCTGTTCTTTCAGATAAAAGTCATTTTTTTAATGTCATCTAATAGTACAAGTCTCTGGGTAATGTGCACAGTTTGTAGAGCACATTATTGATGTATATTTTAGCAGCAACATTAAACACTTTGAATGTGGAGTGGCTATATTTCTAAAAGATTTTCTAAATTGATATGTCATTAAAGAACAACTGCAACCAAGCCGTTTTTTCTTTATTCTTGGTGTTGGATAGATGTCAGTTTTTTATTGCTGTTTGTGTTCCCACTGGGGAAGATTTCCTTTCACTTCCTGTCCTGGTGACACTGGCCAAGAACTGAGGGGATATAAAGATACAGGGCCAGATTCACAAAGAGATACGACAGTGTATCGCCGGATACGCCGTCGTATCTCTGAGTGCGGGCCGTCGTATCTATGCGACTGATTCATAGAATCAGTTACGCATAGATATCCTTAAGATCCGACAGGTGTAACTGTATTACACCGTCGGATCTTAGGCTGCAATTCCAGGCCGGCCGCTAGGTGGGGTTTCGGTTTATTTACGTGACGAATATGCAAATGAGGAGATACGCCGATTCAGAAACGAACGACCGCCCGTCGCTTTTTTTTTACGTCGTTTGCGTTCGGCTTTTTCCGGCGTATAGTTACCCCTGGGTCTATGAGGCGCAGCCAATGTTAAGTATGGCCGTCGTTCCCGCGCCGAGTTTTGAATTTTTACGTCGTTTCTTGTAAGTCGATTTACAAAAGAGCTGGACGCAAGTTACGCTCACGCCGTAACCAACGACGTCCTAGCGACGTCATTTGAACCAATGCACGCTGGGAAATTTAGCCAGCGGCGCATGCGCAGTTCAATCGGCGCGGGGACGCGCCTGATTTAAATACTACACTCCCCCTAGCCGCGGAATTTGAATTCCGCCGGGGGATTTACGATACGCCGCCGCAAGTTTTGAGGTAAGTGCTTTGTGAATTACCCACTTGCCTCAAAAACTTGCGGCGGCGGATCTTAAATCAGGTTAGCGGATCTTTAGATCCGCCTAACCTATGTGAATCTGGCCCACAGGCTTCAATACAAAAATTGTATCCGTCCCCAGTCAATCCAAAACGAAAAAATAAATAAAAATTAATTGGTTATGTAGCCCTAGCTGGTGGCCTCTTTAACCGCTTAAGGACCACCGCACGCAGATTTACGTTGACAGAATGGCACGGACAGGAAAATGGGCGTATAGGTACGTCCCCTTTAATTTGCCACTGTGTGGTCGTGCATGCGCCGCCCGGCGAACTCTATGTCCGCCGGTTTCCCCCGATCGTGTCACGGAGTTGAAGAACGAGGAGATGTCAGTGTAAACACAACATCTCCCCGTTCTTCCTAGTGACATGTCACTGATCGAATGTTCCCTCTCATCGGGAACAGCGATCAGTGACGTGTCACTCGTAGCCACGACCCCTAACAGTGTGTCACCCTAGGACACACCTAACCCCTTCAGCGCCCCCTACATGTTAACCCCTTCACTGCTAGTATCCTTTTTACAGTAATCATTGCATTTTTATAGCACTGATCGCTGTAAAAATGACAATAGTCCCAAAATGGTGTCAAGAGTGTCCGATGTGTCTGCCATAATATCGCTGTCATGATAAAAATCGCTGATCGCCACCATTACCAGTAAGAAAAAAAATGCCATAAAGCTATCCCCTATTTTGTAGACACTATAACTTTTGAGCAAACAAATCAATCAATGCTTATTGCGATTTTTTTTTTTTTCACCAAAAATATGTAGAAGAATACGTATCGGCCTAAACTGTGAAAAAAAGTTTTTTAATATATTTTTTGGTGATATTTATTATAGCAATAATATAGAATTTTTTTCAAAATTGTCGCTTTATTTTTATTTATAGTTAAAAAAATTAAAGCTGCATCATTGGACAGGATTAAGCCCCCGCTCACATGACCAGAGCCAAGGAGAACCCAAGAAAGAGAGATAGGGGTAGATTCAGATAGAAGTTACGCTGGTGTATCTATTGATACGCCGCGTAACTTCTAGGATGCTCCGGCATATCTTTTTTCTGTATTCAGAAAACAAGATACGCCGGAATTTGGCTCAGATCCGACTGGCGTAAGTCTCTTACATCGTCGTATGTTAGTTGCATATTTACGCCGGCCGCTAGGTGGCACTTCCATCGAATTACGCGAGGAATATGCAAATTAGGTCGATACGTCGATTCAGAAGCGTGCGTACGTCCGCCCCGGCGCATTTTTTTACGTCGTTTACGTTAGGCTTTTTCCGGCGTAAAGTTACCCCTGCTATATGAGGCGTATCATCCTATCTTAAGTATGGACGTCGGGCCAGCGTCGAATTTTCCGTCGATTACGTCGTTTGCGTAAGTTGTTCGCGAATAGGGCTGTGCGTAATTTACGTTCACGTCGAAAGCATTGGCTTTTTGCAGGTTAGTTTGGAGCATGGAACTGGGTTACGTTCACGGACGGCGCATTCGCCGTTAGTCAAAAACGTCATTTACCCGGGGTCATGTTTTATTTACATAAAACACGCCCACCTCTTTACAATTTGAATTAGGCACGCTTACGCCGGCAAATTTACGCTACGGCGCACCGTAAATTAGGGCGCAGGTTCTTGGTGAATACAGAACCTGCCTCATAAAGTTACGGCAGCGGTAGCGTATGTGACATACGCTACGCCCGCACAAAGTTACGGCGGGCTATCTGAATCTAGCCCATTGTTGGAAAGAAAAGAGCTACTGGAGCCTACGTAGAGGACTGTGCAGCAGGCTGAGAGAGGGAAGCACAGGACAGAACCCCAGTGAGTGGTGCATGAGAGGGAGTAAGACTGGTGGCAGCAGGGGGCAGGGATTAGGTCAATTGCAACTCCGGAGACCCACAAGGCCACCTTGGACTTGGAACAGAGTGCAGGCTAAAGAGGAGAGGTCCAGAGCACTGCGAGCTACCTATTTCTTCACTCCTCCCTGAGAGACATGCCAATAGAGCAGAAGCCACAGACAGACAGTCAGGGCTCACCTACCACTCACCATCATCGAGCCATGACAGTGCGGCCTACCTCTCATCCATGTCCTTCCAGCCTATTGGACTGGCCATCAGGAGAGATGGAGACATACCTCATTGTAATGTTTTTTGTTCCTGTGTTTGGCATCAGGTTAACTCTTTGTTTAACCACTTCCATACTGGGCACTTAAACACTCTCCTGACCAGACCAATTTTCAGCTTTCAGGGCTCTCACACTTTGAATGACAATTACTCAGTCATGCAACACTGTACCCAAATGATTTTTTTGTCCTTTTTTTCCCACAAATAGAGCTTTCTTTTGGTGGTATTTGATCACCTCTGGGTTTTTTATTTTTTGCGCTATTAATGAAAAAAGACCGAAAATTTAGAAAAAAAATGTTTTTTTCTTAGTTTCTGTGATAAAATTTTGCAAAATATTAATTTTTCTTCATAAATTTTGGCCACAATTTATACTGCTACATGTCTTTGATAAAAATAACCCAATTTTTTTGGAAATTATTTGGTCTGTGTGAAAGTTTTAGAGTCTACAAGCTATAGTGCAAATCATAATAAATTATCACATCTGATCACACCTGATGTTTTGAAGGCCTATCTCATTTCTTGAGACCCTAACAAGCCAGGAAAGTACAAATTCCCCCCAAATAACCCCTTTTTGGAAAGTAGACATCCCAAGGTATTTAGTAAGAGGCATGGTGAGTTATTTGAAGTTGTCATTTTTTCCCAAAACACTTTGCAAAATTAAGATTTTTATTTTTTATTAAAAAAAATTCTCAAAAGTGTCATTGTAATAGCTTATTTCTCTCACATGGCATGTGCATACCACAAATGACACCCCAAAATACATTCTGCTACTCTTCCTGAGTAAAACGATACCCCATGTGTGAGACTTTTCCACTGCCTGGCCACATACCGATGCCCAACCTGCAGGGAGCGCCATCAGGGGTTTTAGGAGCATAAATTGCACATCTAACTAGTTGACAACCTATTACAATTTAGAAGGCCCTGGAACACCAGGACAATGGAATTACCCACAAAATGACCCCATTTTGGAAAGCTAACACCCTAACGTATAATCTATGAGGCATAATGAGTCTTTTGAACGGTTCATTTTTTTCCAGAAGTTTTTGGAATATGTGGAAAAAAAATGAAAACGCATTTTTTTTACACAAAGTTGTCCATTGATAAGATATTTCCAACACATAGCATGTACATAGCAAAAATGACACCCCAAAATACATTCTGCTATTCCTCCTGAGTAAAACGATACCCCATGTGTGAGACTTTTTCACTGCATGGCCACATACAGATGCCCAACATGCAGGGAGCGCCATCAGGGGTTTTAGGAGCATAAATTGCACATCTAACTAGTTGACAACCTATTACACGTTTGAAGGCCCTGGAACACCAGGACAATGGAATTACCCACAAAATGACCCCATTTTGGAAAGCTAACACCCCAACGTATAATCTATGAGGCATAATGAGTCTTTTGAACGGTTCATTTTTTTCCAGAAGTTTTTGGAATATGTGGAAAAAAAATGAAAACGCATTTTTTTTACACAAAGTTGTCCATTGATAAGATATTTCCAACACATAGCATGTACATAGCAAAAATGACACCCCAAAATACATTCTGCTATTCCTCCTGAGTAAAACGATACCCCATGTGTGAGACTTCTACACAGCCTGACCACATATAGAGATCCAACATGCAAGGAACACCGTCAGGTGTTCCAGAGACACATAGCATGCACATACCATGAATTACACCCCAAAATACATTATGCTGAGCAAAGCGTAAACAAAAGATTACCTTGGTAATAGTAGCGCAGTTCTACACAGCAGGATAGCACTGGTCCAGGCAGCAGGCAGGGACTTGGTCAGCAACGTCCAGGCAGGGATACTGCAGGTGGTCAGTTCATGCAACAGGCAGAGGCATGATGGCATAGGTCCTACAGGCAGCAGGCAGAAGGAGGGCCTCGTTCAGGACAGAATGGGGACAGGGGTAGAGGCTTCTCCCACCCAAATCTCTTTGAAGCCTCCGGGCAACCAGACCCTAATCTAGCATGAGAAAACAAAAAAGTTTTCTTCATCCAGAAAAACTTTTCTGGCGCCCCTCACATATGTGAGACCCCTTTGTTGAATCCCACTAGTCCAGTAGCAGGGTACAAGATCAGTCCAAGAGGCAGGCAAAAGGCATGGTCAAACAGTCCGAGGTCAGTTCCAGATCAGGCAGAGGCAGTACAGAATCGTTAGGCAGAAGAATGGTCGAAAAACAGTCCAGGGTCAATTCCAAATCGGGCAGAGGTATTACAAAATCGTTGGGCAGAAGAATGGTCAAAAAACAGTCCAGGGTCAATTCCAAATCAGGCAGCGGTATTACAAAATCATTAGGCAGAAGGGTGGTCCAATAACAAGCCGGGGTCAGTTACAAAAGCAGGCAGTGGCATAGGGGGTGAGAAGGCAGGAACGGAGGATTACGTTTACCATACTAAACTAATACTTTAGTTTAGTATGGTAACGTTTGAAACAGTCAGTTATACAGAGGCCGGCTTTGGAAGGACACTCTGCACAATAATAAACTGTGTCCCGTCTGACTCCTCCACTGGTACACACTTTAAAATTTTTTTGAGCTCGTCGGCCTGATGCTGTGGGAGGGATCTTATCCGGGAAGTGCCGTTCGGAGAGCCGACTTAGAACATCTGATCGGATGTTTTGGGGCAGGTCGTTCGGGAATATCAGGGAAGTGGTAATTTCCTCCAGGTAGCCAAGGAAGGGTAGGGGGTTTTGGGTTGATTTGCGGTAAACAATATGGGAGTTGTAGACGGCCAAATGAAAAAAATAAATTGCTACCTTTTTGTACCAATGGTACGTGCGTCTTGTGGCAAGGTATGGTTCCAACATTTGGTCGTTTAAGTCGACTCCCCCCATGAACAAATTGTAGTCCTGAATGCAGGTGGGTTTTTGGATGGTGGTGCCACGCCTTCTGCGGGTTTCAACAAAAGAATCGTTGTGGATGGAGGACAACATATATACGTCTCTTCTGTCCCTCCACTTCACTGCCAGAACCTCCTTGTTGCGCATACTCGCCGATTCCCCTTTCTTCAGCTTTGTATTCACAAGGCTTTGCGGAAAGCCTTTCCGGTTCTTTCTGGCGGTGCCACATGCTGGCGTCTTCTTTCGGTGCGGGTTGTGGAACAGAGGAAGAGACGTATAGAAGTTGTCCACGTACAGGTGGTATCCTTTATCAAGGAGGGGGTTGATGAGTTGCCAGACAACTTTCCCACTTGATCCCAAGTAGTCTGGGCAATCGGGGGGATTCAGCTGGGTGTCCTTCCCTTCGTACACCAAAAAGGAATACAGGTACCCTGTGGCTCGTTCGCAAAGTTTGTAGACCTTCACCCCATAGCGGGCCCTTTTGCTGGGTATAAATTGTTTGATTTTAAGTCGGCCACAAAATTTTACTAGGGACTCGTCGACACATACGTTTTGTTCCGGGGTATATATTTGGGGGAATAATTGCGAAAAATAATCTAATAAGGGGCGAATTTTGAAAAGCCTGTCAAAATTGGGGTCATTTCGGGGAAGGCACTGTGTATTATCATTGAAGTGGAGGAACCTCATGATTATAAAATATCGGGATCTGGGCATTGTTGTGGAGAAAATTGGCATGTGGTAAATGGGGCGTTTTGAACAAAAGGAATGTTTTTCATTTTTTGGGTTGAGTCCCATGCAAAAAGTGAGGCCTAAAAAAATCCTGAACTCATCCACTGTAAGGTCTCTCCACTGGAAGGGACGGGCATAGGACGATGTGGGGTTCTTGATGATAAATTGTTGGGCATACAAGTTGCACTGGGCCACAATGCTAGAAAGCAGTTCCTCAGGGAAAAATAAATCGAAAAATTGAATTGGGGAAAAATTGTCCGTGTTTACCTGGACTCCTGGCTGGGCAGTGAAAGGGGGAATGTTGGCTTCTCCTGAATTTGGAGGAAGCCACAGGGGGTACTGAAGGGCATAGGGAAGGCTGGCATGGGTCCTTGGCCTTTGTTGCTGGGGTACTGCGGTGCTGGTGGATGGCAATTCGGTAGAGGTGGATGGCACGACGGTACTGGTGGATGGCACTTCAGTATTGGTGGATGGCATGTCGGTGCTGGTGGATGGCATGTCGGTGCTGGTGGATGCCACTGCCTCCTCACCAGAGCGCCTTCTTTTGGCGGGCTGACCATCTTCCCCCTCTGAGCCTGTCGCTGTTCCACTGGTGTAGACTGGCTCATAGTCTACGTCCGAATCCGATTGGGAATCAGAAACAGGGAGCTCCACATTGCTCTCATCAGGTGCAGAAATAATCTGAAATGCCTCCTGTAAGGAATAGCGACGTTTTGACATTGCTGGCGGTGTGTGTGTGGCACAGATGTACACTGAGGTGGCACAGATGGGCAGAGACGGGGACTGAGGTGGCAGAGATGGGGACTGAGGTGGCAGAGATGGGGACTGCGGTGGTGGAACAGATGTACACTGATGAGGCAGCACAGATGTGTACTGATTGCACAGATGTGCACGGATGAGGCGGCACAGATGTGCGCTGAGGCGGCACAGATGGGCACTGAGGTGTTGCAGATGGGCCCTGATCACAGGTGGGCACAGGCGGTACTGATGGCACAGGCGGTACTGATGGCACAGGCGGTACTGATGGCACAGGTGGTACTGATGGCACAGGCAGTACTGATGGCACAGGTGGTACTGATGGCACAGGCGGTACTGATGGCACGGGCGGTACTGATGGCACGGGCGGTACTGATGGCACGGGCGGTACGGACGGTACTGATGGCACGGGCGGTACTGATGGCACAGGCGGGCACAGGTGGTACTGTGGCACAGGTGGTACGGTGGCACAGGCGGTACTGTGGCACGGGCGGTACTGTGGCACGGGCGGTACTGATGGCACGGGCGGTACTGATGGCACAGGCGGTACTGATGGCACAGGCGGTACTGGTGGCACAGGCGGGCACAGGTGGTACGGTGGTACGGGCGGTACTGTGGCACGGGCGGTACTGTGGCACGGGCGGTACTGTGGCACGGGCTGTACTGTGGCACAGGTGGGCACAGGTGGTACTGGTGGGCACCAGGTGGGCACTGGTGGTACTAGGTGGGCACTGGTGGTACCAGGTGGGCACTGGTGGTACCAGGTGGGTACAGGTGGTACCAGGTGGGTACAGGTGGGCACTGATTGGGCACTTATTGGGCGCTGATGGGCACTTTTTTTAACTTTTTATAATATTTTCACTGTAGCAAAATGTTTCAACTCACTCTCTCTCCACACACGTGGCGTCTGTGTGTGGAGAGAGAGACGGCAATGAGAGATGATCTCATATGTTTACATATGAGATCATCCGTCATTGGCTGTCCAGATCGCGCTGTAAATAGCCGCTGTGATTGGCTATTTACCGCGATCTGTGTGCGGCTGTATCCAGGGGACGCGGCGATGACAGTAGTTCCCCGCTGCGCGCTCGTGAGCGCGCGCGGGGAACGAGCAAAGGGGAGGCCGTAAAAACACGGCCTGTTAGAAATTCAGAGCCGCGCTGAGGCCGTACAAAGTCGTACGGCCGTCAGCAACTGGTTAAACAGTTCAGTTCCGGGAAGATTTACACCCCCCCCCCCCCCACTATAAAACATATCCAATAAAAAATAAAAAATAAAATCTTCATCTGTTTAGGCCAATATGTATTCTGCTACATATTTTTGTTAAAAAAATCTTAATAAGCGCATATTGATTGGTTTACAAACTATGGTCTACAAACTATGGGATATATTTATGGATTTTGTTTTCTTTTTCTGCTAGTAATGGCGGCAATCAGCGACTTAGAGCGGGACTGCGATATTGCAGCAGACAAACTGGACACTTTTTTGGGGACCAGTGACACTAATACAGTGATCAATGTTAAAAATATGCACTGTCACTTTACTAATGACACTGGTTGGGAAAGGGTTTATATTAGAGGCAATCAGAGAGTTAACTGTGTGCCTAGTTGGTGTTTTACTGCTCTGGGGGAGGTGCTTTGACTGGAGGAAGGCATAGATCAGTGTTCCTTTGCAGGAACACAGAATCAATGCCTTCCTGATGCCGCGTACACACGATCATTTTTCGGCATTAAAAAACAACGTTTTTAAAAAATGTCATTTAAAATGATCGTGTGTGGGCTTCACATCATTTTTTGGGTTCTGAAAAATGACAAAAAATTATGTTTTAAATGATGTCGTATTTTGGGTTGTAAAAAATTATCATCTGTGGGCTAAAACGACGTTAAAAACCTGTGCATGCTCAGAAGCAAGTTATGAGACGGGAGCGCTCGTTCTGGTAAAACTACCATTCGTAATGGAGTAAGCACATTCATCACGCTGTAACAGACAGAAAAGCGCGAATCGTCTTTTACTAACAGGAAATCAGCTAAAGCAGCCCCAAGGGTGGCGTCATCCGCATGGAACTTCCCCTTTATACTGCCGTCGTACATGTTGTAGGTCACCGCGCTTTGCTAGAGCATTTTTTTAAAACGATAGTGTGTGGGCAACGTCGTTTTAATGATGAAGTTGGAAAAAAATATGTTTTTTCTACATGCCGAAAACGTCGTTTTTTTCATGCCGAAAAATGATCGTGTGTACGCGGTATTACTGACAGAACAGCGATCTGCCTTGTTTACATAGGCAGATCACGGCTTTGCCTGTGTACAGAATGATCAACGGGTGCCCGCTTCAATCGTGTCCGTGGGGCCTGTTGATCAGCTCCCGCTGTGCAGAATCACAGGGCGAGCAAACCGCCAAAGGCATGCACTTGCGTCTGATAATCAGAAGTGCAGGATCATATATATATATATATATATATATATATATATATATACACACACACACACACACAGGGATGGACTGGCCATAGGGACTACAGGGAGATTCCCGGTGGGCCGATGGCTCAGTGGGCCGTTTTTTTAAAACAGAGATGCTGCTTGGAGGACTTTTTTTAACACCCTGGCAGCGCCCCGGTGTGAAAGCAATCAGGCTTTCACCATGGGACTGCAGCGGAGGCGTTTTTCAGTTGCTTTACAGGCGCTATTTTTAGCCCAAAAGCGCCTAAAAAACGCCTCAGTGTAAAAAGGGGTCCTACACTCACCCCCTCTCTTTTACTTACACACACCCCCCTCTCTCATCCACCCCCTCTCCCTCAACCCTCCCTCTCTCTCTCACCCTCTCATGATATACAATAATGGATGTAGGGGCCTTTTGGTGGGCGTGATTTTTCGGGGTGGGGGCAGCATTTTATTGAATTAAAGTGGGCCGGTCTGGATGAAGTCCAGGGCCAAATTTTTGTCCCAGTCCAGCCCTGTATATATATATACACACACACACACACACACACACACACACACACACACACACACACACGTGATCCTGTGCAGAGTGGCTGTCCTGTAGCTGTCAAACTGCTATAGAGCAATCAGCAAGTGGTTAAAGTGTTTCATCAAAAACTTCCCTTACAGGGCTTATGCCTGCTTGATTAAAGCTTATTTTAGCACTACTGGTGTGTACGTCTGTGAGTTGTCATATCCAGCTAAGGGTGGCTCACCACTAGAAAAGACAGAAGAGCCCAACATTCCAATCGCTCCTCAGGGAATCATTGCTACAGGGTACAAGTGTAAACCTTAGTCATAAAACTGCTATAATTGAGGAACATGCATAGGCAAACTGCAGACAAGTGTTTAAAATTACATTTCCAATTCCAGTACAGTACATATAATTTTTAGAACAGTACTTTCTGTATTTAATGGTTATCGACCAATGGGGCTGAGAACAGGCATTACTACATTGCTTCCTGATCTTTATACTGTATAGGGTTGTTTTAGGTCAAGGAAAGGGCGTTGCTGTTCTTTGGGAAACCATCTGCATATGGGGAGGTGCAGCTTGGTGCATTGGCAGTAATTACAGAGAGTCCTAGAGCCGAGAGTGAAACGATAGGAGAAGGGACGGCATGACAGGGGGGGACCGCAGGAAGGAACAAAGTGTTTGGCAGTGGCCGCCTTAAGGCAGAAGGAGGGGCTGTGGGGAAAATAGAGCGGCGCCGCTTTAAGGGAGAGGAGCAGCCTGGGGGGAAAAGGAGGGGCTGGCTAACTCTAGCCTGGAGGGAGGAAGTGACGTAGCATCACTCCTCCATTTTAACTAAAGGAGAAACGTCCCACCCACCCTCCCATGTGGTAGGCGAGTGGAAAGGGGAAGGCGGTGTTTGGGGTTTCTGGAGAGGAAAAAGGCAGGAAGTTTGATTTCAAATGGTTGTACCCATTATAATGGAAAGTCGGTCCTTAACATGTCAAGTATATAAACTCTGATTGCAGAGAACAGAACTTGTATTAATGCAGAATCCAGTACTTCACAACAAACCAATCGGGAAGGCATCCGATCAGGGCCGCCATCAGGGGGGTACAGGCAGTACACCTGGAAGGGGCCCGGATGGCAACCCCCCTTTTTTTTTAGGGGTCCAGAGGTCCCCAGGGGCCCGGAGGCCCACAGGGCCCTGGATGACAACCCCCTTTTTCTTATTAAAAATATATATTTATTTTATATATATTTTTTTATTTCTTTTATTTTATATATATATATATATATATATACATATATATATATATATATATATATATATATATATATATATATATATAATATTATTATTATTATTATTATTAAAGGGCCCAGGATGGAAACTCCCCTTTTTATATATATATATATATATATATATATATATATATATATATATATATATATATATATATATATATTTGTTTTTATTTATTTTTTATTAAAGGGCCCAGAGGTTTATTTATTTTGTATTAAAGGGTTAAAGAGACCAGAGGTCCCGGATGGCAACCCCCCTTTTTTTGTATTTTTTTTTTATAAAAAATAATAATAATTTGTATGTGTGTGTATGTGTATGTATGTGTGTATATATATATATATATATATAGGGCTCACAGGTCCCCAGGGCCCCAGATGGCAACCCCCCTTTTTAAAAAATATATATATATTTTTTTATTTCTTTTCATTAAAGGGCCCGGAGGTCCCCCTTTTTTTTATATATATATTTTTCTTTATTTCTCCTTTTTAAATTTGTGGCAGCCACCCCCCCGCTTCTCAATTTCAGGCGGCAGCCCCCCCCCCCCCCTGTTCCTCCGTTCCCCCTTCCCCGGTCACTCGATTGTCGCATTGCTCGCCCGTCGTCCGCCAGCCCATGCAGGTGGCGGCTTTGGCGGCTTCCCCTCCTGCTTCTCCTCTCGAGTTCTGGCGGTCGCTTCACCTCCTGGCCAGTCAGGAGTTAGGACTCATGGCCAATCGGGTATTAAGACTCCCGGCTAATCGGGTCTCGGGACCCGCTTTCTAAAGGCCGGGAGGAGAAACAGGAAGACATTAGCAAATATAAATTTGCTAATGTCACACAACTGGGTAGGCTCCGGGCGCAGTGCTCTGCGATTCGAGCCCACCCTTTTTAACTGCTTGCCGCCCGCCGGCTGTCAAATGACGGATTGACGTTGCAGCTCTTGTTCTGGGAGGGCGTCATATGATGTCCTCGCCTTCCCGGGCCACTAGTGGGAGCGCGCGCTCCCGCCGCGTCTCTTTGAACCCGATATCCGCCGGGCACCCGCAATTGCCCAGTAACGGAGCAGGACCATGGCTTTGTGTAGGCAGCGCACTGGCACCTTTGCTTCCATGTTCTGAGTGTGCAGTGTGCCCCTTTAATGAGGGCTGGGCTACCTCCAGTCACCTGCCCCTTATCTATTCATCAGCAGTCATGTGCTCCTACTGAGGAGAATTAAAATGCAATGTTATAGTTGGGACTGCAGTATACAGAGAGCCTTGACGGGGGCCTGCAGCTTACACATGCATTTGCAAATGCGTGCAACTAAACCTCTGTTTTTTACACACCCTGTTAGACAGGTGAATTTGGTTGGTTGCTGATTGGTCGGTAAGTTAAGCCTGGATATTCCATGTTTTTGTATGTATATACGCCCTTTCCAGCGCTCCTTATTGTATAGACCAGTCATAGGTAGGGGCATTGACTTTTGTTTGTTGTATTTATGTCATTGTGGTCAGGCAGCGCACTGGCACCTTTGCTTCCATGTGCTGAGTGTGCAGTGTGCTCCTGCCCCTTTAATGAGGGCTGGGCTACCTCCAGTCACCTGCCCCTTATCTATTCATCAGCAGTCATGTGCTCCTACTGAGGAGACTTAAAATGCGTAGTTATAGTTAGGACTGCAGTATACAGAGAGCCTTGACGGGGCCTGCAGCTTACACATGTATTGGCAAATGCGTGCAACTAAACCTCTGTTTTTAACACACACTGTTAGGTGAATTTGAATTTTGTACAGATCCACATCCTGTCAGGTGATAGGAGACCCATGGTGCGTTCCTTGTACAGAGGAACACCGATCGGTCTCCTCCCCTTGTGAGTCCCCTCCCCCTACAGTTAGAATCACTCCCTAGGACACAAAACTCCTTGATCTCCCACTAGTGTTAACCCCTTCCCTGCCAGTCACATTTATACAATAATCAATGCATTTTTATAGCACGTATAAATGTGAATGGTCGTGCAGTATTGCAGGTCAATATTGCAGTCACGATAAAAATCGCAGATCGTCGGCATTACTAGTAAAAAAAAATAATAATAAAAATTGCTATAAATCTATCCCCTATTTTGTAGACACTATAACTTTTGCGCAAACCAATCAATATACATGTATTGCGATACACGGCAGGCGCAGGCGCCGTATAGTGCCGTAAAGAGCCGAGTCCCCGTCGGATATTTTCAGAAGGCGATGACATGCTTTACCCGCACGTCAATCGTCTCCTGGGAGGATCAACACTCACTCCCAGGAGACATTGCGCAGAGCTCCCCGTCAGGGAAAAGGAGCGACACGCCCACTCCCCGCAAGGAAGAAGACCCAGAAGTGCGGCTGATGACAGGTAAGTGTACACATTAAAAAAAAATGACAACGCTACAAGCCTTTATTAAGGCTGCAGATAGGTTAGCAAAAAAGTTAATTTTGAGGGTGAACCTCCGCTTTAATGCAACATTAGTTGTTTACACTTGGTCATGTTCACACCTGCACATTGCATTTAGATTAAATGACATCCTGCCTGTTGCTTTGAGGTTGGATTGACCTGCATTTCCTGATTCAAGTCAACTGGAAGAAGTTCTTCACAAAGCGATAGATACGCCCAATAAATTGCCTAGATTGCATTTGGGTGCACATTTTTCAGACGCTCCCATTTAAGTCTATGTGGCAAACAATGCACTATTCTGCTCCCGTGCCACAAGTTACAAGCAAAAAACACGCCCAGAAAAAGCCTGGCAATGCTCAAGCTCAAGTGTAAATGTGGGCTAAAAGTGAGTGTTATCATCGATACAGTATTTTGTTGTTGAATATTTCACTCTAGTTTCAATCTAGTTTCTATCTAAAGCAATCTGTCTCAAAAAGTCATCTATGAAACAATGGATTTCACAGTGTTGCTACAAATTTTCTTCTCTTGCATTCAATTTGCAAAACATGTTACATATGAAGGGATTGATATGGCATGACTTGGGGAAAACATTATGCAGACGTCAAAAATATTATCTTCATGCAAATAGGATCTTCCTTAAGTTATTTTTCTGAGGTCCAAGATAAGTGGGACATTCCTAGTTTGGGTCGAGAAGTAAAGGGGACTTATTTTTGCTTCTGATATGATAGTCCTAGCTGAGATGATATTCTCATTTGACCTCAGTAGAATAGTTTTTTTTTCGCTAGGTTGAGGCACCTCCTCTTCTCCAGTTCAGGCAGTTCAATGGGGACAATGGAATGAAAGGCACTTGAGCCCCCTAGTGAAAGAGAGCCTGTATTCCCTGGTAGCCAAACAACAGAGCTACTTTACCTTAACAAAGAGAAGGTTAAAGTGGAGGTTCACCCGAAAAAAAAAAATTTAAGATTAGATTCATGCTCATTTTGTCTAGGGGAATCGGCTAGTTTTTTTTTAAAACGAAGCAGTACTTACTCCGCCGCTTCCGGGTATGGTCTTCGGGTCTGGGCGTTCCTTCTTGATTGACAGGCTTCCGACAGGCTTCCGACGGTCGCATATATCGCATCACGATTTTCCGAAAGTAGACGAACGTCGGTGCGCAGGCGCCGTATGGAGCCGCACCGACGTTCGGCTTCTTTCGGCTACTCGTGACGCGATAGATGCGACCGTCGGAAGCCTGTCAATCAAGAAGGAACGCCCAGACCCGAAGACCATACCCGGAAGCGGCGGAGAAGATCGCTCTCTAAAACGGTAAGTACTGCTTCATTTTTAAAAAAACTAGCCGATTCCCCTAGACAAAATGAGCATCAATCTAATGTTAAAAAAAATTTTTTGGGTGAACTCCCGCTTTAACAAAGAGAAGGTTAAAGGGTATGTAAAGGTAATTTTTTTTTTAAAATAACAAACATGTTATACTTGCTTCCACTGTGCAGCTCGTTTTGCACAGAATGGCCCCGAACCTGGTCTTCTGGGGTCCCTCGGCGGCTGTCTCGGCTCCCCATCGCAAGAACTCATCACCTTCATGCGAGTGAGCTCACATGGTGATGAGTTCTTGCGGGCACGCTCCTGTGATACAGCCGGAGGCCATAGCCGCTCACTGTATCACTCGCCCCCCCCCCCCCCCCGGCGCGCCGCTGAATGTGATTGACAGCAGCACCAGCCAATGGCTGCGCTTCTGTCAATCAACCAATGAATGAACCGAGAAGCCTGGCCGAGAAGCAAGCGCGTTCACGGCGCAGGACTTTCGAGGGGTCAGGTAAGTAAACAGGGGGGCTGGGGGCCGCTAATCCACAGATGTTTTTTTACCTTAATGCATAGAATGATTAAAGGTGAAAAAACGTTTACCTTTACGACCCCTTTAAAGTAGCTCTGTTGTAATTGGCTACCAGGGGATGGAGTGGAGAGGTTAGGTCTGAACTCCAGCAAAGGCTACACTGAGGCATACAACACTAACCTAAAGAACTTTATCCCTCAGAGTTTCCCACACAACTGCTTATTTTGAGGATGTTACTCAACGCTTTATTGGCAGTCAGACCTTTCCAGCGGCTAAAGTTCCTTTAATGCCCTAAAGTGGATTTTTTTACTTAGTCCAGACATTCTCAACAAGGGTTCTATGAAACCCTAGGGTTAATCCAGAGGTTGCTAGGGGTTCGTTGAGCTGTGGCTGATTGACCTCCTATTTGATTGAGCCTACACAGATCCGGGACCAATGCCACTTGACAAAGTCAGCAGCATGACACCAACAATCTTTCTAGTGGACTTTAACCACTTAGCCACCAGCTAGCTCAATTGTTCTGACGGGACGTCATATGACGTCCTGTCTTTTAAAAGCCGCTAGGGGGCGCGCGCGCCGCCGTCGTGTTACTGGGAGCACAATGCGCGTGCCCAGTAAATAAGCAGGACCGTGGATCTCTGTGTGTAAACACAGAGATCCAGGTCCTGTCAGGAAGAGGAGACCAATGCTGTGTCCTTTGTACATAGGGACACAGATCGGTCACCTCCCCCAGTCACCCCCCTCCCCATACAGTTAGAACTCTGACTAGGCTACATATTTACCCCCTTCCCTGCCCCCTAGTGGTTAACCCCTTCCCTGCCAGTCACATTTATACAGTAATCAATGCATATTTATAACACTATTCACTGTATAAATGTGAATGGTCCCAAAAATGTGTCAAAAGTGTCCGATGTGTCCGCTATAATGTCACAGTCCCAATAAAAATCGCAGATCGCCGCCATTCTTAGTAAAAAATAAAATCATAAAAAAAAATCATAATTATGTCCCCTATTTTGTAGGCGCTATAACTTTTGCGCAAACCAGTCACTATACGCTTATTGCGATTTTTTTTTATTTTTTTTTTACCAAAAATATGTAGAATAATACGTATCGGCCTGAACTGAGAATTTTTTTTTTCTTTTTTTAAATTGGATATTTATTACTGCAAAAAAGTAAAAAATATTGGCCTAGATTCAGGTAGAGCCGCGCAATATTTGCGTGGGCAAAGGGCAACGATTTTTGCTCTGCGCCCACGCAAATATTTCGATTTGCCCGCGATTCACGGAGCAGTAGCTCCGTAAATTGCGCGTTCGCTATGCTAATTTGCCCTGCGTAAGGGCGCCTAATGTAAATGATCCCTCCGGGGGCGGGAATCATTTAAATTAGGCGCGCTCCCGCGCCGAGCGAACAGCGCATGCTCCGTCGGGAAACTTTCCCGACGTGCATTGTGGCAAATGACGTCGCAAGGACGTCATTTGCTTCTAAGTGAACATGAATGGTGTCCAGCGCCATTCACGAATCACTTATGTAAATGACGTGAAATTCAAATTTCACGAGCGGGAAGGGCGGCTATACTTTAGCATTGGCTGCCCCTACTATGAGAAGGGGCAGCCTTACGCTAAAGCCGCCGTACGGAAACTCCGTACCTGGCGTGCGCTGGGCCCGAGCAAGTTTTGTGAATCGGTGATAGTATGCTATTTGCATACTATACGCCGATCACAATGGCCGCGCCCCCTAGCGGCCAACGCAAGAATGCAGCATAAGATATGAAGGCATAAGGAGGCTTATGCCTGTCATATCCTAGGCTGCAGTCCGCGTAGCGATGTTCCTGAATCAGGGGCATTCGCTACGCGGGAGCAAAACAGCTATTGCGCCGCGCAACCTATGGTTGCGCGGGCGCAATAGCTTTTTGAATCTGGGCCCTTGTGGTTTTTTTTCAAAATTTACGCTCTTTTTTTGTTTATAGCACAAAAAATAAAAACCGCACAGGCGATCAAATACCACCAAAAGAAAGCTCTATTTGTGGGGAAAAAAAGAACGTCAATTTTTTTGGGACCGCGTAATTGTCAGTTAAAGCGGCGCAGTGCCGGAAGCTGAAATTTCGCCTGGGCAGGAAGGGGGTGTATGCAGGGGTCAAGTCCTGGGGAAAAAAGTGTGGGAACTCCCACCCAAGATCCACTCCCCCACCAAAAAAAAAAAAAAAATGATACGCTTATATGCATAATTACTAAACCGCATGTTTTTGTTTTTTTCCGATCCACTGTACCATAGTAATCCTTTATGTTACTGGCCACTTCCTGTATATGGATTCATCGGGTAGTGTGCGGGTATTCCGTCACTTCCTCGATACCGCAATGTCTACAGGAAGCGGCCAGTAACATAAAGGATTACTAAGGTTCGCCTGCCCCTGACAGTGACTCGAGCTGGGCATCGCCGCTTAGTGAAGGATTGGCTCGGGCGGCTTGGCCGCTCTAGTCCTGCAAAGGGAACTGTGTTCCTGCTGTGAAAAAAGTGCAGGAACCCCGTTCCCACGTGTTCCCGCAGGACTTCAGCCCTGGGTGTATGTGCACAGTAGGCAAGTGGTTAAGGGTGGAAATCTGACCACCAATGAAAGGAAGTATTCCTCCTACAGGCCACCATTGTAAGGGCACTTTTCCAACTGATCCCCACTTAATTCGTCTTAGCAAGAGTTCCCCAAGCCCTGATTTTTTTTTTTTTGGGATTCCTCTGGGGTAAAAAGGCTGAGAAAGGCTGGTTTAGTCTAATGCCTGTCCACACACTAAGGCCTCGTACACACGACCAGACAGTCTGCTGAAAACGGTCCGCGGGACCGTTTTCAGCGCACATGTCCGGTCGGAGATTTCTGTCTGATGGTTGTACACACCATCAGACAGAAATGAGAGACAATCCGCGTGGACAGACAGCGCGGTGACGTGTCTGCGCCGTCGCTGCGACGATGACGCGGCGACGTGCGCGACGCTGAAAGGTCAATGCTTCCACGCATGCGTCAAAGTCATTCGACGCATGCGAGGGATGGCGGCCGGTCGGACATGTACGGTGAGTCTGTACAGACGACCGAACATGTCCGACGGACAGGATTCCAGCGGGCATGTTTCTTAGCATGCTAAGAAACATTTGTACGCTCGAAAACGGTCAGGTGGACAAATGTTCGCTGGAAACCTGTCCGTTCGGCTGTACAGACCAGTTTCAGCAGACATGTTCGGTTGTGTGTACAGGGCCTTAGAGGAGAATGGGACCTAAGAGATTATTCACCAGGTGCATTAATTGATCTTCATAAACAAGTTAAAAAAGATTTTATATACATTTTTATATGCATTACATGATCTAAGTCAATTTATAAATGTGTAACTTTTAAAACAATGGAAATAAAATTGCCCAAAACCCATTGTGCTTTCCCTTTAAACTGGGACTTAACTCTCTTAACCACTTAAGACCCGGACCTTTAGGCCCCATTCACACCTAGGCGCTTTTACGCCTGAAGCGCACTGCTCACAAACGCCAGAGGGGAGAATTAACATTATTCCCTATGGTGACTGTTCACACCTGAACGCCTGAACGCCCAAACGCCTGTCGCGCGAAGCTCAGACAAGTCCCGGACCTTTTTTTGTCGCGCGTATCGTGCGGTTTGGGCGTATTTGAGCGTTTTTTTTTCCCATAGAAAGTAATGAGAAACGCGCGAATTGAGCGTATCGCGCGACAACGGGCGTTTGCTACGGGCGTTTCGTCGCTTTAATAAATAGAACTTGTCGCCCATGCAGAAGATTAAAAAAATCTACCAACATAGCAACAAGTGATGAAAAGATGATCATTTTTCCTATTGGCTAAAATAAAAAACGCTGAAGTACAAAAACGTTGCACGACGCTGTATGCAAACGTGCAAATACGCGCGACAAAACGCCAGAAAAAAACGCCCAAAAAAACGACCGAACGACCGACGCTCAGGTGTGAATGCAGCCTTAGGCAGCTAAAGGACCTGGCCAGTTTTTGCGATTCGGCACTGCGTTGCTTTAACTGACAATTGCACGGTCGTGCGACGTGGCTCTCAAACAAAATTGGCGTCCTTTTTTTCCCACAAATAGAGCTTTCTTTTGGTGGTATTTGATCACCTCTGCGGTTTTTATTTTTTGAGCTATAAACAAAAAAAGCGACAATTTGGAAAAAAAATCAATATTTTTACTTTTTGCTATAATAAATATCCCCCAAAAATATATAAAAAAAAAATTCTGATAACATATGTAAATACGTAGGAAAGTATATTATGTTTACTTGTTTTAAACTTTTTTTTTTATATTTCATTAGTTGCTTCCTGGTTATTGGCCTAGGCCAAAATGATGTCATACATCCCAGGAGTTTTCATTAGCATTAACAGAGGGGCTTTCTATGATAAGCACGCCCTCCTGTCTGCCTTCCAGTAAGTAAAAGTGTCAAGAATCATCTGCCTTAAAGGGGAGATCCATTTTTTTTTTAATGTTTATTAAAAGTCAGCAGCTACAAAAAGTGTAGCTGCTGGCTTTTAATAAACATGCACTCACGGTCCAGCGACGAGCCGGTCTGAGCTCCGCTCATCTCCCCCCTCTCCGGCCGGCGTCTTCATTGTTAGTGTGGGCACCCGGACGTGACAGCTTTCGGCTTCACAGCCGGGCACTCACTGCGCATGCGCGAGCGGCGCTGCTCACTGTGATTGGTAAGGCGATCGCCTGGGACCTGTCACGTCTACCAGGCGATTGCCTACAGGGAGAGGCCGCTGTAGGCGATATGACGTATCGCCTAGGCGGTCCCTGGGCGGAAGGAGGAAGTGGGACAGGAAGTCCCACTCCTCCTGAAGCCCCCAATTCCCCCCCAAAAAAATTACATGCCAAATGTGGCATGTAAGGGGGCAAGGAGTGGATTAAGCGGAAGTTCCACTTTTGGGTGGAACTCCACTTTAAGCCGTGGTTCCCACTGGTGTGGCTTTGAAATCGTGCTACTTCAGTGCTCGTTACAGTAAAAAACACTTTACACAGTCTAAGGTTAAACCGCTTTTCTTCTAATTTTAGTGAATGGCCGCATGTCTTATTATTCCCTTATGTGGAAAAGTTGTATCCCTATTGTGGGATCACCAGTATGGTATTTGTAAATTGAAATCATATCCCCTCTCAAGCGTCTCTTCTCCAGAGAGAATAAGTTCAGTGCTTGTAACCTTTCCTCATACCGAATAATCTCCAGACCCTTTATTAGCTTTGTTGCCCTTCTCTGTACTCTCTCCAGTTCCACCACATCCTTCCTGAGGGCTGGTGCCCAGAACTGGACAGCATGTAAGCGGGGTGAGGGGTGCGGCGATTCACTGAGGGAGACACACGTAAAGTTCTTTGAACAAGGTAACGTTTATTACCGAGAGGCGGTAGTAGTAACAGTCTTTACAATCAAACGGCAAATGGGTTCTCTCCAAGCATGGGGGCACAGATATGCAGTACAGATACTGTTGTTCTAAGCCAGTGATATGCAATTAGCGGACCTCCAGATGTTGCCAAACTACAAGTCCCAAGAGGCATAGCAAGACTCTGACAGCATCAAGCATGACACCCAGAGGCAGAGGCATGATGGGACTTGTAGTTTGGCAACAGCTGGAGGTCCGCTAATTGCTTATCCCTGTTCTAAGCGATGTGGCTTTCTGAGTATCACAGGCACTCCCCACCTAATGGTACATTATATACCCCAGCACACAATGCTTATTGGAAGAGGCTGGAAACACATTACCCGTAGCAGCTGGGAGTCTTTCATCCGACCAAGGTTACCACTGCAGGACTCCGTAGGACCCCTAAGCTATCCCTCACAGGCCGGAACACTCTCCCTGACTTCTCCTCTCTCTCCCTCACAAGCAGGGTCTCTGTCCCTATCTACATCCACACGAGTTCTGCCTAAAAACTTGCCTGACCTTTACTATAAAAAGAAACCACCCAAAGATGGTCGCCCCAAATCTCTCGAGATCTCATGCGGCCTATCAGAACACAGGGCTCCTCCAAAATGGTGTTGGAGACACTCTAGAGCAGGGGTCTCAAACTCAAATTACCTGAGGGCCACAAGACAAGTTTTCATATGCCATGGGGGGCCGCATGCAAACTTTCAAACTTCAAAAACAACAGTACTGGTGTCAGCGAACACATTATTAACCCCCAGCACTGGTGTCAGCGAGCGCATTATTACCACCAGAACTGGTGTCAGCGAGCGCATTATTACCCCCAGCACTGGTGTAAGTCAGGGTTGACAAATGTGCTTGGAATCTAGGAGCCAGCTAAAAAAGTTAGGAGCCAGAAAACGCACCCCGTCCCGATGAGCTTGCGCGCAGAAGCGTACACATACGTGAGCAGCGCCCGCATATGTAAACGGTGTTCAAACCACACGTGAGGTATCGCCGCGATTGGTAGAGTGAGAGCAATAATTCTAGCTCCTCTGTAACTTAAAACATGCAACATGTAGATTTTTTTAAACGTCGCCTATGAAGATTTTAAAGGGTAAAAAAGTTTGTCGGCATTCCACAAGCGGACACAATTTTGAAGCGTGACATGTTGGGTATGAATTTACTCGGCGTAACATTATCTTTCATAATATTAAAAAAAATGGGGATAACTTTACTGTTGTCTTATTTTTTAATTAAAAAAAGTGTAATTTTTTCCCAAAAAAGTGCGCTTGTAAGACCGCTGCGCAAATACGGCGTAACAGAAAGTATTGCAATGATCGCTATTTTATTCTCTAGGGTGTTAGGATAAAAAATATATATAATGTTTGGGGGTTCTAATTAGAGGGAAGAATATGGCAGTGAAAATAGAGTAAAATGACATTAGAATTGCTGTTTAACTTGTAATGCTTAACTTGTAATACCAACGGCCACCACCAGATGGCGCCAGCTCACATCTGGTGGTAATAACTTGTAATACCAACGGCTCACCACCAGATGGCACCAGCTCAAAAAAAAAATTAAAAAAAAAAAATTTTTTTTTTTTTTGCTCCCCTCACTTCCACCCTGCCTGAGGGCCATTTATAACTGGTCCGCGGGCCGCAAATGGCCCGCGGGCCGGTACTTTGAGACCACTGCTCTAGAGGCAGCAGTGTTAAACATAAATACATACAAAAACATAACAATTTGACTGCAGTATGAACACATATGATTACTTTACCACTTGCTCTTGCAGCACTAGACTGTCCTATCACTGACAGCTGCTTACATTTCCCCCCCGTTTTAGAAGTGCAATCCCTTGCATTACCACAGTGCGAGAAGATAACAAGCAAGTCAATAAGCAACACAACAATTCAAGGTATAGTCAGCATGGCGGACAGGTTTCAGTCCCTGTGTCGTACGCCTTGGGAAGCGAGGCTCCAGATTCCCCAAATGTCCATCTCCATCAGCTACAACAGGGCACTGTTCCTCACACACGACAGGGTCAATAGGCGCTACTTCGTCCCTAAGAGGATCATCCTCCACAGGGATGGGGGTAACTTGCACATCTGGTTCCCCTGCTAGCAAGTCCCATTCAGTTATAGTAGCTTGGTTATCTGTAGCTCCTTCAGCTGGGGATAAGCTCTCTACTGCAGGCAGAGGAGGCAAACACCATGTTGCAGAGTCACTGTTGAGGATTTCCTGGCTGCAGTACCGTCTAGCCGACGGTGGGAAAACAGGAACAGGATTATCTGTTCGTGACTCCGCACTAAACACACAGGGACGAAGCAGATTACGATGCAGTCTTTTACGAGGCCCATCTGGCTTCTCTGAGACCAGATCATACACAGGCCGCCCCGTGAAAGGTTGGTGTTCGACCCGATACGGACATGGCTCCCACTTAGGCTCCAGCTTGCTGCCCCTCAGATGTTTGGGATTCCTCACCAAGACTCTGTCGCCCGCTGCAAGTGGCAACAATTGGACAGCACTTTCCTCGGCTAAATCCTGGTGCACTATTTGTTTGGCTTGATCCAGCCGGTGCCAGTGATCTTGGACCCACTCGTCCGGGGTCCTTGACGTAATAGGCTCTGGGGTTTCTAGGAGTAAATCCACCGGTAACCGTCCGTAACGCCCAAACATCAGAAAATGAGTAGTATAACCAGTGGCTCTATGCACAGTCTGATTGTAAGCCCAAACGACATCTCCTACATACTGCGGCCAACGTTCTCGATGTTCCTGCTCTAAGGTGCGAATTAATCCCAACAAGGTGCGATTAAAACGTTCACAGGCCCCATTTCCTTGGGGTGGTAAGGAGTAGTATGCGACTTCCGAATACCACTAAGACGACACAGTTCAGAGAACACCTTAGACTCAAAGTTCGGCCCTTGGTTCGACAGAATCCTTTTGGGGCACCCATAGGGCTGGACTACATAGATCCAGAACAGTTTAACCGTAGTGGTGGCAGTCTGATCTTTAGTTGGCACTACGATGGCAAACTTAGAGAAGTGGTCCACAAATACCAAGGCATAGCGATACCCTGACGATGTGTCAGCCACTGTCAGGAAGTCCATGGTCAGCAATTCAAAGGGTTCTCCCGTCCTCACCACCAGAGGGGTAGTTTGCTCTGTTCTTCCCTTGTGGATGGCACAACTCTGACACTCCTGACATGCCCTTTGCACCCACTTAGACAGTCCCGGACAAAATATGTACTTACGAATAAGGGCCTCTGTCCGTTCCGCACAGAAGTGTCCTCCAATCCGGTGAAATATTCGACAAACCTCCAAGGCCTCCGATTGAGGGATAACCAGCTGATGAATAACTTGCGACTCTCCAGGCACCCGTGCTTGTCGGTATAAGAGTCCATTATATCTTTCCAGCTGATCCCACTGTTTTGCAGCTGGCACAACGTTGGTGAGAGCTTTCTTCGCTCCCTGGAATCTGGCTTCCGATTCCTGTCCCAGTATCTAACGAGCTGATCCAGGTCAGGATCGTTCCGCTGGAGTTGCAACCATTCTTGAGGAGTGTGAATTTCTGACCCTCCTGGTAGGTCCTGATTACTTTGCAGAGTCGTTGAAGCCAGTTGCTCCTGCGTGTTGACCCCGGAGGGAACGACCTCCTCCCCCTCGAGTTGTTGATCTAGATCATCCTGAGGTAGGTCAAAGGGAAATCGAGAGAGGGCATCAGCATTACCATTGGAGCGCCCTGGTTTGTAGTTAATGGTTTAGCTGAACTGGGCCAATCGGGCCACCCAGCGTTGTTCCAAGGTGCCCAGTTTCGCCGTCTCTAGGTAGGCAAGAGGATTGTTGTCAGTATATATGTCCACCCGGCCACTCACCAAGTACTCAGCAAACTTTTCGGTGACGGCCCAGACTACCGCTAACAACTCCAGTTTAAAAGAGCTGTAGTTGACTGGATTACGTTCGTTAGGGCGCAAGCTCCGACTTGCATAAGCGATGACCCGCTCAGTTCCATCTTGCTCCTGAGCAAGCACAGCCCCCAGTCCTTGAAGGCTGGCATCGGTGTACACCCGGAAGGGTTTACGGTAGTCCGCGTAGGCCAATATGGGTGCAGAAGTCAGCTGCGCCTTGAGGGCCTCCAATGCCTCACTCTGTGCTGCCCCCCAACTGTCAATGATACTGGGAGAAGATTTACCCTTGCGATGAGCGGGCTAACCGCACAGCAACTGGGTCAAGGGGGCTGCAATAGTAGCAAAGTTCGGAATGAATCTGCGGTAGTAACCCACAAGTCCCAAAAAGGAGCGTAGCTCTGTTACCGTTTTAGGGCTTGTCCACGCCTGTACAGCCTGAATTTTATCTGGATCGGGGGACACCCCTTTTGCCTCGACCACATGCCCCAAATACTGGATTTTGGTTCTCATGAGATGACATTTTTCTGGTTTGAGCCGAAGGCCATACTGGGTCAACCGCTGGAGGACTTGATCCAGATGTAGCAAATGGTCCTCGAACGTTCTGGAGAAGATGATAATGTCATCTAAATAAATCAGGACAGATTCAAAGTTCAAGTCTCCCAAGCAACGTTCCATCAACCGTTGAAACGTACTGGGGGCATTGGTCAGGCCAGAGGGCATCCAATTAAACTCAAATAGTCCCAGAGGGGTGATAAAGGCCGTTTTTTCACGATCTTCCTCTTTTACGGGGACCTGCCAATATCCGCTGGCCAAGTCGAGCGTAGAGAAGTACTGTGCCTGCCCCAAGGCCATTAGGGATTCTTCGACCCGGGGTAGTGGGTAAGCATCCCGATGGGTACAGGCATTCAATCTGCGATAGTCCACACAAAAACGTAAGCTGCCATCTTTTTTTCACACCAGGACTATGGGCGCAGCCCAGGGGCTACAACTCTTTCAAATCACCCCCCCTTTCAGCATACCGCGTAACAAGTCTTTGACCTCTTGACAAAGAGCGGGGGGTATATTGCGATATCTTTCCTGAACAGGAGCTGTGTCTCCGGTGTGGATGGAATGATCCAAAGCATTAGTACAACCGTAGTCCTCAGGGCCTTGAGAGAATGCCATCATATGTCTGTGAACTAATTGCTGGAGCATGTTACGTTGGTAAAGAATCATTCCCGGCACCGGAAGTGCTAGTTGTGCTAACAATTTCGGAAGATGGGCTTCTGCTGAATCAGGTAGAGCCGTTTGCAGAGCAGCGCAGGGAGCCTCCACCCCAGGGCAAGGGTCAGTAATGCAGCTTTTGGGTACTGTATATAACTCGGCAATGGTCACGTCCGTGGGCACTTGAATAGGGGTGGACCCCAAGTTAACCAGTTGCACCAACACCTGTCCCTGACCGACAACAGACAAAGTTCTGGCTACCAGCCATTCACCTTTGGTTTCCAGATTGCGTTGTGGTTCTACCATCACAGTGGCCCCTCTGACGGGTCTTCTAGCTGCCACGGGAAGGGGGCACACCAACTCCTGGCGTGGGGGTATAATAACCCGATGTCGGGCAGGGAGGTGGATGAGCCCCACATTCTCAGTATGTTTATGGCTCTGCGTCTGAACTGCGCGACAAGCTTTGATCAGATTCTGCAGCTGTGGTTCCGATTGCCCAGATGCTTGTGTTGAAGCCTCCCGAAGGAGGCGTGTTAAGTCCAGTTCCTTTAGGGCGTTCATGCCCAACACTACTGGGATCTCTGGGAAAGAGGCATTCCGAGTCACCACGATTCCAACCCTAGGGAGGATCTGCTCATATACATTCATGGACATCCAAGTGACCCCTACTACTGGAATAGGAAGGTTGTTGGCAGCTTCCAGTCTCACCCAGGAGGGGTCTAGCGTTGGGGTCGGCCCAAAATGTCGCTGATAGAATGAATAGGCCATGGTAGTGACTTCTGATCCAGTGTCCACCAGACATCTGGCCGGCTGTCCGTTGAACATCACTGTCGCCACGGGGCAACCAGAAATCATTGTAGGATCACGTTGAGGCGGTGACTGAACATTTCCCGCGGGTCGCCCCTCTACCAAGGGAATCACTAGTTTAAAGGATGCCTTTGTACGTTCTGGGCTCCCCGTTTCGCACAGTCCCTTGCGATGTGGCCAAACCGTCCACACTGCCAGCATTTTCGGTCAGTATCTGGGTCCCTCCGGAGTGGGTTGGTCACCGCCCGGGGTTGTTCTGACCCTCTCCGCAAGGCTGCCACCTCTTGGCTGAGGGAGGCGACCATCTCAGTTAAGTTTCGTACGACCTTCTCCATCGAGGGCGTCTCCACCGTCGAGACTGTGGCAGGGCATGGGGCAGTCGCTTCATCCCGCCCCACGGCCACCCAGCTCCCTGAGTGCGGGTAACCTGGCTTCTGGCACCAGCCCGTTCATGGTCCGACTCTTCCTGTTCCCTCTCGATGGCCTCTTGTAGGATCACTGCAAACTTCACTGTACCATCAGCCCTCACTCGATCCTTCAAGGCTCTTTTTAATGAAGGGGACCACACACCAGCGAGGAACTGGTCCCGTATTAGCTGATCGGGGTTAGCAACTCCAGTTCCTGTGGGGGCCATTTTCTCCTCCAACCGGCACCAGATCTCCTGCAATGCCACTGCAAATTGAGGAATAGTCTCTCGATCATACTGCTCCCGACTGTAGAAATTCTTACGGAGTTCGGCTATGGAGGTATTCTCACCATACAAACTTTCTAAGCAGGCCACAATGGCGGCTCTGTTATCTCTCTCCTTCTCGGGCAGAACCATCACAGCCTGGCGGGCTTCTCCTTCTAGCGTATTAACCGCCAAATCTGCAAAGTGTGTTGCGGGTATTTCGAACAATCGGACCGAGCTGTCCAGTCTCTCCACCGAATCTGTCAGGGGAATATTTGCACCATTGAATTTTGGAATCAGTGCTAAGGCCGCTCCGTACGGTGCCATGAAGGACCCTCTAGCCGCTCCCCCGCTTGAGGACGATGGTACTGACATCCTGCTGACTACGCCAAAATGTAAGCGGGGTGAGGGGTGCGGCGATTCACTGAGGGAGACACACGTAAAGTTCTTTGAACAAGGTAACGTTTATTACCGAGAGGCGGTAGTAGTAACAGTCTTTACAATCAAATGGCAAATGGTTCCTCTCCAGGCATGGGGGCACAGATATGCAGTACAGATACTGTTGTTCTAAGCGATGTGGCTTTCTGAGTATCACAGGCACTTCCCACTTAATGGTACATTATATACCCCAGCACACAATGCTTATTGGAAGAGGCTGGAAACACATTACCCGTAGCAGCTGGGAGTCTTTCATCCTACCAAGGTTACCACTGCAGGACTCCGTAGGACCCCTAAGCTATCCCTCACAGGCCGGAACACTCTCCCTGACTTCTCCTCTCTCTCCCTCACAAGCAGGGTTTCTGTCCCTATCTACATCCACACGAGTTCTGCCTAAAAACTTGCCTGACCTTTACTATAAAAAGAAACCACCCAAAGATGGTCGCCCAAATCTCTCAAGATCTCGTGCGGCCTATCAGAACACAGGGCTCCTCCAAAATGGTGTTGGAGACACTCTAGAGGCAGCAGTGTTAAACATAAATACATACAAAAACATAACAATTTGACTGCAGTATGAACACATATGATTACTTTACCACTTTCTCTTGCAGCACTAGACTGCCCTATCACTGACAGCTGCTTACAAGCATACTGCAGGTGCGGCCGGACCAGAGTCTTGTAGAGCGGGAAAATTATTGTTTTATCTCTGGAGTTAATGCCCTTGTTAATGAATGCCAATATTCTGTTTGCTTTGCTTTCAGCAGCTTGGATGTCATTGCTTAGCCTATCATCTATTAGGACCCCCAGGTCCTTTTCCATTCTAGATTCTCCCAGAGGTTCTCCCCCCAGTGAGTAGATTGCATTCATATTTGTGCCACCCAAATGCATTATTTTACATTTTTCCACATTAAACCTCATTTGCCATGTACAGTAGTTGCCCACCCCATTAATTTGTTCTGATCTTCTTGCAAGATTTCCACATCCTGCGGAGAAGCTATTGCCCTGCTTAGCTTAGTATCGTCCGCAAATACAGAGATTGCACTGTTTATCCCATCCTCCAGGTCTTTTATGAATAAATTAAATAGGATTGGTCCCAGCACAGAACCCTGGGGGACCCCACTTGCTACCCCTGAACCATTGCGAGTACTCCCTATTTATCACCACCCTCTGAACTCGCCCCAGAGTTGCGACAATTTAAATGGCCGACGATGGGGTGCGACTTGAATCTGACAAACAGCATCGGTGTGAACGGGGGGCTTACTCAAGTTGACGATAGCTAGCAATGCCAGGGAGAGATTTTTCAAAGTGACTTCTTAATAAATGAAAGCATAGAGACATGAACGGATGGGTGAGTTTGCTCTAATTATTAAACATGAATAAATCATATACAGACAGTTAAAGGAGTTGTAAAGGAAACATTTTTTGCTGAAATTACTGTTTACAGGGTATAGAGACATAATAGTTAACTGATTCCTTTTAAAAATTATTAAAAATAGATAAAAATCAATCATATAATGTACCTGCAGTTTCAGTTTTGTTTTTGCATGTTTCCTGCTTCTCTGCTGCACAGAGCCAATACAGGGCAGTGATGGTTTGGAAAACAAAACTGATTGGTGTTGAGGGGTTTTAGACACACAGGCCCAGATTCAAGAAGCAATTGCGCCTGTGTAACCATAGGTTACACAGCGCAATTGCTTACTTGTTTCGGCGTTACGAATGCTCCTGATTCAGGAACATCGTAACGCCGACTGCAGCCTAAAATCTGCGTGGCATAAGGCTCTTATGCTACGCATATTTTAGGCTGCATTCTTGCGATGACCGCTAGGGGGCGCTCCCATTGTGCTCAGTGTATAGTATGCAAATTGCATACTAACACCGATTCACAATGTTGCGCGAGCCCTGCGTACGCAAGTTACGTCGTTTCCGTACGGCGTGTTTAGCGTAAGGCTGCCCCTTCTAATAGTAGGGGCAGCCAATGCTAAAGTATACCCGTCGTTCCCGCGTCGCAAAATTTGAATTTCACGTCGTTTGCGTAAGTGATTCGTGAATGGCGCTGGACGCCATTCACGTTCACTTGGAAACAAATGACGTCCTTGCGACGTCATTTGCCGCAATACACGTCGGGAAAGTTTCCCGACGGAGCATGCGCTGTACGCTCGGCGTGGGAGCGCGCCTAATTTAAATGATTCCCGCCCCCTACGGGATCATTTAAATTGCGTGCTCTAGTGCCGGGCAATTTTGCCGGCGCGCCCGCGCAATTCGTGAATCAAGGGCAGCAGAGCAAATTTGCGGGGGCAAAATCGTTGCCCTGCGCCTCCGTAAATATTGCGCAAATCTCTTTGAATCCGGGCCACAGTAATCACACCTCCTTGATTAGTGACCACAGAGAGAAAGCTCCCATGACTTTTTTCATCAGGAAACAGACAACCAGGAAGTGTTCAGAACAGAGAAGGATTAGAGCAAAAACGAACAATGAGGACATGAAACCAGGACTGCAGTAAGGTAAAGGAAGCTATTTAGCTAAAAAAAAAATTTCCTTTAGTGACCCTTTAAGTTCCGCTTTAAGTGCTTTGATAAAACAAAAATAAAATGAGCCTGGGATGCCAATGAATATACAATTGGAGTTATTGTGTGAAGGGGAAGACACAAGTAGATAACTGTTTGCTGGTGCACTGTGACAGACATGACACACACACAGCAGCAACAATGACCATCAAACTGCAAGCAAAGCGGTTCAACCGCAAAGGCCGCCTGCTTTTTATGCTGGCTGCTCTTATGAGCCACACGTGTTGCCGTGCACACTACCTGTGATGAATTCACGTCTCCTCTGTTTCTTTAGCAAACTCCTCTCTCCCCCTGGTTATGTTATTCTGGCTGAGAGACGAGAGTTCAGGCTTTAGGCCTTTCCCAGATGCCTCTTTTAATTTCATTGTGAGACTCACGCTACTGACTCTGCAGTCACCACAGCTAACATGCTGAAATCAGCACTGCCCCGAGAGGGCATCTGAAAAAAAGTGTTGCCGTAAACGAATATTCAGCAAGGTTCGTTAATTATTCTCATTAGCTTCAGTAGACTTTATTTATAAATGATCCTGTGGCATGAAATGGAAAATAAACTATTTTCTTGTGATTTCTGCAAGTAACATGCTTGTGTTTAGTGTGCAGCTCTGCTAAAAGTCTCATTTTGGTCAGATGAAGAATTTAAACTTTTACAAATCCGTAAAACATTTACAAGCCAAAAAGCTACAGAATCTTGAAAACTAGGTTCCAAGATGTTGACAAATGACAGTGATCTGATCTGTATCCGGTCAATGATCTCTGGGAAAAACATACATGCAAATACGCACACGCATGTATACAACACAAATACACTCATGCACATATGTACACACTTCCATACAAACACGCATACGCAAGAAACACACTCAGGCCTTGTACACACGGCCAGACATGTCCGATGAAAACGGTCCGCGGACCGTTTTCATCGGACATGTCTGCTGGGATCATTTGGTCTGATGTGTGTACACACCATCAGACCAAATTCCCCGAGGACAGAATACGCGTTGACGACGCGGTGACGTGGCGGCGACGATCGCGAACCCGGAAGTTCAATACTTCCACGCATGCGTCGAATCACTTCGACGCCATGCGCGGGTTCTCGGGCCAGCGGACATGTCCGATGAGTCGTACTGACCATCGGATATGTCCGACGGACAGGCTTCCAGCGGACAAGTTTCTTAGCATGCTAAGAAACTTTTGTCCGCTGGAAACCTGTCCGCTCGGCCAGGAATCCGGTCCGGTAGGCCCTACACACGGTCGGACATGTCCGCGGAAACTGGTCCGTGGACCAGTTTTAGCAGACATGTTCGGTCGTGTGTACAAGGCCTTACACACACACACAGGGCAGGACTTAGGGTGGTGGGGGCCCCTGGGCTTGAGTGTTGAAGGGGCCCCCTGGAGCTGAGAATTGGGGTGGATCGAAGTTGTTGAGCGGGGGGGGGCGCATTAAAGTTGTTGCGCGGGGGGGGGTGCGCATTAAAGTTGTTGAGCGGGGGGGATTTTGCAGTTGTGGAGGGGGGAGTGCCTCTCGCCCGGGGCCACAGACTGTCATTAGCCCGGCTGTCGGCTTTCTTCCCTTCAGCAGCCACAGTCCTCCACACACCACTCCGGTTCCTCCTGCTTCCGTGCTGCCTCCTCTTGCAGTGCGGGAAAATTAACCCTTTTGCGGGACTGCGGGAAGAAGCTGTCTGTGCGGGAAAGTCCCACAGAATCCGTGTGTGTTGGGAGGTATGCGCAGGGCCGCCATCAGGAATTTTGGGGCCCCTTACACAGCTTAAGGCATGTAAGGCATTTTTAAGGCCCCCTGAAGCAGAGACCCTGGGGGGGGGGGTGCTGCCGCCTGAAATTGAGAAGCGGGGGGGCTGCTGCAAATTGAGAAGCAGAGGGGGGCCTTTACAAAAAAAAAAAAGAAGAAATAAAGACGAAAACAAATATATATATATATATATATATATATATATATATATATATATATATATATATAAAAAGGGGGGTAGCCATCCGGGGCCCTCTGGGCCTTTTAATAAAAAGAAAAAATAAACCTCTGAGCCCTTTAATAAAAAAATAAAAATTTATAAAAAATACATAAAAAAAAGAACCTCTGGGCCCCTGGGAACCTCTGGGCATTTTAATAAAAAATAAAAAAAATAAACAAAAATAAAAAAAATAAACATTTATAAAAAATAAAAAAAAAGGGGGGGGGTTGCCACATGGGGCCCTGGGGACCTCTGAGCCCTTTAACCAGTTCCCGACCACCGCATGTACATATACGTCCACAATATGGCACGTACAGGCACATGGGCGTATAGGTACGTCCTCGCCTATTAGCGGGTGGGGGGTCCGATCGGGACCCCCCCCGCTACATGCGGCGGTCGGGTCCGCTTGGGGAGCGATCCGGGACCACGGCGCGGCTATTTGTTTATAGCCGCTCCGTCGCGATCGCTCCCCGGAGCTGAAGAACGAGGAGAGCCGTGTGTAAACACGGCTTCCCCGTCCTTCACTATGGCGGCGCATCGATCGCGTCATTCCCTTTATAGGGAAGACACGATCGATGACGTCATTCCTACAGCCACACCCCCAAACAGTTGTAAACACATACTAGGTGCACCCTAACTCCTACAGCGCCACCTGTGGTTAACTCCCAAACTGCAACTGTCATTTTCACAATAAAGAATGCAATTTAAATGCATTTTTTGCTGTGAAAATGACAATGGTCCCAAAAATGTGTCAAAATTGTCCAAAGTGTCCGCCATAATGTCGCAGTCACGAAAAAAATTGCTGATCGCCGCCATTAGTAGTAAAAAAAAAATAAAAAATAAAAATGCAATAAAACTATCCCCTATTTTGTAAACACTATAAATTTTGCGCAAACCAATCGATAAACGCTTATTGCGATTTTTTTTACTAAAAATAGGTAGAAGAATACGTATCGGCCTAAACTGAGGAAAAAAAATGTTTTTATATATGTTTTTGGGGGATATTTATTACAGCAAAAAGTAAAAAATATTGCTTTTTTTTCAAAATTGTCGCTCTATTTTTGTTTATAGCGCAAAAACTAAAAACCGCAGATGTGATCAAATACCACCAAAAGAAAGCTCTATTTGTGGGGAAAAAAGGACGCCAATTTTGTTTGGGAGCCACGTCGCACGACCGCGCAATTGTCTGTTAAAGCGACGCAGTCCCGAACTGTAAAAACACCTTGGGTCTTTAGGCTGCATATTGGTCCGGGGCTTAAGTGGTTAATAAAAAAAAATATATATATATATAAAAAAAAATGTTTTTTTTTATAAAATATAAAAAAGGTGGGTTGCCATCCGGGGGCCATGGAGACCCCTGGGCCCTTTAATAATAATAATAATAATAATAATAGTAAAATCTTATTTATATATATATATATATATATATATAAAAATAAAAAAATATATAAAAAAACATTTTTTTATAAAAAATAAATAAAAAAAAGGTGGGTTGCCTGGAGACCCCTGGGCCCTTTATTAATAATAATAATAATAATAATAATAATAATAATATATATATATATATATATATATATATATAAAAATAAAAAAAATATATAAAAAAAAACATTTTTTTATAAAAAAAATAAATAAAAAAAAGGGGGGTTGCCGTCCGGGGCCCTGCAAATTTTTTTTTAAAGGGGGCCCCCTATTGGGCGGGGCCCTGGGCTTGAGCCCAGTCAAGCCCAATGGTAAGTCCGGCCCTGCACACACACATACAATGTATGAGCCACTGGTGAAAAGGGATTCCCCACCCTGCACAGCCAGGCACACCAAATCTTCACAGTCACTTCAGAAGCAGAGACAGTGTACAACTTTGTTTTTATGGTATATGGATGGGGATGGCGAGTTATGGGATGCCTACTTGACTTCAGGCAACTTCAGGGACAACTTCCTAGTATATACAGCGCTATATGCAGTCTCTATCAGGCCTGGTGCAAGGAAACCTCATTTTGCTGCCCCCCTTGGCTCCGCCCCTGACGGCGCCTATCCACCTATTTCTTCAGCCGTGGTCCGCAGGCTGGCACTGGTGCCTCTGGATCTGGCCTGAAGACAAATACTGGTGGCACCGACTCGCTTCCTCATGCCAGCTGTGGTCCACAGGTATATGGACAGGCAAGGGTAGTATATAGACAGGCTAGGGTAATATATGGACAGGCTAGGGTAGTATATGGACAGGCTAGGGTAGTATATGGACAGGCTAGGGTAGTATATAGACAGACTAGGGACCAGTCCCAGGAAGCAGGGTGCAGTGCAAGTGGAGGCCTACTACCCACGTGTGTCAGTCATGGGGCAGTGAGGAGTCCCGGCTCCCGGGAGGGGAGGTCGGTCCCTGCACACACGTTCACTGGGAATCCTCTGTGGGAGATCAGTAGCTGTCACCAACACTGCTCACTCAGCTGCCATTACCTGGGATGCCAAGATCCACCATCTGGACGGGGGGAGACACTGAGCTTCTCGTGGCTGAAAGTCCGCTTTCCTTCTCAGGCTGTCCCTAACCCGCTGTCCCTAATGAGGAGGAGGCACCTACAGCCCCCTCACTGATGTGCACTCTAGGCCTGCACCTACCTTGCCTATAGGTAGCGCCAGCCCTGGTCTTTATGTGCACTCCACTTCTTCCTCCAGCACTTTACTTGCTTGCAGGACACAGCTATGCCACCCAGCAGTATTTTGTGTAGCAAAAAAACAATTACAGACAGGGACCCCAGGCTATTTTACTTATAGAACAGATAGGGTGTCACAGCTCACACTTTCGAGCACTTCCTCCCATGGTCACTAATCCCAGCACTACCAGCTCCTGGCTGCAGCAGCCCCTTTAACTACCCCTCCGCCTGGCTGCTTCTCCACAGTCCTCCAGACTGACCCTCACCATTCCTCCCAGACTGACTATCAGGAAATCTCCTGGACATGTTAACCTGCTCCCGCTGTCCTCCTTCTTCCATGCCTCAAGGATGTCCTCTGTGTATTGTAGAGGGTCTCTCCAGCACCCGAGCCACAGGCCAAATGTAACCCCCCCTCCCCAGACTAGGGGCACCCTCAAGGGCCTCCAACAGCCTCCTCAGCACTCCATCTTCCACCCGACACACTGTCCCTGCTGGCATGACTCATAAGTATTTATGAAGTACCTGCCCCTTGTCAGCCCACTTTGCTGGGTATTGGCTGGGGCCCCCATCAATACTCCAAGCAGCTCCTCCTAAAAGCCATCCTCTACTACTGGAAGCTTCTTCAAAGTTCCAGAGAACAGAGGGAGTTACTAGAGGTGCTGCTTGCTGAGTCATCCAGCCTCCCTGAGTCACTCAGCCCTGATCCAGATTCAACCCAGACTTGGCTGCCAGCCAAGCCAAATTTACTTACACTAAGGCCCGGTACACACGGACCGTTTTCACCGTACATGCCTGCCAGAGGGCTTCTGTACGATGGTTGTACTAACCATCGTACAGAAGTCCGCGCGTAAACAATACGCAGGGCGTGTCCGCGTCGTCGCCGCGATGATGACGCGGCGATGACGCGGCGACGTGGGCGGGCCTGCCATTTAAAGGCTTCCACGCATGCGTCAAAGTCATTCGACGCATGCGTGGGACGGCGGGCGCTCGGACATGTACGGTAGGTCTGTACTGACGACCGTACATGTCCGAGCGGGCAGGATTCCAGCGGACGGTTTTAAAACACGTCCAGGAATATTTGTCTGCTGGGAAAAGGCCCGGCGGGCAAATGTTTGCTGGAATTCGGCCCGCTCGCGCCTACACACGACCGAACATGTATGCTGAAACTGGCCCGCGGACCAGTTTCAGCATACATGTTTGGTCGTGTGTACAGGGCCTTACATCTACAAAACCTACACTAACAACCCTAGCACACTAAAGGGTGCTACACCTATACACACAGTTGTGTGGGTGCACGCACTTACACACCTAGTAGTGTAAACCAAGCCTTAGAGAATATGAATGGGCCACCTAAATGTAATGCATGGGAACACATGTAAACTACACACGTTTTACATGCATTCCCACATTCTGCATCTAGGGCTGTCCATTTATTTCATTGGGCTACCCAAAGGACGACAAACATTGAAAATAAGTCCCTGACTCTTTTACAAAAATGTACCGCACTGACCTGCATGGTTAACAATGAATGGTAACAAAAAATAAAAGAAAGTACGACAACTTAGGCTACCGCCCACATTTTTATTATAAGTTGTATCAAAAATTGACATAAAAAACAATGCCCCCCCCATTCCAGACCCTCTTTAACTATCCCAGATCCCACCCACTATCCCTTCCACCACAACCCCCCCCCCCAAAAACACCCATGAAGCAGAGCCCCCCCTCTCCCAACTACCCCCCCCCCCCCCAACACCACAGGATTTCCCACACCTGTGGTGATGATAGCACACAGGCTCATTTCCTATTAGTGTATTGTGTGGACAACTGCCCCTGGGAGATTGGTTTCTTTGGTACCAATTGACATGCCCACTGAGGTTGCTCACTGATATTGGGCACCTTAGAACCCTTAGTCTCCCATGGGGGTGCCATCATCAGCACAGAACTACTGTGGTGGGGGGTTGTTAGGTTAAGTTGGTGTTAGTACCCATCTTCTTTTCTTTTTTGTTGCGTTAAATAATTGGGGATACCCACCTAATTTACTTATATTGGCGGTGGGTACCGCCATCATCCTATATTGGGACTGCCAGGACCACCTTTCCTTTTTTTGATTTAGTAACTAATGGTATTCTGCACATTTGCTAAGGTGCAGCACGTGTCAGGGAAAGCACACAATTTTGCTTGCATTCCCGACATGCATAGATGTGAACCTAGCCTAAGGTGGAGATCACACTGGCAGCAAAGGGCCAGTTAATACAAGTTGATCTGTGTGTTTACCACCCCCTGACTACCCACCTACAAATCATGGTTGCTGTTGAGAACCATTCACATGGCCATTGCTGTAATGATTTGTGGTGTTGCAAATTTAACTCAGAATGTCATATTTAGAAGATAGTGCCACTAGCCTTCACATTTAGCATACAACTTTACTGATGTAGTGTAGCTTGCAGGATTTGAGTATTCTATTGATAGTTTGAAATATGAGTGCAATCATATTGTAATTACAGCACTATTTGGCACTCTTCTTTTGTGGTACTGGAATGTAAACTGACCTTTTCTAACCCAGTTGCTACTGCTGTATTTTCCACATTTGTTGGCATACGATGTGCAGCACTAGGACATTGCTAACTTGCAGGGTAGAAAACAATTCAGATGGAATTTCATCACCTTATACTTTGTATTTTAGTTTTTAAAGCTAAACTACAGGCAAGCAGCTAAATACAACAATGAAATACATACTGTGTATGGGAGCATTGCTACTCCTGTGATCTACAGTTGCTTTCTGGTCCTGCCCTGCCCTGCTGGTGGGAACACAGGAGGTCAGCCACTCAGGAATGCTACACATTTTCTAAACAACTTCAAAGCTTTCTCCAATTGGATGATGTGGAAATGTGCTGGGTGTCCAGTCAGAGAATGGCTAAGCACCCGACTTTCTGTATTCAGAATGTCTACTTTAGTGATTTGCAGGCTCCAGGTGCATTGGCTAGGTATGGTATATACTAAGGTTGCACCGGTATCGGTATCAGTGCCGATACTCAAGTATTGGGACTCATGCAAATGCTCCAATACCTGAGACAAATACTTTCAGGCTTGGTTTTTTTTAGGCTTGGTCAGTGGCGTCACTAGGGTTGGTGTCACCCGGTGCGAAAAAAAAATGGTGTCACCCCCCCCCCCAACTATAGTCCCCCCTCAGTACAGACCCCCTCCTGCAGTATAGATACCCCTTCCTCAGTACAGACCCCCCACTAAGTGCAGATACCCCCTCCATCCATATAGACTCCCCTCCCTCAGTGTAGTACAGGTACACCCCACCTCAGTGCAGACCCCTCCCAGCAGTACATACCCCCTCAGTGCAGACCACCCTCAGTGCAGACCCCCCCAGCAGTACATACACCCCTGCCTCAGTGCAGACCCCCCTCAGTACAGACACCCCCCCAGCAGTACACACACCCATGCCTCAGTGCAGACCTCAGGGTTTTATTTTTTCTGAATTTGGAGAATTTGAAAACATCCAAAACGGTTATTTTCAGAACGTTCATCACATAAAAAGTCCACAAATATCCGACTACAAAAAGTAATAAAGATTATTAGATCATCCGGCACCCGGAAAATAAAACCGCAGAAACAATGGCAGGAAATGGAGGAGAAATAAAAGGATTTCTCTGAGAATTCTGAGAGGAAGTAAAGTGAGAAATCCGTCTTCTACAGACAGAGGAACCGGTGTGTTGTCACATTCCGTTCCCTATCACAGATTGCTCCGGAAGTGACGTTCCGTCGCCGCCATCTTGCTACACCCCACACCATTGCACAGTAATGATAGAGTGTGAAGGGGGCAAGCGGACATCTTGTTACACCCACCGAAGTTTTAGATTTCACAGTTATTTTCAACACAAAACGGAGCTTATATGCTTAATACAGTGTTTGGAAATCCGACAAACTGTTTACATGTTAAATGTGAAAAAAGGTGTTCTGTCACATTAGCAACCATGTAAGGTCAGCAGGTTTGCTGTTGCTTTAAAAGTTTAACATGTAAACAGTCCGTCGGATTTCCAAACACTGTTTTTAAGCATATAAGCTCCATTTTGTGTTGAAAATAAGTGTGAAATCTAAAACCTTGGTGGGTGTAACAAGATGTCCGCCTGCCCCCTTCACACTCTATCATTACTGTGCAATGGTGTGGGGTGTAGCAAGATGGCGGCGACAAAACGTCACTTCCACAGCATTCTGTGATAGGGAGCCGAATGTGACACTACACCGGCGCTGTGCCGAGGATACCACCGACACAGGAAGTTCCCCACTAGGCTGGAGACTCCGTCACTGGTACTCTGCCATCTGTGGGCACAACCAGTGCGACATTTCAGAGCCTCGCGGGACCCCTTCATCAGATATGTGATCCCTGATGAGGCTCCGAAACTTTGCATCACATGTCTGGCAAAGGGTCCTGTAAGGCTCCGAAGAAGAGGTCCTGTAAGGGTTCCGAAAACCTGGTATCAATTGCCTGGGAAAGGGTCACGCAAGGCTCTGAAACATTTCATTGCATGCCCAAAAAAGGGGTCCTGTAAGGGTTCCCGAAACCTGGTATCACTTGCCTGGCAAAGGGTCCTGTAAGGGTTCCGAAACCTTATATTCACACTACAGTACAATGAATACCCCCCCCCCCCCCCCATACCTCGCCTTGTGGGCTCCGTTGTAATGTTGTTTCCAGCTCAACGGCTGCGAGGTGATTCAGTCAGCAAAAAAAAAAAAACGCCAAAAAAAAATCCTCACCGTCAGGATGGTGTCACCCCTCTAGCGGGTGTCACCCGGGTGTGGACCGCACCCCCTAGCAACGGCTCTGCATCAGTGCCCATCAGTGCGACCCATGAGTGCCCATCAGTGCCGCCTATCATCGCCCATCAGTGCTTCATATCAGTGCCACCCATCAGTGCCGCCTACCAGTGCCCATCAGTGCCACCTTATCAGTGCCTGTCAGTGCTGCCTTATCAGTGCCCATCAGTGAAGGAGAAGAAAATTATAACAGAAACAAAAGAAAACCTTTTTTTTTTTAATTCGTTCTTTTTTAATTTGTTAAGCAAAAAATAAAAACGCAGAGGTGATCAAATACCACCAAATAAAAGAGCTTTATTTATGGGAACAAATTGCTAAAAAAATAAATTTGGGTACAGTGTAGCGTGACCGCGCAATTGTTATTTAAACAGCAACAGGGCTGAAAGCTGAAAATTGGCTTGGGCAGTGTAACGAAATGGCCCGTGACACCCAGAGACCTTTGAAGGATGTGGGGTACTCCTGTGCCAGCGTCACTAATGACTCTTGGGTCTAGGGTCACCCTGTGCCCCTTTTGGGCCTAGGGTGACTGATAAACGATAATTCATGTTTTGCAGGATAGCTTGGAAGATTTCAGTTTGGTTAACGCTGACCCCCAACCGGTCAATAAGAGTGTCTACTTCAATGGTTAACCTAGGCTGTTGAGATGCTAACTAAGTCTGCTACTGTAGTGATGAAAGCTGTGATTGCATTCTGTTGTGCTAATTATGTCTGCTCCTAAGACATTCCATTGTGTGATGCTAATGACACTGTTTATGTGAAAAGTCTATTGATGATAGATATGTGTTGTGAGTTAGCAGTCTAAAGGTCAGACGTCTGACTTAAGGAATGTGTATTATGAAGCAGGTGAGAACAGCTTGGCGGAGCCAGGCTGTCTGAATAATGTTTAGTAATTAGCCCATCTGAAGGTGTATTGAAGCCCCATTGTGTGATGCTGGGGGTGGAGAGTTTCATTGTCCCTGTAACTACTGAAGCATGCTTTGTAACTGTATAAAAACCTGAGAATTTTCCATTAAAGCGTTCATACATTTTGAAACCAGTAACAGAGCTTGTTGGTCTCGTTATTTCTGGGGAAATGGAATGGATCGTGCCTGTTGGATGGTTGGAGTGTCAGATAAGCTGTCATGGTTGATGGAATGGGATATCGTAAACGGTGGTGACCGTTACAGGCAGGAGGGGGGTGTAAGTGCCTGGTATTGATGTGGTTAAAGCAACCTGTTAAGTAAAAAAGTTTTTTTTTTATTAAATGTTCCTCACGACCCCTTAAATTACGCTAATCAGCCTTAATTAACTCCTTATTCTCCTTCTCCATTTAACTATTATTTTCCTGCTGATTTTTTGGTTGACTTCTATTTTATAAACCATTAATAATTTACTTTTTTTTTGTTTGCTTTGTTTGTTAATATTTGCAATGTAACCATGTATAAAAATATCCATAACCGGAATTCATTTTTAAAGATGTTGTAAAGCTTAATGTGGGCTTGCTCCTGAGCCTGGGTGTGTGCATATATAGACACACACAGCCCAGCCCAGCTCAGCCCCTTCTCCCTCCTCACAGGATTTGACTGACATCAGCAGGCGCCAATGGCTCCAGCTGCTGCCTTTCTGTCCTGTGAATGCATGGAGAAAGTAGAGAGACGCTACAGATAGGCACAGCTCTGGATAGATGAAGGAAATGTTTTACCTTAATTCAGGGAATGATTTAATGTAAACATTTCTAGCTTTCATAACCACTTTAATTTTACATTTTGAAGATTACTTTATCCCTGCAGTCTTTAAGACAAGGTTAGAAGGACAAGTCGACATGTTTTTTTTTCCCATCTCAAACAATTGTAAAATACAGGTTGTATAATAAGCCTTTAAAACGGTGAAGAAAAAAAAAAGGAAAATTGTAAACTTTGACAGTCTTGCCTCTGGTTAATTATTGCTATATGGGTTTAGTTTCATTGTAAAAAATATATCAAGGTAAACATATTGTTGTCTATAATTTTAATGGTATTTGCACAAGATTAACTCATCTCATTTAATGTAAGATTCACACCTTAAAGTGTTACTAAACCCAGGACCCTGCATTCACTATATCTGCTCTCCCACAGTACACAGAAGATGGAAATGCAAACGTTTTATTAAATATAAACTGCTAAATACCTTTTTTCATCAGCACTTAGAGAAGTCTTGTGACTTCTATCAGTGTCCAGCCAAGCACTGGTTAAAGCTCGTAGGAGGAGTTTTCTGACTGCCCTATGGGACTGCAAGACCCCTGACATCCTGTCTGGACAGTGTTGATTGGCCCTGCACTGATCACTTGCACTCTTCCAAGAAAAGCCGGGCCAGTAGGAGAGAGGAGCGGGCCTCGCGCATGCGCAGTAGGGTTTCCAGCGTGAAGCTGAAAGGCTACACTGCTGGGTACCTTTAACCGCAATGGTGGCAGCAGCACCCGACAGCTGATGGCAACATCAGCTGCGGTGCCGACATCGCTGGACTCCAGGACAGGTAAGTGTCCTATTATTAAAAGCCAGCAGCTGCAGTATGTGTAGCTGCTGGCTTTTAATTATAATTTTTTTGGGCCAGAACACCGCTTTTAATTAAAAAATCTGTCTGTCTGCTGGTCATCTTTTCCCACAGCTTTTTGGATTCCCTGCATGCTTTGCATCTTCTCCTCTGCTGTTTCTTTTAAATCTCTAAGGGTTACATATCCTATGGTACCTTGCTGCCTGCAAGAAGTGATTCCTGTACTGATCTCCTACTCTCAGCACCTCTGGGGATCAAATGGCAGGCTCTGTGAATTGTGTGACACAGCAGTGCCTACTCACAGGGTAGTGACTATGTGTCACAGAATTCAAGGAAGTAAATGTGAGGGGATCTTCACAAAGATAGATATCAGACAACTGGAGAAAGTACAGCGAAGGGAAACCAAACTCATAAGGGCCATGGAGATCAGCTATGAGGAAAGATTAGAGGAACTGAATTTATTCTCTTTTGAGAAGAGGAGACTAAGGGGGAATATGATCATAATGCAGAAATATATAAAGGGTCCATATAGTGAACGTGGTGTTGAGTTATTCACTTTAACCACTTCCCGACCGCCGCATATGTACGTCCACAGAATGGCACGTACAGGCAAATGGGCGTACAGGTACGTCCTTGCCTTTCCGCGGGTCGGGGGTCCGATCGGGACCCCCCCCCGCTACATGCGGCAGTTGGAGACCCGCGGGGAGCGATCCGGGACGACGGCGCGGCTATTCGTTTATAGCAGCTCCGTCGCGATCGCTCCCCGGAGCTGAAAAACGGGGAGAGCCGTATGTAAACACGGCTTCCCTGTGCTTCACTGTGGCGGCTGCATCGATCGAGTCATCCCTTTTATAGGGAGACTCGATCGATGACGTCACACCCCCCTACAGTTGTAAACACACACTAGGTGAACCCTAACTCCTACAGCGCCCCCTGTGGTTAACTCCCAAACTGCAACTGTCATTTTCACAATAAACAATGCAATTTAAATGCATTTTTTGCTGTGAAAATGACAATGGTCCCAAAAATGTGTCAAAATTGTCCGAAGTGTCTGCCATAATGTCGCAGTCACGAAAAAAATCGCTGATCGCCGCCAATAGTAGACAAAATTTTTTTTTTTTTTAAAAATGCAATAAAACTATCCCCTATTTTGTAAACGCTATAAATTTTGCGCAAACCAACCGATAAACGCTTATTGCGATTTTTTTTACCAAAAATAGGTAGAAGAATACGTATTGGCCTAAACTGAGGAAAAAAAATGTTTTATATATGTTTTTGGGGGATATTTATTACAGCAAAAAGTAAAAAATATTGATTTTTTTTCAAAATTGTCGCTCTATTTTTGTTTATAGCGCAAAAAATAAAAACCGCAGAGGTGATCAAATACCACCAAAAGAAAGCTCTATTTGTGGGGAAAAAAGGACGCCAATTTTGTTTGGGAGCCACGTCGCACGAGCGCGCAATTGTCTGTTAAAGCGACGCAGTGCCGAATTGTAAAAACGCCTTTGGGCATTTAGCAGCATATTGGTCCGGGGCTTAAGTGGTTAAGGTCATCACAGAGGACAAGGGGGCGCTCTACTTCTAGAGGAAAATGTGGAATAGACTCCCTGCAGAGGTGGTTCTGGCCAGCTCAGTAGATTGCTTTAAGAAAGGCCTGGATTCTTTTCTAAATATACATAATATAACTGGGTACTGACATTTATAGGTAAAGTTGATCCAGGGAAAATTTGATTGCCTCTCGGGGGATCAGGAAGGAATACTTTCCCCAGCTGTAGCAAATTTGAGCATGCTTTTCTGGGGTTTTTTTGGTTTCCTCTGGATCAACTGTGGGTGAAGGATTGTGTATATGGGATTGTGTTATATTAAATATGTAGCACTACCCACGAAGGAGCTGCTGGATATTTTCGGGCGGCATGTTACCTCTGTTTCCTCGCCATCCAGGGTACTAGATAAGAGCTGAAAAAGTTCCATGTCCACACTTTGCGCTTCTTTTTCTAAGATTTATTTGCTTAACTTGGTAAAAGAATAAAAGCAGTGAATGAAGAGGTGGAAGGGTAACAGGTAGATAGGTTCAGGTGCGTAGTTTCAATCCGGAAACACTCCTGCTTCCAGTGACATAGCTTTCGTCGCCACTCCAGTCAGAGTGGGTATTGCGCACCTGGACAGGTTTCTCTCACTAGCCTAGCAGCCACAATGACACACGGAAAATTGTACAGTCTCTGCCACAGACCTTCCCACAGATGGAGACACTTTTCGGTCCAGAATCCTCACAGTACAGGATTCAGCACCTGGATCTCTCCAGAGTAACTTCTTGTAGAACTTGAAACTGACAGGCGATCACCATCGAGCCTTTCAGTAAACGGTGCATCCCTCGATGAAGTTCAAGGCCCCTCTTGAGACATCAGCCTCGTGCTCTGTCCTCTCCAAGATAGGTCCTTCATCAAGCGGCTTCCTCCCTCAGGACGGACATCACAGGATCACCTACACACGACCGAACATGTCTGCTGAAACTGGTCTGCGGACCAGTTTCAGCAGACATGTTCGGTCGTGTGTATGGCCGACTGGACAGGTTTCCAGCGGACATTTGTCCACCCGACCGTTTTCGAGCGGACAAATGTTTCTTAGCATGCTAAGAAACATGTCCGCTGGAATCCTGTCCGTCGGACATGTTCGGTCGTCTGTACAGACTCACCGTACATGTCCGAGCGGCCGCCATCCCTCGCATGCGTCGAAACACTTCGACGCATGCGTGGAAGCATTGACCTTCCAGCGTCGCACACGTCGCCGCGTCATCGTCGCGGCGATGGCGCGGACACGTCACCGCGCTGTCTGTCCGCGCGGATTTCTGTCTGATGGTGTGTACAACCATCAGACAGAAATCTCCGAGGGGACATGTCCGCTGAAAACGGTCCGGCGGACCGTTTTCAGCAGACTGTCCCCTCGTCTGTACGAGGCCTAATGTGTAGACCCAATCTGCCTACTGGGCCTACTCAGAAAATCACAACCCAAGACCAACGTGGTCCTGGAGCCAGGATTACAGGAACACGCACCCCGACCAGGAGGGCCACACATGTGGGGTGGTGGGACGACAGACTCAGGATCGACGACCCCAGTTCAGTGACGTCTGTCCCTTAAGTACCCCTCCCCAGCATGCACAGCGGGATGATCAACCCCACTGATTGGCTGCCGAGGGAAAATACTCAAATCACCTTGACCTAGCTGCTGCCACCCTTGGCCTGGAGTAACAACAACACCCCAGGCGAAACAATAGTGGTCACTCACAGCACAGCCATGGCTGGAACAGAGGCCAAATTTACTCAAAATTACACGTCTGAGTAAACTAACTCTCAGACTTCTCTCTAAATTTTACAGCAGCGCCAGCTCAAAAAGGAGCAAGCCGCTACATATATATATATATATATTTTTTTTTGGTTGAACTAGATGGACTTGTGTCTTTTTTCAACCTGACTAACAAAGTAAGTTTACACACTTCAAGATCCTTAAGATTAGTAGGATTAAGCTAGAAATAATTTAAATACAATGTTGAAATGAATATATGATTTTATATGACCATAGATGCTCTTTAACTTTTGTCATGTTCTCATTACATGTGCCAGATGAGTTTCTGAATTAGAAGACATCTCAGGGATAACCCGCATGACTAGATTGTTCAACTGTGCCACCAAGTAGTAAAGGAACACATATTCCTGCCTCTTCCTTGGGTCTTTATAATGTGGCAAAATTTTGTTTTGTGTATTGAGTTGCCCCCCCCCCCCAAAAAAAAGGGGGAACAGAAAATGTGTTATTTTTAAATGGATTTGGGACCTTCACAGGAAAGTTAAGAACACTCATTTTAATAAGATTATTATGCCTTCTACTGACTAAGGTAGTCTAGACCAGGGTTTCTCAACTCCAGTCCTCAAGGCGCCCCAACTGGTCATGTTTTCAGGCTTTCCATGTTTTTGTACAGGTGATTTAATCAGTTTCACTGCCGTAGTAATAACCACAGCTGTTTCATCTGAGGAAAATCCTGAAAACATGACCTGTTGGTGCGCCTTGAAGACTGGAGATGAGAAACACTGGTCTAGACCAATGTTTCTCAACTCCAGTCCTCGAGGCGCCCCAAAAGGTCATGTTTTCAGGATTTCCCTCAGATGAAATGGCTGTGGTAATTACCAAGGCAGTGAAACTGATCAAATCACCTGTGTAAAATAATGGAAAGCCTGAAAACATGACCTGTTGGGGCGCCTTGAGGACTGGAGTTGAGAAACACTGGTCTAGACCAGTGGTTCTCAACCCTGTCCTCAAGGCGCTCCAACAGGCCATGTTTGGGATTTTTTTTTTTATAAAATTGCTGTCCAAAATACCAAGCCATTGACTCTGATTTAAACCACCTGTGCAAGATAAAGGAAAACCTGCAAACATGGACTGTTGGGGGTACTTGAGGACAGGGTAGAGAACCACTGATCTAGACCGGCCACAGTTTTGTGCAGCATTACAACCTTGGGCACTGTGTGGACCAGCTGCTAACATCATCGGTTGATAAGGAATACCTTGTTTGCCGCTCTCCTGCCCCTCTCCATCAGAACTGGGGTCACATTAGCTAAGTGAGGGAGAGAAATAGAGGGAGAAGAGGAAATGTGCTGAATGAGTCAGTAAGGTGTGCAAAAGGTGTATTTACTTTGTAAAAATAATTCACCAGTAAATGTTGGGTGTCCTACGCAGGGCCGCCATCAGGAGGGTACAGGCAGTAAACCTGTAAGGGCCCGGATGGCAACCCCCTTTTTTTGTAAGGGGCCCGGAGGTCCCCAGGCCCCCAGATGGCAACCCCACTTTTTTATTATTTCTTTTATAACAATTTTTTTTTATTAAAGGTCCCCAGGGCCCCGGGGGGCAACCCCCTTTTTATAAAAAAAATGTTTTTAACCATTTTTTATATATATTTTTTTAATTTATTTTTATTAAAAGGGCACAGAGGTCCCCAGGACCTTTTTTTTATATTTTTTTATTATTTGTTATATATTTTTTTTTTGTAAGGACCCCATAATTCCTGATGGCGGCCTTGGTCCTACGTATGGGGATGTTGCTGCCTTATATAAAACTAGTAGTTTATTTTTTTACATTTTAGAATGGGGTGCCTCGAGATTGTGAAGAATTGTTAAAGGATGCCACGACTGAAAAAAGGTTGAGAAATATCACATCACACTTGCAGTTTGTTTTTAATTTTTTGAAGCAGTGGGTTGATGTTCTCTGGTCAATTGAGGGACCTCTAGTTATCACAATCTGCAGGTATATCAATAAATGTACAATTTTGAGGGGAGATTGAGGAAGGTGGAAGTTAGTGGATGAGTGTTGTTGAGGATAAAGTCGTAAGGACTGATTTCTGGCAGCTAATCTTAACCCCTTCCTTACTGAGTCATTGTAAAATAACATCGGCAGGAACCCTCCCTACCTCCGGGTGGACGTCATATGACGTCCTGGGCTTCCCAGGCGGCTAGGGGGCGCGCGCCGCATTGCTCGCTACCCGGTGCGCGTGCCCGGCGGCCGCAATGTCTGCCGGCCACCCGCGATTGCCCGCAATCACAGCAGGACCGTGGATCTGTGTGTGTAAACACACAGATCCACGTCCTGTCAGAGAAGAGGAGACCGATGTGTGTTCCCACTACAGAGGAACACACATCGGTCTCCTCCCCTTGTGAGTCCCCTCCCCCTACAGTTAGAATCACTTCCCTAGAGAACATATTTAACCCCTACAGTAGATCGCCCCCTAGTGTTAACCCCTTCCCTGCCAGTCACATTTACACAGTAATCAGTGCAGTTTTATAGCACTAATCGCTGTATAAACGTGAATGATCCCAAAAACGTGTCAAAAGTGTCTGATATGTCCGTCGCAATGTCACGGTCACAATAAAAAATCGCGGATCGCCTCCATTATTAGTAGAGAAATTAAAATAAGTAAAACTATCCCCTATTTTGTAGATGCTATAACTTTTGTGCAAACTAATCAATATACGCTTATTGTGATTTTTTTTTTTAGCAAAAATATGTAAAAGTATACGCATCAGCCTAAACTGAGGACATTTTTTTTTTCCTAAAAAAAAATTGTGATGTTTATTAAATCAAAAAGAAAAAAATATTGGCCCAGATTCACAAAGCTTTTACGCTGGCGTATCTATTGATACTCCGCGTAAGTTAAAAGATGTGCTGTCGTATCTATGCCCTGTATTCAGGAACCTAGATACGCCTGAAATATGGCTTCAGCTGACCGACGTAAGTTGCCGTACGCCGTCGTATCGTGGGCGCATAGTTACGCTGGACGCATTCGGCGTTCCCATTATAAATATGCAAATGACCTAGATACGCCGATTTACGAACGTACTGTTTACGTAAGGCATACGTTAAGGTATGGACGTCGGAAACGTCGGAACAGCGTCGTATTTTGCGCTACGCCCGACTAAAGATACGCTCAGGTACGTGAATCTGGGCCATTGTGTTTTTTTTCTAAAACTCTCGCTCTTCTTTTGTTTATAGTACAAAAAATAAAAACCGCAGAGGTGATCAAATACCACCAAATGAAAGCTCTATTTGTGGGGGAAAAACATAAAGATTTCATTTGGGTACAGTGTTGCATGACCGCGCAATTGTCATTCAAAGTGCGATGAAAACTAAAAATTGGTCTGGGCAGGAAGGGGGTGAAATTGCCCTGTATTGAAGTGGTTAAATCAAGAGTATTCTCTCAATTGTTCAATAGTGTTTACAGTCAGGCATAAGAAAGGGCCCAAATATTGAAGAAATTGTATTAGGTCAACAAGTTTGGTTTTATGACTGTGACAGCTTTGCATATAGCAAAAACAGGACCCTGAAATTGAAACCAGGAACTGTTTTTTGTAAGTTCTGTCATCTGTTTGGTTAATTAGAGATTTCTAAATGGTTATCCATTTATGCTGAACAACTAGCCAGCTGCCCTTGGGCCCATATATGCCTTATGTGTTGAGCTGCACTGGTCAGCCGTGGGCCAGATTCAAGAAGCAATTGCGCCCGTGTAACCATAGGTTACAAGGCGCAATTGCTTACTTGCTCCGGCGTAGCGAATGTTTCTGATTCAGGAACATCGCTACGCCGACTGCAGCCTAAAATCTGCACGGCATAAGGCTCTTATGCCACGCAGATTTTAGGCTGCATTCTAGCGAAAACCGCTAGGGGGCGCTCCCATTGTGATCTGTGTATAGTATGCAAATTGCATACTAACACCGATTCACAAACTTGCGCGGGCCCTGCGTACGCAAATTACGTAATTTCTGTACGTCGGGTTTCGCGTAACGTTACACATCCTAATAGCAGGCGCAGCCAATGCTATAGGATGGCCACGTTCCCGCGTCGCAACGTTCAAATTTTACGTCGTTTGCGTAAGTGGATCGTGAATGCCGCTGGACGCCATTCACGTTCACTTTGAAGCAAATGACGTCCTTGCGACGTCATTTGCCGCAATGCACGTCGGGAAAGTTTCCTGACGGAGCATGCGCTCTACGCTCGGCGCGGGAGCGCGCCTAATTTAAATGATTCCCGCCCCCGGCGGGATCATTTACATTAGGCGCCCTTACGCCGGGCAAGTTAACACAGCGCCCCCGCAATTTACGGAGCTTCTCCTGTGCCTGCGTAAGAAAGGCGCAGATTCTTACTGAATCTGGGCCCTTGTCTACATACAAAGCAATGCACAGACAAGGCAATTTTTTCTATATCCTATTATTATTTGAATTCACAACACTGCATTGGTGTGTGCTGAAAAAAAAAAAGGATATGCTTTCCCTTTTTCAGTACAGCGTATTGTGAAGCAGTACACCACCATCGTAACCGCAAAGATAAATGAAATGTCACTTTTCACAAATGAGACGATTTTTAAAAAATTTGGGAAAATAGTAAACATTACTATGTGTCATATTCGATGCACTGGCATCACACCCTTGAGTATACACACCAGCAGCCACGGTATAATGCAGGCATTAATTTGTACGAGCCCTCAGAATATGATTATTATTTTTACAGGCAGAGTAAAAGTTTATGGAGTGAGCAGATTTATGACTGGATTTTTATTTAATTATTTTTGCAAACATTTTATATTCGATGTTGCTTGGTGATCTTTAACACAAACAATGAAGAACTACTGAATTTTTGTTTCTGTTTTTAGCTAATGTTCTTTTTCTTGACTTCATCGTTTCCTTGGTGACATCCTGTTCTTCTGCCTGTCCTGTAGTTTTTTCCTAATTTCGGTTTTATCCATTTCATTTCTTTACTTTTTTGTTTGCTTCTATCCGCCCACATGGGCCCCCACTGTCTCAGATGTAGATAGTGTATTTTATTTCTTTTTATGATTTTAGTCTTTTAGTTTTTTATTTTGGTTTAGAATATTAAAGGGGTTGTCAAGGTTTTTTTTTTTTCACCTTAATGCATGAGCTGGGAGCATGAAATTGTCCAAAATATCTTGGTATGCTGACGCCTTAAAGCGGGGGTTCACCCTATCGACAGGAAAAAAAAATTTTTTTTTTCTTTTACCTTTAAATCAGGCACTGTAGCGCGAGCTACAGTATGCCTGTCCCGAATTTTTTCCCCCCATACTCACCTTGTAGTCGTCCATCGAAGATACCGGGGAATGGGCGTGCCTCTGGAGACGGAGGATGATTGACGGCCGGCTCTGGCGCGTCACGCTTCTCCGGAAATAGCCGAAATAGGCTTGGTCTTCACGACGCGTGCGCATAGCCTGTGCGCACGCGCCGTGAAGAGCCGAGACCTACTCCGGCTGTCTTCGGGGAGAGTGACGTGCCAGGGCCGGCCGTCAATCATCCTCCCTCTCCATAGGCACGCCCATTCCCCGCGGGAGCCGAAATCTACGATGGACGACTACGAGGTGAGTACGGGGTTAAAAAAATCGGGACAGGCATACTGTAGCTCGCGCTACAATGCCTGTCTCGATGGTAACATCATGTGGGTCAGGGTGAACTACCGCTTTAAGTGTTCCCTTCACTGGAACTAAGGGGCCAAGCCCATCCCCTGAAAAAAAAATCCACACCATAATCCCCCCCTCCACCAAATGATTTGGACCAGTGCACAAAGCAAGGTCGATAAAGACATGGATAAGCAAATTTGGTACAGAGGAACTAGATTAGCATGCACAGAGTCCTGATCTCAGCCCCATAGAACATCTTTGGGATGAATTAGAAAGGAGACTGCAAGGCCTTCTCATCCAACATCAGTGCCTGACCTCACAAATGCACTTCTGGAAGAATGGTCAAACATTCCCATAGACACACTCCTAAACCTTGTGGACAGCCTTTTCAATAGAGCTGAAGGTTTTGTAGCTGCAAAGGTTGGGCCAACTCAATATTGAACCCTACAGACTAAGGCCTAGATTCACGTGCGGCCGATTTACCGCTGCGCGGACATAGCGTGTCGTATTTACGGTACGCCGCAGCAACTAAGGCCTCGTACACACCAGAGGATATCCGCTGGAAACGGTCCGCCGGACCGTTTCCAGCGGATAAATCCTCTGGCGGATTTGGATCTGATGGCTGTACACACCATCAGATCGAAATCCGCGCGGAATACATCCGCGGTGACGTGTCGCGCAGTTGCCGTGACAATGACGCGGCGACGTGCGCGACGCTGGAAGGCAACTACTTCCACGCATGCGTCGAATCATTATGACGCATGCGAGGGATGGGAGCGGACGGATTGATCAGGTGAGTCTGTACAGATGACCGGATCAATCCGCTGGACACGATTCAAGCGGATAGATTTCTTAGCATGCTAAGAAATTTCTATCCGCTTGAAATCGATCGGCTGGACGAATCTCCGCGGAAAAATATCCGCTAGGCCGTACAGACGACCAGATTTGTCCGCTGGAACTGATCCGCGGATCAATCCCAGCGGATAGATCCAGTCGTCTGTACGAGGCCTTAGAGAGGCAAGTGCTGTATTCACAAAGCACTTGCGTCCTAAGTTACGGCGGCGTAGCGTAAATGGGCCAGCGTAAGCAAGCGTAATTCAAAGTAGGCTGGTAGGGGGCGTGTTGTATTTAAATGAGGCTCAACCCCATGTAGATGCATGGCCGAACGAACGGCGCATGCGCGTGCATGCTCAGTATCACGTTGTATTTACGCCCAAAGATACGTCGGCTCAATACCTGTGACGTGAACGTAACTTACGCACAGCCCTATTCGCGTACCACTTGTACGACTTACGCAAACAACGTAAAAATATACGCTTGTTCCGACGTCCATACTTTGCATGGGCTGCGCCACCTAGAGACCAGCTTTATCTTTACGCCGGCGTAAGTCTTACGTAAACGGCGTAACTAATTGCGACGGGCGTACGTACGTTCGTGAATCGGCGTATCTTGCTCATTTACATATTCAACGCCGAAATCAATGAAGCGCCACCTAGCGGCCAGCGTAATTATTGCAATCCAAGATACAACGGCGTAGGAGACTTACGCCTCTCGTATCTTGGCCAAATCTATGCGTAACTGATTCTATGAATGAGCCGCATAGATACGCCGGTGGCCATTCGGACTTACGAAGGCGTATCTGGCGATACGCCGTTGTAAGTCTTTGTGAATCTGGGCCTAAGACTGGAATACCATTAAAATTCATGTGCCATGTAAAGGCAGGCATCCCAATACTTTTGACAATATAGTACACTCCAACATGGAAACTGCTTTCCTTAAACTCACAAATTACCTCTCTGCTGCCTTTGACACAGTATACCACCCCCTCCTCCTCAAAAAACTCCACTCCTTTGATCTCTGTGACTGTACTCTTTGCTGGTTCTCATCCTACATATCCCACCACTGCTTCAGTGTCACTTACAACTCTACTTCCTCCTCTCCTCTTCCTTTCTCTGTCGGCTCCCCCAAGGTTCTGTTCTTGGACTTCTCCTTTTCTCAATCTACACCACCTCCCTGGGTCAGTTGATTGCCTCCCATGGCTTTCAATGTCCTCTCTACGCGGATGACACCCAAATCTATCTCTCCACCCTGCAGCTCCCTCCATCTGTCTCCTCACACATCACCAACTTACTAGCAGACATATCAGCCTGGATGTCACATCACTTCCTCAAACTCATCCTATCCAAAACCGAGCTCATGATATTTCCTCCCCCAGGTGCCACTTCCCCTGCTTTCTCTGTCAATATCAACGGCTCGACTATCAACTTGTCCCCCCACACCAGGGTCCTTGGTGTAATCCTGGACTCCGAACGAACCTTTCGGCACCACATCCTATCGCTATCCAAAATTTGCCGCCTCAACCTCCGCAACATCTCCAAGATACGCCCCTTCCTAACCCACGTCACCACAAAGCTTCTTATCCACTCCCTGGTTATCTCTAGCCTTGACTACTACAACTCCCTCCTCATTGGTTTACCCTTAAATAGGCTATCCACACTTCAGTCTGTCATGAACACTGCTACCAGGATCATCCACCTCACAAACCGCTTAGCGTCTGCTATACCCCTCTGCCAATCCCTCCATTGGCTGCCACTCAACCAATTAATTCAATTCAAGATACTAACAATAACTTACAAGGCCACCCACAACCTGCCCCCCAGGTACATCACTAACCTAGTCTCAAAATACCAACCTAATCATTCTCTTTGCTCCTTCCAAGACTTCCTGCTCTCTAATGCCTTGTACACACCTTCGTTTTTCCTGAAGTGCAAAAGCCGTTGTTTTTCCCCGACGTGATTCCTCTCCAGCCTGACTTGCATACACACGTTCATGCAAAAAAACGTCTGACCAAAGCGCGGTGACGTACAACACGTACAACAGGGCTATAAAGGGGAAGTTCCTTTCAAATGGCGCCACCCTTTGGGCAGCTTTTGGGCTGCATACTTGATTCTGAGCATGCACGTTTTTTTTCCCTTCAGAAAAGCATACACACGACCGTTTTTCACGACGAGAAAAAGACTGATGTGAAAAAAGAGAGCTGGTTTACATTTTTTTGCGGTCAGTTTTTTCGTCGACAAAACTGCTAGGGAGCATACACACGACCGGTTTTTACGACCAATATAAAAAGGTGACAAGGCATAACTCCCTTGTCACCTTGTCCCATGCTCGCCTTTAGGACTTCTCCAGAGCCTCTCCCATCCTCTGGAATGCTCTACCCATGGATCTCCAAACTACGGCCCTCTAGCTGTTGTGGAACTACACGTCCCTTGAGGCATTGTAAAACTCTGATATTCACAGACATGGCTAGGCATGAAGGGAATTGTAGTTCCTGAACAACAGGAAGGCCCTAGTTTGGAGACCTCTCTTCAGAGAAGCCTATCTGGCCCCCACCTAACATCTGTACACTTATTTTCTCCATCAGCACACCCGCACAGTTATTACCTATTATATCTCTTGACCTGCCCTCTTAGATTGTAAGCGCTAAGGAGCAGGGCCCTCTTATTCTTACTGTATTAAAGTGTATTGTATTTGTACTGTCTACCATTCAGTAGTAAAGCGCTGCGTAAACTGTTGGCGCTATGTAAATCCTGTATAATAATAAGTAATAATAATATAGTGTATGTGTTTAAATTACAGTAAAACCTTGGTTTGCAAGCATAATTTGTTCCAGAAACATGCTTGTAAGTCAAAGCACTTGTATATCAAAGCATTTTTTTTACAGGGTATAAAAGAGAAGAGAGGCACCTCTAATGCCGCGTACACACGATCGGTTCGTCTGATGAAAACGGTCTGATGGACCGTTTTCAGACGAACCGATCGTGTGTGGGCCCCATCAGTTTTTTTTCCCCATCGGTGAAAAAACATAGAACCTGTTTTAAAATGATCTGATGGTTAAAAAACCGATAGAAAAAAATGATCGTCGGTGGGGAAATCCATCAGTAAAAAATCAAGGCATGCTCAGAATCAAGTCGACGCATGCTCGGAAGCATTGAACTTAATTTTTCTCAGCACGTTGTTGTGTTTTACGTCCCCGCGTTCTGACACGATCGTTTTTTTAACTGATGGTGTGTAGGCAAGACTGATGAAAGTCAGCTTCATCGGATATCTGATGAAAAAATCCATGAGGCTCTGTACACACGATCGAACATGTCTGCTGAAACTGGTCCGCAGACCAGTTTCAGCGGACAGATCCGACCGTGTGTACAGCCTAGCAGACAGGTTTCCAGCAGACAAAAGTTTTAAAGCATGCTTTAAAACTTATCTGCTGAGAACCCGTCCGTCCGACATGTCCGCTGGTTAGTACGCTTAACCAGCGGACCGAAATCTCCTGCATGCGCCGAATGGATTTGACGCATGCGTGGAAGCATTTTACTTCCTGGTTTGCGGACGTGGCGGCGTCAACGTCACCGCCACGTCACTGCGCTGTCTGTCCACGGGGATTTTGGTTTGATGGTGTGTACAACCATCAGACCAACATCTCCTAGCAGACATGTCCGATGAAAACGGTCCGCGGACCGTTTTCATCGGACATGTTCGATCGTGTGTACAGGGCCTCAGACCACTTTCATCGGATGAACCGATCGTGTGTACAGGGCATAAGTGTAGCAATTAGTTGCTAAATGTTGTACCTTCATTAAATGTAACCATATTGCTACACTTAGAGGCCCCTCTCTTCTTTTTTATACTCAGTTGGGACATGACGCTACTCTTATATCAAGACATCGCTTGTATATAAAGGCAAAATGTATTAAAAAATGTTGCTTGTCTTGCAAAACGCTCTCAAACCAAGTTACTCTCAAACCAAGGTTTTACTGTATGTAGTAAGCAGTTTGCTTGGTGTTCCGCTGTACTGGTGTTTTAGATTTAACTTTCAAATTTTAATGAAGTTTGTGAAGTAAGCTTAGGTAGGCTTATAGTGAGGTATCACTGAATTAATATGCTCGATGAGTTCAGGAATAGATCGTTTCTATTTCACAGCAATTATTTTACAGGCGTGAAAGAGTAAACCTGTTAAACATTTTGGAGTGCACGCTGTTTACTAAATGCTTCTCTGGATAAATGATTTTTAATTTGAAAAAAAATAGTATTGCTTTGTATTGGTTTGCTTTTTTAATTAGAGATTGAAATGTTTTGTACAAAATACATTTTCTATTTTTTTTTCCTGGTAAACAATTTGGTGTATAAGAACTCTTAGGAAAATATGAACGACTAGTCAGGGTGTGTACATTCTTGCACCTAGTAGTGTAAATTGGCATTGATGTATAATTACTGTATCATAAAGTGTTATGAAACCCTCAATAGAAAATTTTATACAGAGCAGCATACTACAGGATCTACTATGTTTGCACTTTGATTCCTTTTTTGAAGATTCTCCCTAATCAGTTTTCCTTTTTTACAGTGGCTACACTGCCTTGCAGGGTCCCGTGGGGCTACTCTTATGTATGCGCTACAGCCTGTGATGCCTACTTTACACCTGGTTATCAGTACACTAAGGAAGAGGACAGCCATGTGACCATAATGTGTCTCAACTAGGGTTGTCCCGATACCGATACTAGTATCGGTATCGGGACCGATACCAAGCATTTCCCAGAGTACTTGTACTCTGGGAAAATGCTCCGATACTTTACCGATACCTGAATCCTCCTCCAGTTCCCCCATCCGTTCTGCTCTCTTCCTCCATGCTCCGTGCTGCTGCCGTTCTGCTCTCCCTCTCCGTGCCGCTGCTGTTCTCCCTTCTGCTCTCACCCTCCAAGCTCCGTATCCCCCCTCCGTGCCACAGCTGTTCTCCCTTCTGCTCTCCCCCCTCCAAGCTCTGTGTCCCCCCTCTGTGCCGCTGCTGTTCTCCCTTCTGCTCTCCCCCTCCAAGCTCAGTGTCCCCCCTCCGTGCCGCTGCTGTTCTCCCTTCTGCTCTCACCCTCCATGCTCCGTGTCCCCCCTCCGTGCCACTGCTGTTCTCCCTTTCTGCTCTCACCCTTCATGCTCCGTGTCCCCCCTCCGTGCCACTGCTGTTCTCCCTTCTGCTCTCACCCTCCATGCTCCGTGTCCCCCCTCCGTGCCACTGCTGTTCTCCCTTTCTGCTCTCACCCTCCATGCTCCGTGTCCCTCCTCCGTGCCGCTGCTGTTCTCCCTTCTGCTCTCACCCTCAAAGCTCCGTGTCCCCCTCCGTGCTGCTGTTTCTCCCCTCCCTGCTCTGTGTCCCCCTCCATGTCCTACTCCGCCCCCTCTGTCAGTATGGAGAGTGGCGGTAGGAGCCACAAAACCCGGCTCCTACCTTTTCTGAATGAACAGAGTCAGTAATCACTGACTCTGTCCATTCATATGACTGAGCATCGTAAACTGTGTTTACAATGCTTCAGTTTATGAATGGATAGGAGCCTCTGTCTCCTGTCCATTCATTTCCAGTGCAGCTGAGAAAGGGACTGGGGAATCTGTGTCCTTTTTCTGTCTCAAAGGTGAGATATCAGGGGTCTGTTATGACCCCTGATATCTCACCAAAGCCCCCCAGTAGGGCTAAGAAAAGAAAATGGCAATAAATAATAAAAATAATTAATTGTAAAAAAAGAATACATAATACAATAAAAAACACACTGACACATCCACCCCCCCCCCCCCCAAGAAATCATTGTAAAAAAACAACAACAAATTGTAAAACATTTAAATTGTAAAATGAAAAAAATACTGACACATGACATAAAAAAAAGTATCGGTAATCGGTATCGGCGAGTACTTGAAAAAAAGTATCAGCACTTGTACTCGGTCTTAAAAAAGTGATATCGGGACAACCCTAGTCTCAACCTGGGGCAGCAGTGTGCATGTACTTTAACCAGTTCTGTACCACCCCACGTACATATACTGCAGTAGGGCGGTGAGGTACGTGATTCGCGCCCGCACAGGCCCCCCCGCTTTCACCGCGACAATTTGGTTCAAAACCGATCACTCAACAGGTCCAGGCCAATGATTTATGGCCTGGGCCTGCTGATCGGTTCTGACCAATGGACAAACATCCTCTGCATCTATAATGTAAACACAGGCAGAGGAAATAATGCAATCTCCCATCCTGGAGCCCTTTTGGTTCCAGTGTGCGGGAAGAGAAGCATCTCATAGTGAGTACACCAACACTGCACTAACATCAGTACACGTAGGCACATATTTTCTCCCCCCCAATTAAACCTTTCACTCTCTGTCACAGTGTCACCAAGTGCAGTTTTCATATTTTTTATTGATTACTGTACTGGTGTCAGCATTAGGGCAGTTAGTGGTGGGCCCCGACGCATGCTCGGAAGCATTGAACTTCATTTTTCTCGGCTCGTCATATTGTTTTATGTCACCGCGTTTTGGACAGTCGGATTTTGTCTGACAGTGTGTATGCAAGACAGCTTGAACGGAATTCCGACGGAAAATTCCATCGGATTTTATCCCATCGGAGATTCCGATCGTGTGTACAGGGCATTAGTGTCACATGTGACGCTAGTTAGCTAATTAGTGTCAGTTAGTGTCAACGTTAGTTAAGGTGTTAGCGTTAGTTAACGACAATTCCAGACAGCGTCAGATTTTAACACTTTGATTGCCGGTAGCACTAACACACACATACACAGCATACACCTCCCTTACTAGAATAGTGTCTGGATGGATCAATATCTTTGACCTGATCAGATCTCTACTAGCGTCCCCAGTAGTATAGTGTTTCCAAAAATGCAGCATTAGCAGGATCAGCCCAGACACCTGCCAGCACCTGCCTTTAGTCCCTCTGCCCAGCCCACCCAAGTGCAGTATCAATAGATCACTGTTACTTACAAAACACATCACACAAAATTGCAGGGTTAGCAGAGTCAGGCCTTATCCCTGCTAGCACTAACAGTTATTTATTTTTTTGCAGCGGTACAAACAGTCCTCTGACAACCACGTGCTCTTTTACCTGTGAGTCGCACTAGTTACCTATAAATGTATTGGCCAAAATGTCAAACGAAAGGTACACTAGTGAAGAGGCCTACAGGATGCTAAACATTACAGATGAGAGAAGGGTCCTCACTGTAAGATTCCGGCTCAGTATTTGAACCTGTAGTGAGCGGCACCCCGACAGATATGCAAAAGAGGGGGTTTCGCGCATGAACTATACACGCATCGGTGATAATAGCATAAACAAGTGACAATGGTAAATATTGATAAATCAATAACCATAAAGGATGATAATAAAACAATAAATAAAGTAGTGATTATAATAGTGTCCATGTATGATTAAAGTGGAGGTTCACCCAAAAACCTTTTTTTTTAACATTAGATTGAGGCTCGTTTTGTCAAGGGGAATCGGGTGTTTTTTTTACAATCGAAGCAGTACTTACCATTTTAGAGATGCATCTTCTCCGCCGCTTCCGGGTATGGGCTGCGGGACTGGGTGTTCCTACTTGATTGACAGGCTTCCGACGGTCGCATACATCGCGTCACGATTTTCGGAAAGTAGCTGAACGTCGGTGCACAGGCGCCGTATAGAGCCGCACCGACGTTCGGCTACTCGTGACGCGATGTATGCGACCGTCGGAAGCCTGTCGGAAGCCTGTCAATCAAATAGGAACGCCCAGTCCCGAAGACCATACCCGGAAGCGGCGGAGAAGATCGCTCTCTAAAACGTTAAGTACTGCTTCGATTTAAAAAAAAACTACCCGATTCCCCTTGACAAAATGAACATCAATCTAATGTTGAAAAAAAAATTTTCAGGTGAACTCCCGCTTTAATGCAGTAAAACTGCCAAGGAGGAGAACAGAGACGGAGCTGTATGTCCACCGATCATAAATGTGTGCAGATATCAATGAGTGGCTTGATCACATCTGTGTAAGGGCTCTCAGTACTCTCACCTCATCAACAAGTGTATAAAGCATCCAGGATCTCCTTAGAGCAGGGTTTCTCAACTCCAGTCCTCAAGGCGCCCCAACAGGTCATGTTTTCAGGCTTTCCATTATTTTGCACAGGTGATTTGATCAGTTTCACTGTCTTGTAATTACCACAGCTGTTTCATCTGAGGGAAATCCTGAAAACATGACCTGTTGGGGCGCCTTGAGGACTGGAGTTGAGAAACACTGCCTTAGAGCATACACCTCCTCACAGTTAACGATCTTCCCACTTTCCACACCTCACTGGTGCTTCTCAAATTCTCTGCAGGCTTCCATATAGTATGCCAGCTTACTCAAAAACACCTCCTTGATCAGTCCCTATTGTAACTCCAATCAGGGGGAGAGGGAGAGAGAGCAAACAGAGGGCCTCCAATAGTGTAGTATTGTAAGTAGGGGGAATGTTTATTAAAGTATAAAATGCTCTTACATCAAAGATAAAAAGTGAGTGCAGTAATACAAATGAACAGCGGCGTCCTCAGCGCCTTCTTACGTCACTTTCGTTGTGTACGTCTGCCCACGGCCAATCCCTACGCGTTACGACACATTCACGTGTCTTCATCTGGGGAACCTGATTGGTCGTGCCGTTTGTGTTTATATATGTGTAAACCGGAAGTGTACTCGCGGCCATTTTGTTGAAGTCCACAGTATGTCCTGCAGTGCGGCCATTGTGTTGGTTATCAAGCATACCAACCAATAGCGGCCATTAACTAAAAGTCAAACCTTTGCACAGTATCCTTGGTGACATCAATATATAGAGACTGGAGTAATCATATTGTATAGAGCTATTAGCCCCACCGATGCAATTAATAATGGAAAGGTGCGGGCCAGAAACTGACAGTATATCTCTATGTAAACTTTCCACACCATTTAAAAATCGGAGTGCATAAGTAAAAGTAAGAGGATGGGGTAAAACGAACACATACATCCCATAATCCTCTATACCAGGTGTAATTACATATATGGCAAAAAATTGACTTAAATTTCCATTATTAATTTCATCGGTGGGGCTAATAGCGGTATACAATATGAATTCTCCAGTCTCTATATATTGATGTCACCAAGGATACTGTGCAAAGGTCTGACTTTAAGGCCCCTTTCAGACTGGGGCGGAAGCTGCGGTGGCGGTATAACGCCGATAAAAATAGCGGCGCGATACCGCCGGGATTGCAGCGGGAATCAGCCGCTAGCGGTGCGGTATTAACCCCCGCTAGCGGCCGATAAAGGGTTAATACCGCCCGCAATGCGCCTCTATAGAGGCGCATTCAATGGGAAGGAGCAGTGAAGGAGCGGTATACATGCCGCTCCTCTCACCGCTCCAAAGATGCTGCTGACAGGATATTTTTTTGTCTCCCGCCAGCGCATCGCCTCAGTGTGAAAGCCCTCAGGCTTTAACATTGAGTCTGCAGTGAAGGAGTTTTTCAGGTGGGATAGCAGCGCTATTTTTAGCACTGTACTGCCTGAAAAACTCCTCAATGTAAAAGGGGCCTTAGTTAATGGCCGCTATTGGTTGGTATGCTTGATAACCAACACAATGGCCACACTGTAGGACATACGGCGGACTTCAACAAAATGGCCCGCAAGTCTCCTTGTGATTCCTTTGTGGGATACGGAGTTCTAGAGTGGAGCGCTTTTGGTGAGATAGCCACCAACCTGGTGAGGACCAACTTGAAGTCCAGGAGCCCACAATTCCTGCGATGTCTCATCATCGGATCGGGTGGATTTACATGCCTTCTTGACCCCATCTAACAGGGGGCCCTACGTGTCTGGTAAGAGCATATACTTACCTTTTCCTTGGTGTGATCCTGAAGAATTCCTCTTTTTCAATCAACCTCAATCTGAATCGGTGGTGGACTTTTTCTTTCATCTTTTCATTGTTTGGATGTTTTTTTGGAATTTGACAATTTTTTCACCCACTTGTTTGAACTCAAATTTATTTTCCAAGCATATGTTACTAGTTGTATCATTTAGGAGGACTACTTATAATTTTTTTCCACATTTTTATTTATTCAATATCTTTATTTATTTAGGTATTTATTCATGAATTTGTATATGCACTTTGGTCAGGTTGTGCCATCTTTTTTCTTAGCGCAACCCTTTTTTCCTCTTTTGTTTTTTATTCTGTATAATCAAGTTTATTATTTTCTTCAACAGAATAAACACACACGTTCAACGGAAAGTTACCGATAAGCAGAATTGGCGACCGCGCAGGGTCTCATAGGCTTCAAGAACCAGAGGGGGTCCATTGAACAAACAAAAACATAAACATACAGTGCAAAAATAAAAAAGGGCACCTAACGGGTGTCCCATAGTGTGGTGTCAACCAAGAGGGGTGTCATCATCTGGTCTGTAATATAGGGTTGGGCCGAAATATCAGCCTCCTATGGAGAGCAAGGCCTTAGTGAACCCCGTGAACGGCCCCGGCCCATCGAAATGAGTCCGGCATCCGTCCACGTAGGTCGTCACATCACTAGGGGCCCCGGCACACGAGCCGGACCGGGGGGGGCTCTAGGGCCTCCATCAATCCGCCCCCTGCCACCGCCCGCCCGCCATGGGCATCCCACATGAGGACCTGGGTTTAGACACAAGGCCATCAGTGTCCCCACGATATCTGGGGACGGCCTTTGTTTTTAATTTTGTTACATGTATATCACGTGTTTTTTAGGTGTTGCAGCTTGAGTTATTAATTTAATATTTTTCACTTATTGCACTTATCAATTTACTATTTCATTTATTTCCTTAGCGCAATATATTTACCCTTTGCTGATTACATACTATATGGAAGCCTGCAGAGAGTTTGAGAAGCACCAGTGAAGTGTGGAAAGTGGGAAGATCGTTAACTGTGAGGAGGTGTATGCTCTATGGCGGGGATATGCAATTAGCGGACCTCCAGCTGTTGCAGAACTACAAATCCCATGAGGCATAGCAAGGCTCTGACAGCCACGAGCATGACACCCAGAGGCAGAGGCATGTTGGGATTTGTAGTTTTGCAACATCTGGAGGTCCGCTAATTGCATATCCCTGCTCTATGGAGATCCTGGATGCTTTATACACTTGTTGATGAGGTGAGAGTTCTGAGAGCCCTTACACAGATGTGATCAAGCCACTCATTGATATCTTCACACATTTATGATCGGTGGACATACAGCTCCGTCTCTGTTCTCCTCCTTGGCAGTTTTACTGTATTAATCATACACGGACACTATTATAATCACTACTTTATTTATTGTTTTATTATCATCCTTTATGGTTATTGATTTATCACTATTTACAATTGTCATTTATGCTATTATCACTGATGCGCGTATAGTTCATGCGTGAAACCCCCTCTTTTGCATATTATTTCCCTTGTGTGTACTGTAAACACCAATAGGTTTTGCTGTATTTACATTATTTTGTTTTGATACATTTTATTGCTCACAGTAGCGCGAAGGACACTTTATAATACCCCGACAGATAGCTCTGACGATGGAGAATTTTAATTTAAAAAAAATGAAGCTTTACTATCACTTTAAATTTCCTTGGTGGAAGCGAATACTTTAAAATAAAAAAGAGGAGCCCAGCCCTGCTGGATTGAACGGAAAAAAAAAACTACTGGGGTGGACGAGGCTCTAGAGATGAACTCAATAATCAGCACTCAGTAACAGAACTTACCCTATTTTTCCTCCCTCTGCAATACAGGCCGGGTCTAATGCATGTGGCAGTAAGGACTAGTTAACACTAGCAATGCCCTCTGAAGTGCGATCTGTGTTCAGATGTCAGGAGGCATTCTGTAGCTTCCTCACCTCCTGCTTTAACCCCTTAAACCCTGCACTAGTGTGCCACAACCACATGCAGTGTTATAGGGTGCCCCCATTCAGTTGAATAGGTCACGTTCAGAGTGTGGTACACAAAGGTTGTGAGTCAATAATTGAGCTTTAACACTTTCATAACCAGAAGTCATTGATGCCTAGATTTTCAGGCCATCAGTATACACCAGTTAAGTTCACATTAAATGATATCCCTAATTTGCATACCTAAATATTTGTATACATTTTAAAGAAAATATAAGGCTTTAACTTGATACCCAGTTTTATTTAACAAAAAAAAAAAAAAAACAGACTATAATCTTGTCTGTTGATAAATAGGCAAAAAAATGTAATTAACTTTTTTTGTAGTACTGTAATTGTATCACTATTGCAGTATTAAACAAAGGCTCACTGCCATCTTCAGACTGCAGACGGAACCCTAGGCACCGCGCTGGCTGAAAGCTTCATTTGATGCTGATGGTCTTGTTGTTCATTCAAGCCTTGTGCAGGTCTACAATCTTGTCCCTGACGTCTTTAGAACAGCTCTTCGGTCTTGCCCATGATGGTGGGTTTGAATGAAAGAAAGAGATTCTGTATACAGGTGTCTTTTAAACACATAACGAGTTGTCATTAGGAGCACCTTCTTAAAGTGGATCTCCGCCGGAAAAAAATTATTAAAAGCCAGCAGCTACAAATACGGCAGATGCTGACTTTTAATATTAGGACACATACCTGTCCTGGAGTCCAGCGTCGTCAGCAGCAGAGGATGAGCGGTCGCTCGTCACTCTGCTGCCCCCACCGCCATCCTCGATGAGGGAACCAGGAAGTGAAGCATTGCGGCTTCACTGCCCGGTTCCCTACGGCGCATGCACGAGTCATGCTACGCCGTGCTCACTGGTCTCCGCTGTGTTCTGGGAGCCGTGTGTTTCCCAGAACACAACGGGGGGGGGGGGGGCAGGATCTGATGTCCTGCCCACAGTCTACCCGCAGATTGTGTGGCCTGTCTTTAGACAGGTATCTGCACCCCCCTTGAAAGGTGTCAAATGTGAAACCGGAGGGGGGGAGGGTTCCGATGAGCGGAAGTTCCACTTTAGGGTGGAGCTCCACTTTAAATTGACAGGACTAATCTGTGTACCACATGAGCACATACTGTAGCCAGTCTGTGGGAGACAGAATTATTGTTGGTTATTGTAGGGGATCAAATACTTATTTTACTCACTGAACTGCAACTTATAACATTTGTATCGTGTGTTTTTTTTTCTGGATTTTTGGTTATATTCTGTCCCTCTCATTTGAAATACACCTATAAAAGAAGTGATAGACCCTTAATTTCTTTGTAATTGTGCAAGCTTACAAAATCTCCCAAGCTTCTCATCCTGGTTATTAAGCTCTGGCCGCTGCTTACATCAAAAGGTAATGCCACGCTAGTGCGGTCAATGCCAGCCTTAGCAGTTGCTACTGCAACCTGTAATCCAGATGCAAGGTATCACAGGAACTGGGGTTGCTGCTGGGGTGGGTCATGACATCATCCCTAAAGTGTGAAGTTTGATTTCCAGAATATCCATGATGTCATGAATGAGTTAGAAGATACACAGGTGCAACTGAGAGTACCAGATGTCACCTGTTAAGACAGCGGCTAATCTCTACTTTGTGGCTAAAATAAAAGAACATGAGCAGACAGTGAAAGCAGTATTAGGTTTGGGTGTAATGTTCTGCTTTAAGGCATGTTCTGATTTCAGAATCCTGGATAGAAAACCGGTCCAACCACTAAAAACCAGTTTGATTTCTTTCTAAGCCAAATTAATGTGAGTTCCTTGGATACATCTATACACATATTTAGATTATACACACAAGCCATTATGTATTGTGTGGCCTTTGTGGTGGCGTTTGATATAAGCATCGCATACGGTACTGTGTTATTGCTTTCTTTCTGTTGGTTGAGATTACTGGACCCCAATAGTATCTATAGTGGGTTATTAGTTGAGGTAATTGAGGCATAGGCAGTTGAGGAAGTTTAGGCGGGAAGTCTACAGGTATTTAGAGCGGGAAGCAGGTGTTTTTTGAGCGGGAAAGGCACGTGTACTGGATGACTCATCCACGTGCAGGGAGGGGTATATAAACCCCCCTTGTGAGGGCAGGTATCAGGTCAGTTACCTGAGAGGTTTGAAGAGCTCCTGTCGCTGCTGGAAGATGAGCCTGCTTACCTCTGAAGCGCTGAGGTCGTTGGTGCAGAGGGTCGTGGAGAGAGCGGAGTCGGCAGGAGGAGAGGAGTGGCTGGAAAGATGCCTGTCGGGTATCACGGCGACGGCTGCAGAGGACCATGGCGAAGATGTCCCGGAGGAGAATGTTGCCGGTCTGGAGGAGGGTGAGGTAGTGTCGCCGTGTGAGCTGCCTCCACCCGCTGTTCTCTCTGTTTCAGCCCGCAGGTCCCAGCGCAACCGTCCGCCGGAGCGTCCGTCTACCTCTGAGCCACCTCGCGGAACGGTAGAGCACCGCCAGGAGGAAGATGTCAGTCGGGAGGTCGGAGCGGGTGAGCGGGGTGCTCGGAAGGCCACGAAGAAGAGGAAGAATGCGTCACCATCTCCGGGGCGCGGCAGAGGAGGACAGAGCAAGGCTCAATTGTCTCCGCCTGGAGGGAGGAATGTGTCTTTTTCTCCACAGGTCTCCGGATCGAATGCAGCAGGATCATCAGCGTCGCGTGTTTCCAGGCTTGACCAGCTGGGGGCGGCGATGGCGGCCAGAAGCCAGGATGCTAGATCGAATGCTGATACAGCTGCTCAGTGTGCTCCCGCAGCGCCTGCTGGTGAGTTAACAGAATGCAGCCTGATTGAAAAATTATTGTTAAGAATTGACAAACTGACTGACACTTTGCAACCTAAAAAAACACCTGTTTCACATGCAAGTGTTTGGTTGAGCAATAATACATTGCCTGCAAGCACTTGTGAGGTTAGGGAAAAAATTTAAACTGATATCCCTGAGAATTGTTTTAAGGAGGTCTTACCATGCGAAGTTTCCCCCTTAGGTTTTCACTTAACCTCTACGGTTAAGGAAAAAATATGGAATAATGATTTTATTGATTTAATGTCATTACTCCCAAATTCCAAGGAATTTTTTAAAAGTGAAAAAAAGTCGGATGATGAGGATAGGCGTCGTCAGGCGCCTAGATCCTTTTACAATTGGCTTCAAGCCTTTTGTATTTTTTCCGCAGTTTTGGGGGAAAAACACCCAGAAAAGTGTAGTGGACTCTTCCAACATTTGGAGCATGTATTGGAAGCGTATAAAAATTTTGGAGGTTTTGGTTGGTATAACTATGATGAGTCATTCCGACAGAAGTTAGCAGTTTACAAAAACCTACATTGGGGAATGAAGGATGTAGGGTTGTGGTTAAATTTGATAGTACCGCAGAAGCCAGTTTTTAACAAACAACCTACGGTTGGTCAGAGCAGTTCTTCTTCTATGTATAAAAAAGGAATTTGCTATGCTTTTAACGAGTCGCAATGCCGCTGGGCTGCATCGTGTCGCTACAAGCATGAATGTTCATTCTGTTTTGGGACGCACCCAGTGGTGAAGTGTTTTAAAAGGAGTTCTCAGCAGAAAGACAATCCCAAAGGAACGCACCCCGGTGAGGTTGGAAAAAATGTTACCATGGCTTCTGCTGTACCCCGACAAGGGGAGGGCGGAGGTTTTGCTTAACGGTTTTTCCAAGGGTTTCAAACTCCCTCAATTTTCAGGTACGGGTTGTGAGGCGGTAAATAATTTAAAATCAGTACTTTTGAATAGCCAGATAGTGAGGGGTAAATTGTTAAAAGAAATAGCGGCTGGGCGTATCGCCGGCCCTTTTGTCTCCCCCCCTTTTGACGATTTCCGGATATCCCCTTTGGGCCTTGTGCCAAAAAAGGAAGCAAATTCATTCAGATTAATCCATCATCTCTCTTACCCTAAAGGGAAATCTTTGAATGATGAGATTGATCCGGCGTCAGCATCAGTGTCTTATGCCACCTTTGATGATGCAGTGTCTCTCATCAAACAGTTTGGGATTGGTGCGCTGCTAGCGAAGTCAGATATTCAATCAGCTTTTAGGTTGTTACCCATTGCACCTGAAGCCTTCAGTTCTTTAGGTTTTTGTTTTGAAAGATATTTTTTCTATGACATGTGCCTTCCTATGGGATGTTCGCTGTCATGCCATTATTTTGAGTTATTTGCGACATTTCTGCAGTGGATAATCCTTTTTGAGTCAGGTAGTAAGGGAATTACCCACTATCTAGATGACTTTCTCTTCATAGGCCCCCCGGATTCTCCTATCTGTGGGTTGCTATTGAATCTTTTCCTTTTAATTGCGGAATACTTTGGTGTTCCGATTGCAAAGGATAAGACCGTTTTCCCTGTAACAGAGTTAGATTTTTTGGGTATCAGCATTAATACTAATTTGTTTCAGTTCAAGCTTCCTGAGGCTAAGATCGTTCGGATACAGATTACTATATGTTGTCTGTTGCGAAAGAAGAAGGTAATTTAAAAGAGCTGCAGTCCCTCCTGGGCCAACTGGCCTTTGCGTCTAGGGTCATGCCTGTTGGCAGGGTATTCTCTAGGAGATTGGCTATGGCAACAGCGGGTTTGAAATCACCTTTTTCCCATGTGCGTCTCACTACTGATTTAAAAGATGACCTTTTAGTTTGGACACAATTTTTGGAGGACTATAACGGTCGTACGATGTTTCAAGAGGAATTCATTTTTTCGGCGGACATGCATTTATATACGGATGCGGCGGGATCTTTGGGTTTCGCGGCTATATGGGAAACTCACTGGTGTTGCGGATCTTGGCCTCCTTTTTGGGTGCATAGTAAAGCAACGAAAAATATTGTTCTGTTAGAACTCTTTCCCATAATAGTGGCTTTTGAATTGTGGGGGAGTTTTTTCGCTAACAGAAGAATATTAATCCATTCCGATAATAAGGGCGTTTTATTTGCAATAAACTGTTTATCTTCCAAATCTGAAAGTGTAATAAAGCTGCTACGGTATTTTGTTTTGTTGTGTTTAAAATTTAATATCTGGGTAAAACTACAACATGTACCTGGGAAACAAAATACAGTGGCTGATTCGTTATCTCGATTTCAGATGACTCGGTTCAGGCTGCTCTTTCCGGAAGCGGATCTGGTAGGTTTGCAATGTCCAAGCCACTTATGGGAATTGATTTAACGCCAGTGTTAGAATCTATTAAACAGTCAGTGCGTCCCAGAACATGGATTGACTATTCAATCGCATGGAGGAAGTGGTTACTGTTTAACGACACTCTGGGTTTTTCAGGCCTGTTACCTACAGAGAACACTGTTTTAGCCTTCCTCAGTTCACTAATGGAGAAAGGTTTTTCCTTTACGCATATTAATAAGACGATGGTGGGTATTTCTTTTTTCTTCAAAATGAATAGGCTGCCGGGTTGTAATAGTTTTTTCTCGGTGCGTCAAGCGCTGAAGGGATATAAACTAAGGACTTGCAGACCGGACACTCGCAGGCCAATTTCTATTGACATTTTAAAAAGAATTTGCGTGGTTACACTTTCCATGTGTAGTTCGGATTACGAAGCGTTATTGTTTCAAGCGGCGTTTGTTTTAATTTTCTTTGCGGCTCTGCGAATTTCGGAGTTAGTCCCTAACAGTAAGCAGGGCGCATCAGGTCTGATGTGGGAGGATGTGATAGTAGTTGAAGATAAGGTGCGGGTTTTCATTAAAAAATCAAAAACTGATGTTCAGGGTAGAGGTCATTGGCTCATTCCAAATGCCTGTGGTGACCCTATTATTTGTCCCTTGTTGGTGTTGTCCAAGTATCAGAGTGTTAGGCCTCAGTGTACCGGTAATTTTTTGGTACATCTGGATTACTCACCTCTGACAAAATTTCAGTTTTCAGCAATTCTAAAAAAATGCATATCCGTTATTGGCCTTTCGCACCTAAAATTATCCTCCCATTCTTTTAGAATTGGGGCGGCAACAGAGGCAGCTAGAATGGGCCTTGATAATGCTGTTATTAAAAATTTGGGTAGGTGGGATTCTAGTAGATTTAATTTGTACGTTCGTCCTAATTTATCTGTTTAATTTTTAGGACAAAAGAAAGTGGTTTGGATATTTGGACATTCTTTTGTGCATTGGGCTCATAAAAGAGCTTGTCAGAGATGTTATACTGCTAACTTATCTTTTTCTTCTGAACGGTGTCAAATATGGTGGAAAGGTATCCGTGGATTACAATGGAGCAATTTTTCGTCACACATATTTAAGTTGGCTGAATGCTGGCCTTCCCCTGATGTCATCATAATACACGGGGGGGGTAATGATGTTGGTAAACAATCCACATTAGAGTTGATGTTTATGGTTAAAAGAGATTTTCAACTGTTAAACGGTTTCTTTCCAACGGCAAAGTTAATTTTTTTCAGAAATAATTCCTAGGCTAATTTGGTTGTCATCGGGTAAGGTGAGGAATTTGGAAAAAATACGGCGCAGGTTCAATCATTCGATGGAAAAATTCATGCCCAGTCTGGGGGGGTTTTCATTTAGGCATGTGGATTTGGAGGGTGGCTTTCCAGGTTTATATAGACAGGACGGGGTCCATTTGTCTGAGGTAGGCCTGGACATTTTTAACTCCGGTATCCAAACCATGATTGAGAAGGCCGCGGTGTTGGGGTAGCCTTTTTTGTTTTTACAAAACAAAATAGGCTAGGTGGGGACTTTGTTTAAATATTTTATTTATGGTACTCGCTCGAGTCCTAAGACTGAGTGAGATTTGGAAAGATTTGAAATAATTTAAGTTTTAAATATTTATTTATTTATTAAATTTAATAAAGATAAGATTTTAATTTATATTACAATGTTTGTATTATATAGATATTTATACCAATAAAGGTGCCGCGGCCAATTTATCACCATCTTTGATGGTCCTGGTTTGGTTTTATTATTTATTAGGTAAGAACTGGTATGGCCTACATTCCCATGAGCGAGGGGGCATTATTAGTGCCCACAGCATGGGATTGTGGCCATCCCAATAGTATCTATAGTGGGTTATTAGTTGAGGTAATTGAGGCATAGGCAGTTGAGGAAGTTTAGGCGGGAAGTCTACAGGTATTTAGAGCGGGAAGCAGGTGTTTTTTGAGCGGGAAAGGCACGTGTACTGGATGACTCATCCACGTGCAGGGAGGGGTATATAAACCCCCCTTGTGAGGGCAGGTATCAGGTCAGTTACCTGAGAGGTTTGAAGAGCTCCCCATCCCCCCCACCCTGTCGCTGCACCTTATATGTGGTTTGTCACCCTTGAATCAAGGGGGGACTTTGTTTAAATATTTTATTTATGGTACTCGCTCGAGTCCTAAGACTGAGTGAGATTTGGAAAAATTTGAAATAATTTAAGTTTTAAATATTTATTTATTTATTAAATTTAATAAAGATAAGATTTTAATTTATATTACAATGTTTGTATTATATAGATATTTATACCAATAAAGGTGCCGCGGCCAATTTATCACCATCTTTGATGGTCCTGGTTTGGTTTTATTATTTATTAGGTAAGAACTGGTATGGCCTACATTCCCATGCATTTTTCTGAAGTACAGATGCACTTTAAAGACACCTTGTCATCCAACTATTCATTTTAACAATAATCTTACCATAAGATTATATGTACATTTCACATACAGTATTTTATTTACCTGTAAAAGGCTCATATATATATAATGTGAGGAGGAACACCTCAGGGGGGTGTTTTAAGTTCAGGTCAGGAAAGCAGCAAGGTGACAGTACTGCTCCTCCAAAGATATAGTACGGTAAGGGAGTGATGTCAGCCTAGAATAAAAAAGAAAAGGAAACAAATCCTATTAAAAAAATCGAATGCAGTCACTACATATACGGTCAGGTAAATTATATTTGAATTTTTGGATTTAGATAAGCTCTAAATGCAGGAAAGGATGGGGAATTCATCCCTCACAGATCCATTTCCATATAAACTGCAACCAGGAACCTTCTTCCTACCAGCATCTAGGATCCCGCTCTTGGGAACCATACTCTCCATTGTCTCCGATGATGTACGTACCTTTCCCATCCCCCTGAATGTGATCCACCATTTCTAAAAATACCCAGGACATGCTAGACTTCAACCTTGGCTTCCTTTTTGCTCCAGGCCTTATTCTTAAAGTGGAGGTTCACCCGAAAAGTTAATTTTTAACCTTAGATTGATGCTCATTTTGTCAAGGAGAATCGGGTAGTTTTTTTAAAATAGAAGCAGTACTTACCGTTTTAGAGAGCGATCTTCTCCGCCGCTTCCGGGTATGGGCTGCGGGACTGGGCGTTCCTACTTGATTGACAGGCTTCCGACGGTCGCATACATCGCGTCACGATTTTCCGAAAGTAGCCAAACGTCGGTGCGCAGGCGCCGTATAGAGCTGTAAAATCTCAATATCTAAGAAAGTCAAACAAGTTTCTGAATTGATAAAAGAGGGACACCTTTTAGCACACAGTGGGGTTGATTTACTGAAATTGGAGAGCGCAAAATCTGGTGCAGCTGTGCATGGTAACCAATCAGCTTTTAACTTCAACTTGTTCAATTAGGCTTTGACAATAAAACCTGGAAGCTGATTACCATGCACAGCTGCACCACATTTTTTACTCTCTAGTTTTAGTAAATCAACCCCAGTATGAAGGTAATGGACACAGCCACAGCTCTGGTTGCAGATTTTTACAAAACAGTGGGGGTTATTTACGAAAAACAAATCCACTTTGCAATACAAGTGCAATTTCAAGTGCAGTCATTGTAGCTCTGAGGGGGACATAAATAAAAATAAAAAACATAATTTTTGCTTGCACATGATTGGATGATAAAATCTGCAGAGCTTCCCCTCAGATCTACAGCAACTGCACTTTAAAGTGCACTTGTAGTGCAAAGTGGATTTACCTTTCGTAAATAACCCCCAGTGCACCTAAACAAAGTGCAACATTCCAGTCTGAGGCACTTAGCCCACAAAGGGCGCATTGAATCTTAGACCCCTGTCACACTGGGGTGTTTTTCAGGTGCTTTAGCGTGAAAGCACTCGGGCTTTCACATTGGGATTGCAGATGCAGCTTCTTTCAGGCACTTTACATGCTTTTTTTTAACGCTAATGCGGATGAAAAACACCCCAGTGTGAAAGGGGTCTAAAGGCAAGAACATTAGACCTATTATAGTGCGGCCTCAAGGACTGTACAACATACAACACAATAAAATAAAATTTTGAGAAACCGGTGTATCAGAGACCAATCATTGTTAAAGTTAACATTTTTAATAAGTGCTTTTTTGATGTCCATTTTCCCTTTACAGTGGCTTTTCAATATAACAAATACAGTAATGTCGAGAATGGATAAACGGTTAGTGTAGCATAACACTTTTGGTAACAAAATAATACATTTTCTAAAGAGATGTACACATCAGACCAAACAGAGGGACAACTGAGGCTGCACAATGGACAGAGGAATTTGGTTCAAAAGAGGGAAAGTCCCTCCAAATGAGGGACAGTTAGGAACTATGCAGATCACATCCACCTTAAAGCACTTACCTGGCCCATGGTCCAGCGATGCGGCCACCCGGAGGCTCGCTCCTCTCTCCCTCCTCTACTCTGCGCTGTCATAACAACTGTGGGCACCCGGCCGTGACAGCTTACGGCTTCACAACCAGGCGCGAGTCGCGCTTCGCTCTGCTATTGGCCAGCGATCTTCTGGGACCTGTGTTGTGTCCCAGAAGATCACTGGCAGGGAGGGTTCGCCTAGGGCTAGAGGAGGACTCAACTAGGCGGCCCAAAAAAGGAAGCAGGAAGTCCCACTAAAAATAAGGTAAACACCCCCCCCCCCCCCAAAAAAAATGACATGCCAAATGTGGCATGTCAGGGGGCGAGGAGTGCTTGAAGCGGAAGTTCCATTTTTGGGTGGAACTCCGCTTTAAACTAGCATATCTGTTTTAGGTGAATGTCCCCAATAAAGGCCTTCACATACTGTATTATGCAGAGAATCTCTCTGGTGCTTGGTGATGATGATCTACACAGCCGCTGTAATGAGATGTCTGTTCTACAACAGGCCTGCAGTTGTCTGCTTTAGTTTATCAGCTGTGAATGTCATCAGATTCAATTAAAAAGTGATTATTCCAGGAGAGTCAATAAATTGCTTCCCGGGACCTAGCAGTAGTGATTTATATACAGCAAGTAGCGTGGAAGTTCACAGTTACCGTAATATGCGAAATGCTTATGCTTCCTGCTTTTCTTTACCTTATTTATATATAACAGCCAAGTTCACGGTGGCCTTTCAAATTAATTAACGCAAATATTCAGCTTCAGATACTTTAATTCCACCTTTCAGGCAAAACTGGCTTTTATAAGGAAAGACAGGAAAATACGTTTGGTCAAAAAAAGTTATGTTTTTTGTTACATTTTGTTACTTTATGCTTGTACTGCATGAATTGTGCCTGGTATGATAGGAAAAGGGGGAAGGCAGCCTTTGCCCCCCTTTTCCTCATGGGAAAGCGATGGATCCTTATGGGTCCATTTTTTCCCTGAGGGAACAGTTTTCCCTCAGGTGAATTGGCGGGCTCTTTTGCCCTGCAGTTGACCTCTTACTGCAGGGGAATTTTGGCGGGCTCATTGCCCGACAGATGACCTCTGTAGCCTGGGGTAGAAAGCCCGGGAAAACCCAGTTTGAACTGGTCAGAACCATCCTGGTTCTGGGCTATTTAAACGGGGTTCCGATCAGCTCAGGCTCATTCGCCTCAGAAGACTTAGGAGCTGTGGTGTTCTTCCCCCCCCCCCCTTTTTTCATATATAACTTTGTCGCAGTGTTTGTTATGTGGTAGGGTCACCTTTGATTATCAAAGGGGGACTAGCTTTTATTTATATTACATGAGTATGTGTTATAATAATAAATATGTTTATCAGCTGGTGCTATGGTCTTTGCGTAAGCTGGGTAATTTTTATTGGCAGCCTGGGCCGTAGTGGTTAGGTTAGCTTTAAGGCTTATTTTAAGGTTATTTATTTATGTAAATATTTAAATTATTTATTTAACTATTTACCCTTTGAAACCAATAATAAACACTCACGGCCTTTTATCATCCAACAAGTTGTCTGTTGTTTCTTATTTATTTAAAGTATTAAGGGTATGTTCCATCTGCTTTCCCATGGTAATTGTAGTCTGCAGACACCGCATACATGTTATGTATAGAAAATACACCGATAACAGCTCCCATCTCACGTGTTTTTCTCTCTTTTTGCATTTGTAGAAATTGCTTGACAGTAAATCCTTGGATTGTGAGAATAATTTGTTCCAGGAGCATGCTTGTAATCCAAAGCACTTGTATATCAAAGCAAATTTCCCCATAAGAAATAATTGAAACTTAAATGATTGGTTCCACAACCATTTATTTATAAGTCCTTCAGTTTATAGTCCATATAAAAAGATTATAGCAATGACCAGGTTGTGTAACCATAAAATGTCCATCCACAAGGGCATTAGCAAAATCCAGGGTATAAAAGAAAAGAGAAGAGAGGTGCTATGGCGATAGCGATATGGCTACATTTAATGAAGGTACTGTACAACATTTAGCAACTTAAATGGCTGATGATTAGAAGAGGCACATCTAAGTATGCAGGCAACCGGGGTAAAGCTGTCTGCAATCGTGACCGGGAAGACTACCCTGCATTAGAGCGATCTGAAAGCGAGGCTTGGGGACGTCAATGGCGGTGAGGAGAATGGTCTATGTGGACATCTTTACCCCAGATGCCTGCATACTTAGATGTGCCTGTTTTAATCATCAACCATGTGAGTTTCTACATGTTGTACCTTCATTAAATGTAACTGTGTTGCTACACTTAGAGGCGCCTCTCTTCTCTTTTATACTCAGTTACATGACACAACTTGTATATCAAGACATCGCTTGTATATCAAGTCAAAATGTATTTAAAAAATTAGCATGTCTTGCAAAATGCTCTCAAACCAAAGTTTTACTGTATTTGTTTGGGGATAAGCCAATCCGAAAACATGACAATCCTACTGTGCCGTAATCATAATCTGCATATTTTTCAAGAGGGTACAGCGGATTTTTTTAATGTTTGTAGAAGCAAGAAAATTAACAATCACTAATCACTGCGGTTCTAAAAGAGGTGGAGTTGGGCTGTGAAGCCAAATCACTGCCAGCGGCGGCAGGTGCTCAAAAACCCCATCAATTGCCGCCACTGTGCCCTTCAATTGCCACCACTGTGCCATCGAACGCAGGCACTGTGCCCATCATACGCCGCCACTGTACCCATAAATTGCCGCCACTGTGCCATTAAATGCAGCTACTGTACACATCAATTGCTGCCAGTGTGCCCATCAATTGCTGCCAGTGTGCCCATCAATTTCTGCCACTGTGCCCATCAATTTCTGCCACTGTGCCCATCAATTTCTGCCACTGTGCCCATCAATTGCTGCTACTGTACCCATCAATTACTGCCAGTGTGCCCATCAATTTCCACTACTGTGCCCATCAACTGCTGCCAGTGTGCATCCCCCGCCCGCCCGTCCGGCATTAACCTGTCTTGGTGGGGCAGCGGGTCATGGCGGAGATGTCCTCTATACTCCTCAATGTCTTCTCCTGTCCTCTCTTCCCGTCCTCTGCTATGATTGGACGCCTGATAATCATCCAATCACAGCGCCTGTCGCTTCAGCTAATCAGGTGACAGGTAACAGACCCGAGCACCTGATTGGCTGAGAGGCAGTTCAGTGTTAGGAAAGCGAATACTCATTCGCTTTCCTAACAACGCTGAGTGAACTGAGAGCGCCCAGCATGGCTCCTGCTGTTCACATTTTGGACGCCTTTTCGAGCCTATGGCTCGCAGCTGTAATTCTTAGATAAAGCAGCAGGTGCATGTTGATGCCGCCCAGCACCACATCCTTAGTATTACTTTAATCGCTGCCTCCATCCCCGGTACTTTCAGGTATGGAAGAGCATGTGACTTGTTCCTGTTCCTGTCGGGTGACATAGCTGGGGGTTAGTTATTGTCCCAATGCTGCATATGGTGGACAGGGAGCCAGTTAGCCCTGCATAAGCTTTGACTGGAGACCCACTGCTGTGGAGGGGGCATTAAAGTGAACCTGTTGCTTTGCCAAATCAACCCTTTTCCACGAATAAAACCTAACTATCCTCTAAAAGAGCTTTAAAGTGGAGTTCCACCCAAAAGTGGAACTTCTGCTTAATTGCCCCCCCCGGTGTCACATTTGGCACCTTTCAGGGGAGGGAGAACAGGGGACCTATTTTTGACAGGACCCCTTCCCCACTTCCGGGAGACCGAGCTGAAGCCCGGTCTCCCGGAAGTTTGGCCCCCTCCTCCTTCCTCTGCCGCCAGGCCAATCAGAAGGCGCAGCACGCTTCACGCATGCGCAGTGGGAAACTGGGCGTGAAGCCGAAAGGTTTCACTGCTGGGTTCCCTTACATGGAATGGCGGCAGCTGCACCCAACAGTCGACCCGAAGACCGGCTGGGGTACCGACATTGTGGGCTCCCTAGACAGGTAAGTGTCCATATAGTAAGTCAGCAGCTGCAGTATTTACATTTTTTTTCCTAAGGCGGAACTTTAACCTGGCCATATAGTAGTAGATCTTCAAACAAACATTTGTATGAACATTTGAATGCAAATTCAAATGAAAATTCTTAATACATTCAACGACTTTCCGAATGTGGTTCGAAAGTACAAAATGTAATCTGCTTTTAACATGCAATTTTTGAACAAATGGATTTTACTGAACAAAAACCACATACACTGTTAGAAATTTGATAGAGAAATATTGTCCATCTTGCTCCTGCGAGTTTTCTCGTCACTGCGGTCAAAAACAAACCTCGATTTGACCCCAACTAATGATTAGGAAATTAGGCAGACATTCTTAAAATGAACATTTTTCTCAGGAAACTCTGCTAGTGTGTAGCCAGCTTTAATATACAGCCTCCAAGACTAATTCAAGCGCTGGGTGTTTTTTTTTTGTTTTTGTTCTGACCTAGAAGGTAATGTCATAATGTGCTAGTATGCATTGCATACTAGCACATTACGTTAAACTTACCTGAAAACGAAGCATTCCAGCGCCACACTGTCACCACTGCAGGTGCTTCCATCTTCACCCGGTTATATCTCAGTGCTGCTGTTCTCAGGGCCGTTTGAAGAAATTTGGGGGCCCCAAGCAAGAAGCGGGGGAGGGGGTGTTGCTGAGTTTGAAGTTGAGAAGGGGGGGGGTAGATGCAGCTGCCGCCGAACATCGATAAGTACTTCTTCTGTCATTGCTGGGGGGGGGGGGGGGACAGGGGGGGGGTGCTGTGCAAGCTGTGGAAGCATTTTGTTTTATCAATTTGATAAGTGTAAAAATCGATTCTGCTATAAACCGGGTAGTACTTCTTCTGATAGGGGGGGGCGACGCTGCTGCTGCCACCGAACGTCGGATAGTACTTCTGATAAGCGTTAGCTAGTACTTCTTCTGACTGCCTCCCCCCTATGTTCTTTAACCCCCCTTACTTCCCCCCCTCCCTACCGCATACCGCGCGGCAGACGATTCTGTTCGCTGTTCCGCGCCGGACTAAAAGGAAGTGAGCACTGAGTGTGTGCACTTCCTGTCAGTCCGGCCAGGAACAGGAAACTGAATCTCCTATACCACGTGGTTACGGTACCCGGCCGGACTGCAGGAGGAACTAGAAAAGGAGCTCGGCCACGCTACAGGCTGCAACATTTAGAGGAAGCGGCAGCGTGGCAAGGGCCCACCCTGCCGGGGCCCCAGGCCAGCTCGGGGGCCCCAAGCGTTTGCTTGTTTTGCCTGTCTTGTTCCGACGGGCCTGGCTGATCTATTACAGCCTGTTTGACTTCCTTTCTACATGCACTATAGTGATGGCTTCATGCCTCCATTTCTCAGGATGGTGATATTTTTCTGATGGTCCATGCCTGTGTAATGTGTTCAAAGGGCTACTTTATAGCCCATTCACCAGGGCTCAAGTCTTGCGGGAACGCGTGGAAACGGAGTTCCTGCACTTTTTTCACAGCAGGAACGCAGTTCCCTTTGCAGGACTAGAGCAGCTGAGAGCAGCCGAGCCGCCCGAGCCAATCCTTCACTAAACGGCGATGACCAGCTCGAGTCACTGTCAGGGGCAGGCGAATCTTAGTAAACCTTTATGTTACTGGCCGCTTCCTGTATATGAATTCACCGGGTAGTGTGCGGGTATTCCGTCACTTTCTCGATGCCGCAGTGTCTCCTGGGAGCTTTTGTCATTGTTCCCAGGAGACATTGCGGAGGTCTTAAAGCAAGTTCTTTCTAAATCCCGCGATAACTCGCGGCAGACCTCCGCAATGTCTTCTGGGAACAATGACAAAAGCTCCCAGGAGACATTGCGGCATTGAGGAAGTACAGGAAGCGGGCAGTAACATTAAGGATTACTAAGGTACAGTGGATCGGAAAAAAAAACATGCGGTTTAGTAATTATGTATATGAGCGTATAATTTTTTATTTTTTTTGGTGGGGGAGTGGATCTTGGGTGGGAGTTCCCACACTTTTTTTCCCAGGACTTGACCCCTGCCGTTCACACTTGCCGTTTACCTCCCCCAACAGCTCCCCCTTTGAGGCGCTGCTTCTGATGACGAAACACGCATCATTACATCACTTCCTGTTTGGTCTGTGGATCGCATGAGCATCTCAGACTTGCTTTTCAAAGCCTGTTTAATTCTAATTGACTGTAAGTGCCTTTCTGAATGTTTTTTGTGGAATAAAAAGTCAAACGTTATTGCAGTATGGGATGTCATTTCTTTCCGCATGCAACTAAGAGGAAGGTGCTAACTGTGTGAATGAGAAAGGAAATGCACCAAACATGGACCTGTGTCCTGTCATACAGCAGTTTAAGCTGTGAATACGAGATACCCCCTTGAGCTGAGAGCCATCCGGTGAGTGCAGTAGTATAAGGGGGTAACAGAGTGGAACACCTGCACCAATATATATTTGTTACAAGCATGGATAAAGAGCACCTGTCATCTTGATTTGTGATTTCATTGATTTTGTTTATGTAGCATTACCCCCAGTGGAGCTGCTGGATTTTTGGGCGGCATGTTACCTCATGGCTCCTCCGAATTCCTAGGGGTGAATGATGCGTATTGCATATAGTAGAAGTAAAGGAATGTCCACGACAGGTGCTCTTTGCTGTACTCTTTATCACCCAGCCAGCTAAAAACAATAAACTTATGGTGAGGAAAGTAAAGTTGAAGAAGGGAGAACAGCAGATTCAGGTGTGATGATAGGGAAACAGTCCTGCTCCCAAGCGTAACACTTCTCTGCGCCACTCCAGTCACAGTGGGTTTAGTGTACCCGGACAGGCCTCTCTCACTGACCTGGCAGCCGGAGTATCACTCGGACAATTGTAGGATAAAGTCTCTGCCACAGACCCTCCTTGGTGAACTTGAACTTGAGGGAAAAGTCTCTGCCACAGACCCTCCTCAGTGAGCCTCAGAAGATACCTCTGCCACAGGCCCTCTCTGGATTGAATTCTTGGAGATATCCCTCCTTAGGTGAGTTACACCTGGATCTCCTTCAACTTCTCGCCCAGGTACCGAATGACAGGTGACCAGTCCCTCAGTGTCCGGCTACCTTGATCCCCGGTGGTTTGTCCAGGCCCTTTTGGACTGCCAGCCTCTCAATGGCGTTCCTTTAGACTGACTCCCCACCGAACAGCAGTACAGCTTGGGATCCTCAAAGGTGGGAACCCAGTCACTCACTGGGTCCACGTCGCTGTTCAGATGCTCCGGGCCAGCATGGTCCCGGAACCAGGAACACCGCGTGGCACGCACGCCCCCGCCAGGTAGGCCATAACGCCGGGGCGCAGTGATGTGGTCACCCGAAAGGTGGGTGCCACACTGGACGAAGAAGACCCAGAACTAATGGTGTCTGCCCCATAAATACCCCTCCCCAGCATGCACAGCAAGGTCAAACCCTCCTGATTGGCTGCTGGGAAAGAGCACCCAAACCTCGACTCCACTGCTGCCACCTGCAGCACCAGGGCTGGAAGAACACCCCAGTACAACAGAATAAGCCCACAGCACAGCCAAGCTGAGACCCTGTTTTGCACTTAACAATCGTGATCAGAGTAACTACACTCTGATCTCCCCTTAAATTTAACTAGCACCGGTACCATAAAGTACACAGGCACTACATTTACATCTATTAATGTGGAAAGACCAATGATACCAGGACTTGACTACTTACAGACTGGTTGTTTTTGCCGCCACAAGAGTCCAGTGGATGCTTGAAATTGATTTTATTTATCATTGCAGGTTTTATTGTTTACTTTAACCAGTTTATAGTAGCACTTGTCACTTTGTTAACAGTACAGTGAAACCTTGGTTTCACCCTAAAAAAAAAAAAAAAAAAAATGTACACCAAGGGCCTAATCCTCAAAAACCTGGCGCAACGTAACTTTTTCCATTTAAGTTACACCGCCGCAAAATCTCTAACTAAGTGCCCGATCCACAAAGCACTTACCTAGAAATTTTGAGCGGTGTAACTTAAATCCGGCCGGCGCAAGGCGTTCCTCTTCTCCAGGGGGCGATTACCATTTAAATGAGGCGCGCTCCCACGCCGGCCGTACTGCGCATGCTCGTGACGTCATTTTCCCGACGTGCATAGCGCGAAATTACGTTACGTCGGGCTTTGTGGATTGAGATGGGACAATAAAGTTGCGTCGGGTAAAAAAAAAGATACGGCGCCAAATTTTTTTTTTGAAATTTAAAAAAAAATCGCGTTGCGAGCAAGAAAGGTCTGTTTTTACAAGGTGTAAACAGTTTACACCTTGTAAAAGCAGCCCTAATTTTGCGTTTGCAAAATAAAACTTACGGAGAAAAAACGAAGCTGAAAAGCTTCGTGGATCTCCGTAAGTCCTAATTTGCATACCCGAGGCGGCATTTCGACGCGAAATGCCCCCAGCGGTGGATGCGGTACTGCATCCTAAGATCCGACAGTGTAATTCAATTACACATGTCGGATCTTCGTCCTAACTATGGGAAACTGATTCTGTGGATCAGTTCCATAGTTAGGACCAGGGATACGACGGAGTAACAGCAGTTACTCCGTCGTATCTCTTTTGAGGATTTGGCCCCAAAATCCTGCAAAAAAAAATAGAAAACCATTTTTTTTACATACCAGAAATGGTATGCTATGCGAATCTTTCTAATCTGCCTCTTCCTAGTCCGCGTCAGGTCTTCTTCCTCGTCCTCCTCCTGTTGTCTTCTGGGGAATGGGACACGCTGCCTTCTGGGAACTGTGTGTATCCCAGAAAGCAGCCGTCCATTCACAAAGCGCAGCGAGACTCGCGCAAGCGCAGTAGGAAACGGGCAGGGAAGCCGCAAGGCTCCACTGCCTGTTTCCCTTAGTGAGGATGGCGGCGCCGGGAGCTGCCAGGATCAAGTGATCAGCCTCGGGGGGCCGACATTGCGGGCGCCTAGGACAGGTAAGTGTCCTTATTTAACCACTTCCATACCAGGTACTTACGCAGCTTCCCGCCCAAGCCAATTTTCAGCTTTCAGCACTGTCGCACTTTGAATGGCAATTGCGCGGTCATGCTACACTGTACCCAAACAAAATTGGCGTCCTTTTTTCCCCACAAATAGAGCTTTCTTTTGGTGGTATTTGATCACCTCTGCGATTTTTTTTTTTTTTGCGCAACAACTAAAAAAAGGCTGAAAATTTGGAAAAAAAATTACGTTTTTATTTTTTTCTGTTAATTTTTTTGTAAATAAGTTTTCTCTTTCAATTACGGGCACTGATATGGCGGCACTAATGGGCACCGATGAGATGGCACTGATGGACATCGATGAGGTAGTACTGACGGGCACAGATGAGGTGGCACTGATTGGCGGCGCTGGTATGCGACACTGATGGGCACACATAGGCGGCACTGATGGGCACACATAGGCGGCACTGATGGGCACACATAGGCGGCACTGATGGGCACACATAGGCGGCACTGATGGGCACTCATGGGCGGCACTGGGCACTCATAGGCGGCACAGATGGGCACTCATGGGCGGCACAGATGGGCACTCATGGGTGGCACAGATGGGCACTGCTAGGTGGGCACTGGGCATGGATGGGCACTGTGGGGTGGCACTGATGGACACTGGGGTGGCGCTGATGGACACTGGGGTGGCGCTGATGGACACTGGGGTGGCAGCACTGATTGTTGCCAGTCAGTGCCCATTTGTGGGCACTGACTGGCATCTTTTTTCTTTATGTTTTATTTTTTATTTATTTTTTTGACTTTTTTTTTTTTTTTAGCTTTTTTTTTTTTTTGCCCACCCTGGTGCTCCAGGGTGGGCACCCTGGTGGTCCAGTGTGGCGATCCGAGGGGGGCTGCGCTGATAAACAATCAGCGCTAACCCCCCCTGTCAGGAGAGCCGCCGATCGGCTATCCTCTACTCGCGTCTGTCAGACGCGAGTGAGGAAGAGCCATCGGCGGCTCTTCCTGTTTACATCGTGATCAGCCGTGGTTGGACACGGCTGATCACGTGGTAAAGAGTCTCCGCCGGAGGCTCTTTACCGAGATCGGAGATGCAGGGTGTCAGACTGACACCCCGCATCACCGATCACCGCGATGCGCGCCCCCACGGGCGCGCGCGGCATGAAATCCTGCAGGACGTTCTAGAACGTCCTGTCAGGATTTCATAACCACTTCCCGGACGTAAATCGGCCATAGGCCGGGCGGGAAGTGGTTAAAAGTCTCTCGCTTTAACGAGCATTTTGAAAGACAAGCAACTTTTTCTTTTTCGTTCTGACTCGGTTTGCGAGTGTTGTCTCGCAAAACGAGCAGAACTCAAGCTAATGGGATGTGCAGTACCGCATTTGGCCAGAGGTGCGGGGGTGTCGGGACGGCTCGGAACCATTCGGAAATACTCGTAATCACTCGGAAATACTCAGTTCCCAGGTGTTAACGAGCCTTTCCGAGGGTTTCAGAGGTCAGCCAAGCTGTTCCCAAGCATTCCTGTGCTCACCCACCGCTGGCCACATGTGGTATTGCATGCCATTGAAGTCATTTCGGAACAAATTATTTTTGTTTCCATTGACTTCTATTCTTTTATTTTTAAATGTATTTATTTAATGTGTTGGCTTAAAGAGTATACAAAGCACCTAGCACTTTTACGAACACACACCTGTCACTTCAAAGAGCAGCGCCATACCCACTATCCCTCTAAATCCTCCTATAAGACCTTACCCAGGTAGAACACCCCCAAAATTGCTCTCCAAAGTAGTGCTAAAGCACCTGGAAACTGGCCCAGTGTCTAAAGTGTTTGGGTTTGTCTTGCAGAAAAGGTGGTAACCCTAGGAGGGGACCATTACACCTCACTGCATAAGTCTTCTATCTCTCATGTGTATTGTCATCTTAGGTTATCACAATGAAGATGAACACAGAGTGGGTGGGAGTGTCTGGAGGAGTGGCGCGTTCGGTCAGCTGACAACAACAACAGAGTGGGTGGGCGTGTACGGAGCGGTGACGTGCTCGGTCAGCTGACAGGGGGCTGCGGAGCGGTGTATCCGTGCTGGGATTCCTCGTTCTCCGGGGACAGGACAGGATGGCCGCCGAGATCCACTCCCAGCCTCTGACCCGCAAGCCGGTGTTGCTGAACAAGGTGGAGGGCTCGCAGGACGTGGTGAACATGGCGGTGATTGTACCCAAGGAGGACGGGGTGATCAGTGTGTCTGAGGACAGGTATGAGCTCCTCCTCCCTCCATCATCTATTAATGAGCCCCCCCGGGCTCGGGTTCCCTGTCCTGGCTGTGTCCGGGGTGTAGGGTGTCTGTGCTGGCACAGCTGTGCACTATGATCTCCTATGACTCATGCACGCTCTCTATGTGGTCGCTCTTAGCAACCTCACATCACATCCTATGAAGCCTCATGTCACTTTCTGATGGAGATCCTCTGTCCCCTGGATGGTGGCTCCTCCCACACCTCAACATGCTTATGGTGGAGCGCTGCTTGTAATATTGGAGAGAGACTTTTATCTCCTATTGGGTGTAGTAATGTGGGGGTTATAACCTCTGCCAGGTAATTTTTTTAAACATGTACCGATGAGTCAGCAAGATCCGCAGATCGACAGATCGAATGATAAAGTCCAAATTAAATTGATCATCAAGTCAAAATGTTTTTTAACCTTAAAGCGGAGCTCCTTCTATAGAAAAATAAAAGTCAGCAGCTACAAATTATGCAACTGCTGACTTTTACTGTAAGGACACTTACCTGTCCGGGGATCCCGCAATGTCGGCGCCCCAGGCCGATCCGTGTATTGCAAGTAAGGGGCATTTCCCTTACAGGCTTCCCACTGAACATGCGCAAGCCACACTGCGCTTTGACGGGTCCCGCCGTTTTCTGTGACACACGCAGCTCCCAGAAGGCAGCGGGGCCCCCGGATATGATGGAGCAATCTTACCTGGAAGTGGGAGCGGGTACCTGTCAAAACCAGATACCAGTCCCCCCCCCCCCCTCCCAAAACATAGGGTGGAGCCCAGCTTTAATGTTTATAACCTCAGTTGTTGTAACCCCTCACATATACCCAGTGCTAGGGTTGTCCCTATACCACTTTTTTAGGACTGAGTACAAGTACCGATACTTTTTTTTTTATGTACTCGCCGATACCGAATACCGATATTTTTTTTTAAATGTGTCCCCAAACATATTGCAGCCATGTCCCCAAACATATTGCAGCCATGTCTCCCCCCCCCACATATCCAGCCATGTCCCCCCCCCCCATATCCAGCCATGTCCCCCCCCCCCCACATATCCAGCCATGTCCCCCCCCCCCCCACATATCCAGCCATGTCCCCCCCCCCCCACATATCCAGCCATGTCCCCCCCCCCACATATCCAGCCATGTCCCCCCCCCACATATCCAGCCATGTCCCCCCCCCCACATATCCAGCCATGTCCCCCCCCCCACATATCCAGCCATGTCCCCCCCCCCCCACATATCCAGCCATGTCCCCCCCCCCCCCCACATATCCAGCCATGTCCCCCGTACCTAAATGATGCCGCTGCCGCGTTAATCACCGCGCGGGTAACATTACAGTCGGCTTTCGTTTGAATAGCTGTTTTCCCTGCCGCGCTGTGTATAGAGACACTCCCCCTTGCTCGCGATTGGACAGATCCGTCCACATTCGCTGTCACAATTTGAAGATGGTGTAGCTGTGGTGTAGCTGTGCGGGGCTCTACTCACACATCTGCGTCATTGATTTACAGATCCCTGTAAATGGGAGAACTACAAGTGCTGACAGCCTTTGCTGACATTTTGTGGCTCTCAACGAACTACCAGGGCCCTGTTGTGCACTCTGAGGGGGTTATATACTAAAGGCTAATCCACTTTGCACTACAAGTGCACTAGAAATTGCACTGAAAGTGCACTTGGAAGTGCAGTCGCTGTAGATCCGAGGGGGACATGCAAGGAGAATACAAAACAGCATTTTAGCTTGCACATGAATGGATGATAAAATCGGCAGAGCTTCCCCTCATTTCAGATCTACCCCTCATATTTACAGCGACTGCACTTCCAAGTGGATTTGCCTTTTGTAAATAACCCCCTGAGTATAACCTCACTTCCTGTGAGTGTGTGACTGCCTACTTGTACAAGCAGACTGCTTACACAGAGTGTGCAGGAGGCTGGAATTACACCCATGAAGTGCTGAGCGTGGGTACAATGCTTTTCAGTTTTCTAACACAAAAAAAATATAATTTTTTTTTTTTTTTTTAAAGGTGTCCTTTTTAATAGCACCTTAATTACCACAATACAGCCTGAGGGCCACATCTAGTCCTCTACAACAGTGGTCCCCAACCTTTTTGGCACCGGGGATCGGCTGCGTGGAGAAAATTGTGCCAAGGACCAGGGGGGGGGGGATTTTTCGCGGGCAATGGCTGGTGTTAGCGCTTCAATCATCCCGGGACCATGCTTGATATGGTGTCAGGGTGATTGAGGCACATTTTTTCTATTATTACATTGTAGTAATAAATTAAATAGTTCAACTCACCATAATGTAGAATCAGTGGGAGCCCTGACGTGTCACTTGCCACTGTCGCCTGCTACCAGATGTGGATAGTCACTTGCCACGCTGCCTCTCACCAGATGCGTAATGTCACTTGCCACATGACCTGCCACGCTTACTGCCACAAGATGTGGATTGCCACGTCGCCTGTCACCAGATGTGGAATGCCACTTGCCACGTCACCTGTCACCAGATGTGGAATGCCACTTGCCACGTCACCTGTCACCAGATGTGGAATGCCACTTGCCATGCTACAAGATGTGGATTGCCACATTGCCTGTCACCAGATGTGGAATGCCACTTGGCACGTTGCCTGTCACCAGATGTGGAATGCGACTTGTCACGTTGCCTGTCACCAGATGTGGAATGCCACTTACCATGCTACAAGATGTGGATTGCCACATTGCCTGTCACCAGATGTGGAATGCCACTTGGCACGTTGCCTGTCACCAGATGTGGAATGCGACTTGTCACGTCACCTGTCACCAGATGTGGAATGCCACTTGCCACGTCACCTGTCACCAGATGTGGAATGCCACTTGGCACGTTGCCTGTCACCAGATGTGGAATGCGACTTGTCACGTTGCCTGTCACCAGATGTGGAATGCCACTTACCATGCTACAAGATGTGGATTGCCACATTGCCTGTCACCAGATGTGGAATGCCACTTGGCACGTTGCCTGTCACCAGATGTGGAATGCGACTTGTCACGTTGCCTGTCACCAGATGTGGAATGCCACTTACCATGCTACAAGATGTGGATTGCCACATTGCCTGTCACCAGATGTGGAATGCCACTTGGCACGTTGCCTGTCACCAGATGTGGAATGCGACTTGTCACATTGCCTGTCACCAGATGTGGAATGCCACTTGCCACGTTACCTGTCACCAGATGTGGAATGCGACTTGTCATGTTGCCTGTCACCAGATGTGGAATGCCACTTGCCATGCCACAAGATGTGGATTGCCACATTGCCTGTCACCAGATGTGTATTGCCACTTGCCACATTGCCTGTCACCAGATGTGGAATGTCACTAGCCATGTTGCCTGTCACCAGATCAATAAAGCATAGCTTTATTGATCTGATCCCCCTTCACTGGTTCAGAGGCAATCTGCGCCGGCAAGTTTCACACAGCGAGGGGCTGCAGGAGAGCGGTGATGCGGGCAGTGTGAGATGATGTCATCTCTCTGCTCCCCGCCACATCTCTGACACAGACAGGCACTGGCTTTGAGGGCGGAAGAGCGGTGATGGGGGGGGGGGCGGAGAGAGATATCATCTTTGCTTGCCCGCTCGCTTTTTCCCATCCACACAGTGCTCTCATGCCAGTGTTCTGCGGGCATTATGCGCCGGGGGACAATTCTCGGCAGGACACCGGCAGCCCAGCATCTCCCTTGCCGGCCGCCCGCCCGCACCGCCTGCAGAAGCGCCACGGCCCGGTAGTGGGCCGGGGACCGGGGGTTCACGACCCCTGCTCTACAAGATTTTACCTGGCCCATAGCAATTCTGATGCAATGAGGGGGGGGGGGGGGGCCCTGATGTGGGGTGGGTGGGTCACTCTGGTACAGGGCTGCACAGATACCGAGCATTCGAGTACCGAGTACTCGTGCAAATGCTCCGATAACTTTGTGGTGCGATTTGAACCCCTTACAAAATGAATAGGCTCAAATCGCACTACAAAGAATCGCATTTGATTTGCACCGGAATTTGGCCTGATTTCTGTCTAAATCGCATGCGGTTTCCCACATCCCTCTTGTGTGAACCCAGGCTTGTCATAGTGACTTCAGCCTTGGTTCACACAGGAGCAGTGGGAGAAATTGCATGTGATTTGTACAGAAATCACACTGCATTCCTGTTCAAATCGCATGCACTTCTCTGCAGTGTGATTTGAGCCTATTCATTTTCTAATAGTGTTGGGTTTGAGGTTCCTTACTGTTCTATAATATCGGCTCCTACTGGGTTCAAGGTAATCCTTGTTTCTTTTACTGTTCTGAGAATGTATCAGTCTATAGTAAATTGTTACACTTTCAATGTGACGTTATTGTTGTTTGTCTACTTTGTAATTCTTATTCTGCAATTACCTACTTGCAGCAGATCTCCAGCCAAAAATAATAATGAAAAAATGAATTGGCTATGAGGAGTTTCGGTCCCCTGTGGAAAAATAAAAACAGCCACTCATCTGTCCCCCGATCCAGGGGGGTGCTCACCCTAGTCGGTCTCACCCGCTGTCTTCAGTCCCCGGCGTCGGCATCTATGTTATGGCCACCTGGCTGGGACAAATTTTGGCTTCACAGCCAGTTGTGCTGCGCATCATGAATGATGGGTGCAGTCTTCTGGGACATGTCGGTGTCCCAGAAGACTGGGGAAGGAAGAGAACGTCTGTTTCCACGGTGGTCAGAATAGAAGTGGGAAGCTGATGCCCGCTCCTCAAACGAGTCCTCAAAACAGAACTTCCCCTTCTGGGTGGAACTCCGCTTTACCTCTTGTTGGTCAACCAGGTGGGTGGGCCTTGACCAGTCATAGTGGTCACATGGTCAGGAACTCTTCTGCCGCTTCCCATCATTCAGAACCCATCAAAGGGTCGGGAGGCATTGGCTAGATTACCTTTTGCTGCAGTAGTTGCATACAACTCAGAGCTGAGCCCTGCAATACTGCATTTTCTTTCTTATTTTTTCTTTTTTTTTCATTTATTCTTTATTTCTACTTCTTCTTTTTTTTTTTTTTTTTTTTCATACAGACAGGAGTAGATGGCCACAGTACATATAGGCATAGTGGCATCCCACAAATATCTAGATGAGCTAAAAAGTATAATGGCAACCAGTTATACAATTCCCAGTTTTGCAAATCAGGGTTTTTTATTTTTTTAGGCAAGGCTGCGACTCCCGGCCTCGTGGACTAGGCCGAAGCCGCGGCCTCGCCTAAAAAATCCTGCCCGCAGCTCCTCAGGACTGCGCGGTGTCAGCGCCGGTCCTGGGGAAAAAAAAAAACGAACAAATCAATTTTTGGAAAATATGAATTGATTTGACCTACAAACTCGATTTTTAAATCAAAACAATTTTTTTTTCCCCAGTCCTAACCGCAAAGCCGAAGTACTACGTTTTTGACACTATATGTCCTCGACCTTCCTGGTAAAATTATCGGCTAGCATCCTTCATCCCACTTTCTCTGAGCCCAGACTGTTAAGACCCATGTCCAACCTGTCACTGGACAGTGAAGGATAAGCATCACAGTAATGATCTCATCTCTCTGTCACTTTGCTTTCCCCTCCAACCAGCATTCTATTGACGACTTGTGCTGTTTCTTCCTTTGCCACATGAGCAGCACCCTATGCCAGTGATGGCGAACCTTGGCACCCCCAGATGTTTTGGAACTACATTTCCCATGATGTTCAACTACACTGCAGAGTGCATGAGCATCATGGGAAATGTAGTTCCAAAACATCTGGGGTGCCAAGGTTTGCCATCACTGCCCTATGCTTTCATTTAGAATAAGGGATTGTTTGCACCCGTGCTAATATGTGCTTGGGCAATGGTGTCCATTGTGTATGGGATGATGGTACAATGCAAAGCACTGTCTACTGTGTTTGTTTGTTTTTTTGACATGTTACAAAATGGCAATTTTATTCACGTGTATGCACTGCAGCGTGGTGACACGTGGTAAAGGAGAGTGAAATTGCATGTCAGTTATGATGTGGGCAGAAAGAAAACAATTGCTTTGCATAGATCGACAGAGATGGTGTGAACAAGCCCTGAAGATTTTATGCACTGTGAGAATCCTATTTTTTTTTTTTTTTTTTTTTTTAAAAGCCCTGCAAAGTAAAAGCATAATGTGATAGTATGCATCGCACATTATGAAATGATTGCCTTAGAACACAGGTGTCAAACACAAGGCCCGCGGGCCGAATCCGGTCCTCCAGGCCATTTCATGTGGCCCTCGCACCTCTCCTGCAGGAGAGATGCAGCCCTCCTTTGGTCCTCCTCCAGACTCACAAACATTTGCATGGGCGCAGCGTATGTGAGATACACTACGCTGCTGTAACTTACTTTTCCCAGCTTCGAATCCACAAAGAATTTGCGCCGTAAGTTGCGGCGTAGTGTATCTCTTGCGGCGTAATGACGCGCAATTCAAATGCGGCGAGTAGGGGGTGTGTTTCATTTAAATGAAGCGCGTCCCCGCGCCGAATGAACTGCGCATGCGCCGTCCCTAAAATTTCCCGACGTGCATTGCGCTAAATTACGTCGCAAGGACGTCATTGTTTTTGACGTGAACGTAAATGGCGTCCAGCCCTATTCACGGACGACTTACGCAAACAACGTAAAACTTAAAAATTTAGACGCGGTAACGACGGCCATACTTAACATTGAGTACACCACCAGATAGCAGCTTTAACTATACGCCGAAAAAAGCCGACTAGAGACGACGTGAAAGAATGCGATGGCCGCTCGTACGTTCGTGGACCGTCGGAAATAGCTAATTTGCATACTCGACGCGGAAAACGACAGGAACGCCACCCAGCGGACGCCGAAGCATTGCATCTAAGATCCGAAGGCGTACGAAGACGTACGTCTGTCGGATCTAACCCAGATGCCGTTGTATCTTGTTTTGAGGATTCAGAACAAAGATACAACGCAGGAAATTTCAAAGTACGCCGGCGTATCGGTGGATACGACGGCGTACTCTCTTTGTGGATCTACCCCCTAATTTCTGCTTTCAAGCAATGCATCCAGCTTCTTCCCAGCAGCAGCATAAGGAAAGGGGGTGCACTGTGATGTAAGGGAGGGTGGGGAACTCGACCTTTGATGGTGGGGTGGCTCTTGACATCTAATGTAAGGGGAGGGGATGCGCTGGACATCTAATCTTACACATACAACCGGCCCTCTTGAGGGCAATCATAATGTTGATGCGGCCCACGATGAAATTGAGTTTGACACCCCTGCCTTAGAACAAATCCCTGCACCGCATTTTAGTAAATATAAACTGCTAAATACCTTTTCTCATCAGCAGTATATAGCAGTCTTGTGATTTCTATTCGTTCCTGGTTAAGCTTGTCGGAGGAGTTTTTATACTGCACTGAACTGCCCTATTGGAATACAGGACCCCTGACCCTCTGTCTAGGCACATGCACTCTCCAAAAAAAAAAACCCCTCTAGCAATACACACCAAACTGAGCATGTGCAGCCTGACTCCAGTAACTGTGTCTTATCCAGACTTGTTCTGGAGTCAGTGGAAGAAGGGGAGGATCTGTGCATGCAGGATCAAACACCCTTTTTACACAATGCAGAGGATTAACCCCTTGGGTTTCACAGTGAGTATAACAAGCATACTTTACTGCATCTACACACTGATTTTACTGTTATGGGTTTAGTAACACAGTTCACCATTACAAGAAAATACCCATTATCAGCAGATTGTGGGTGCTATGAAGGGCTCTCACGGACTCTGTAAGCGAAGGAAGCATCAATAAACTACCACAGTGCTCGACAGCACTGTGATAATTCATTGAGAACTACAGACAACCGCAAAGGGTGCCGGACCTTGTTTTCTGATTCACAGAACACTGTGAATGGATGATGCAGTCGGTGGGTGGAGCCCCGCACGGCTGCGTCTTTTACAGATTGTGACAGCTAGCAGGAGGGAGAAGATCCCCCCCGCATTAGCTGTCAGACTTGGGGGTTTGGGGGTACCGGGGCCAGTGCATCTGTAACATGTTACACCCTGAATATGAATGTAACATGTTACAAAAGATGAACTTGTCCTTTTAAAGCCTAATACCAGGTGTAACAGGAGTCACTTTTGGGCACAGATTGAGCCAGGAAATAAAGGGACATATGTTGGATTGTTTTAACATGGACAGTAATCCACCATACATTCCTTAATGTCTGCAAAGAATATTCTGACCCGACCGGTCAATAATGACTCATTCAATGCTTAGCCCAGGCTAGTGAGTTGTTAAATGAGGCTGGCTCCTGAAAGGCCTTAATTGTGTGATAACACTGTTTAAAGCCCATTGATGCTCAGGTGTGAATACATTTCTGTCGGAGACAGACCGTCTGTTTAAAGATGTGGATTGAGGGGAAATCATTGTGTGATGGTGTTTTGTTTGAATTCTGTTAATGAAGGAATGTGACTTTTCAGGTGGAGTGATTATGTCATGTTAATTATAGACCGGCGCCAAAATGTCTGGAATGTTTAGCAATTAGCCCATCTGAAGGTGTATTGAAGCCCCCCCCCCCAGGGTGTGATGTGTGGGTGGAGAGTTTGATTGTTCCTTTCATGCTTGAACTGTATATAAACTTGAGAGCTAACCATTAAAGATGTCTTTCATATATTTTGAAACCAGAACCCAGAGCTGTGTGTCTCGGGTATTCTGGGAAATGGGATGGATCGGGTCCTGTTGGTTGGAGTGTCTGATAAGCTGTTGTGGTTGATGGATGGAAGGTCATAAACGGTGGTGACCGTTACACCAGGCAACATTCATTTTATGTGGGGAAGAGCGCAGGTATCACCAGGGTGGGAATTCACAATCGGCTATATTGAGGGGAATTTACAATGACTGGAGCGCACAGAATTTGTAGAATCTGCTTTTGTCCCATCGCTGGGAATATGTAGAATAATTCTTGTGGTAGGACTGTGCCCGCGCTGTAGGGGTTAATTGTTTTATCCAGGGGAGACGGGAAATATTTGCATACCTAATCCTTTGTTTCCCTGTTTGTTTGGGTTACGTTCCAGCAGGTGCTGTTTTGTCGACGCGGTTCCTACAGGGACCAAAGCTGGTCGTGGTATATGGCAGCCAAACTGACTACAGGAGTTATAGGCATGCAGTGTGTCAGTATGGTATCCTGTGTCAAATCGGCTTCCAGAATAAAACGGGAAAGGGGGGAACTGGCAGGATCACCAGGTATTTCAGAATAAAGGTGCTAATATAGAGAGCAGGCTACACTTACCCACATCGGCATGCTAAAACAGACACACATGTGATATACATTTTTGTGGTACCGTTCACTTTGAAAGAAAGGGTCCCCAACCTCCGGGCACTGACCGGTACTGGTATGTTGCCTGTTAAGTGGGCCGCGGTCGCACAGCAGGAGGTGAGCCCTAGACCATTAAAGGGGTTGTAAAGGTTTGTTTTTTATTTTCTAAATAGGTTCCTTTAACCACTTAAGCCCCGGACCATTTTGCAGCTAAATGCCCAGGCCAGGTTTTGCGATTTGGCACTGCGTCGCTTTAACAGACAATTGCGCGGTCGTGCGACGTGGCTCCCAAACAAAATTGGCGTCCTTTTTTCCCCACAAATAGAGCTTTCTTTTGGTGGTATTTGATCACCTCTGCATTTTTTTTTTTTTGCGTTATAAACAAAAATGGAGAGACAATTTTGAAAAAAATGCAATATTTTTTACTTTTTGCTGTAATAAATATCCCCAAAAACATATATAAAAATAGTTTTTCCTCAGTTTAGGCCGATACGTATTCTTCTACCTATTTTTGGTAAAAAAAATCGCAATAAGCGTTTATCAATTGGTTTGCGCAAAATTTATAGCGTTTACAAAATAGGGGATCGTTTTATTGCATTTTTATTAATTATTTTTTTTGTACTACTATTGGCGGCGATCAGTGATTTTTTTTTTTTTCGTGACTGCGACATTATGGCGGACACTTCGGACAATTTTGACTCATTTTTGGGACCATTGTCATTTTCACAGCAAAAAATGCATTTAAATTGCATTGTTTATTGTGAAAATGACAGTTGCAGTTTGGGAGTTAACCACAGGGGGCGCTGTAGGAGTTAGGGTTCACCTAGTGTGTGTTTACAACTGTAGGGGGGTGTGGCTGTAGGTCTGACATCATCGATCGAGTCTCCCTAAAAAAGGATCACACGATCTATGCAGCCGCCACAGTGAAGCACGGGGGAAGCCGTGTTCACATACAGCTCTCCCCGTTCTTCAGCTCCGGGGAGCGATCGCGACGGAGCGGCTATAAACGAATAGCCGCGCCGTCGTCCCGGATCGCTCCCCCCGCGGGAATCCGACCGCCGCATGTAGCGGGGGGGGTCCCGATCGGACCCCCGACCCGCGGAAAGGCAAGGACGTACCTGTACGCTCATTTGCCTGTACGTGCCATTCTGTGGACGTATGTGTACATGCGGCGGTCGGGAAGTGGTTAATATGCGTTTTGGCAGCTCCCACTCTCTCTCCCGATCTGCCACTGTTTGGTATTTAAAAAAATAAATAAACACGTCATACTTGCCTACTCTGCAGTAATTTTGCACTAAGCAGCCCAAATCCTCCTCTTCTTGGGTCCCCCGCCGGTACTCTTGGCTCCTGCCTATTGCCCCATAGCAAACAGCTCACTATGGGGGCTCCCGAGCTGCTGCTCTGTTGATCCATTCACACATGGAGCACAGCTCAGCCCCGCTCCCTCCTCATTGGCTCACCGGCTATGATTGACAGTAGTGGGAGCCAATGAGGAGGGAGAGACCCGGAAGTGCAGCATCTCTCGTGGACGTTGCTGGATCGGGATTGTGTTCACAGCGGATTGCTTTTCCCAGAGTGGCAAGGGGGACAGCTTCCACCTGCTGGATGCCTCTTTTGACAGCCAAATAAGCTTTTCAATTGGAATATCTCACTGCAAGCTTATTGTTGGGTTTGTGCTTTCAACATAGACAGGAGGATCTTTTTTGCCACAGCTTTTGTACACCCTCCCCCTATGGCTGCCTTTTGCAGCTTAAACTGGTTGTAAACCTCAGACATGAAGTATGAACAAAGCTTGTCCCGATCCAGAGCATTAAGTGTCATTTTCGGCAGACCAGATAGTCGCCGGAGTCTCTATGGTCGTTCGGAAGCCAGGCGTAATGTTATGACGTCACACCCGGCCCCTGTATTCAAACAATCGCCGCCGCCTCAGCTTGATTTTAGGCTTCCCAGTCTAGAGGTGAGATGTGGGGTCTTATTGACCCCAGATCTTACTGCACCTGTCATGCCAAATTCCTATTACAAGGGATGTTTACATTGCTTGTAATGGGAATAAAACTGATCAACTTTTTTTTTTTAAGTAAAATTAACAAAAAATAAATGTTTTTTCTTAAAGCGCCCCTGTCCCTGTGTGTTCGCACGCAGAAGCGAAGACATATGTTGGTCCCGCCCACATATGGAAACGGTGTTAAACCACACATGTGAGGTATTGCTGCAAACGTTAGAGCGAGAGCAATAATTTCGGCCCTAGACCTCTGTAACTCAAAGCATGTAACCAGTAAAATAATTGAAAGTGTTGCCTATGGGAATTTTTTTATTAATGAAGTTTGGTGCCATTCCACGAGCGTGTGCAGTTTTGAAGCGCGACATGTTAGGTATCTATTTACTTGGCGTAACTTTATCTTTCACATTATGCAAAAATATTGGGCTAATATTTGTAGCTGCTGACTTGAAATTTTTTGTGCGGAGACTGGAGCTCCTCTTTAATGTATTTTAATGCCGCTAGAACAGGATAGAGAATGAAATGGGGAAGTGGGTTTTTTTTTTTTTTCATTCTTATGTCAACTGAACATCGAACTTCAAACCTTTGACCTCTCCCCAGTCGCTCGTGTTTTTTGCTCTGTATCATGTTTTCTCTCATTACGAAATATATACAGTATATCGTGGTGTGATTTTATAAATACATGAAGCAATGCTCACAGCTTGTCCAGTAATGCACTATACTACATTATAAAAACACTGTTTTTGTAAAAACTATTTCAAGTGCCGATTTTTTTTTTATTTTTTTTATTTTCAGTGCAATGCACCGACCATTGATTTAGACTCCTTTCACACTAAGGAGCTATAACGATAAAAATAGCACCTGCAAAGTGCCCTGAAAGTGCGCCTCCCTTCACGCTGGAGCAATGCGCTGGCAGGACGTTAAAAAATGTCCTGCTAGCAGCATCTTTGGAGCGGTGAGTATACCACTCCTCCACTGCATCTTTGCAATGCATGAATCTATGTATTGTAATCAGTAATCAGTGGCGGTGCTGTTATCTTTCCTTGTGCAGGATGACTGGTCTTGTTTCCGCCCCCTTCTGTATGTTACTGTTTGTGTTTCGTCAGAATTGGTAACGGAAGTGGCGTTCCGTCGCCGCCATCTTGCTACACCCCGCACTCCTCCACAGTAAAGATACTCTGAGAAGGGGAAAGCGGACATCTTGTTACACCCACCAGAGTTTTGCATTTTACACTTATATTTAACAGTAAACTGAGTTTATATAGTGAAATCCAGTACTTAGAAGTCCGTCTGACTGTTATGATGTTGAATTTTAAAAGCAGCGGCAAGCCTGCTCATCTCGCAGGTTTGCTAATCTGACAGAAGTTTGCTAACCAGTCAGACGGACTGGTTAGATATAGAAAGTATTCAGGTGGTTGTCATGAAACTATTAGATTACAGTGCCTTGCAAAAGTATACCCCCCCCCCCCCCCTTGGCTTTTTACCTAATTTGTTACATTACAGCCTTTAGTTCAATGTTTTTTTTTATCTGAATTATATGTGATGGATCAGAACACAATATTCTAAGGGCCAGATTCTCAGAGGAGATACGCCGTCGTATCTCTGCGTCCGGCCGGTCGTATCTATGCGCCTGATTCTTAGAATCGGTTACGCATAGATATCTGTTAGATCCGACAGGCGTAAGTCTCTTACGCCGTCGGATCGTAACTGCATTTTTAAGCTGACCGCTAGGGGCGTGTATGCTGATTTACGCTGCGAAATATGTAAATCAGCAAGATACGCGAATTCCCGAACGTACGCGCGGCCGACGCAGTAAATTTACGCCAGGCTTTTCCCGGCGTATAGTTACCCCTGCTATATGGTGGCGTAAGTGCCGCGTACCAATGTTAAGTATGGCCGTCGTTCCCGCGACGAAATTAAAAATGTTTGCGTAACTCGTCCGTGAATGGGGCTGGACGTAATTTACGTCCACGTCAAAACCAATACGTCCTTTCGGCGTATTAGGAGCAATGCACACTGGGAGATTTCCATGGACGGCGCATGCGCCGTTCGTGAAAAACGTCAATCACGTCGGGTCACAGAAGATTAACGTAAAACGCGCCCCCCTGTCCCACATTTGAATTAGGCGGGCTTACGCCGGCCGATTTACGCTACGCCGCCGCAACTTACGGAGCAAGTGCTTTGAGAATACAGCACTTGCCCGTCTAAGTTGCGGCGTAACGTAAATCGCATACGTTACGCCGCCGCAAACATACACGCTCCTACGAGAATCTGGCCCTAAGTTGCTCAAGTAAAATTTGAAAAATATATACATAAAATTTTTTTCCGAAAAAAATAATAATTGGCATGTGCATATGTATTCACCCCCTTTGGCTGGGTTCACACTACTACACTACTTTCATCCTACTTTGCTCTGTGTTCAATGTTTCCCTATGAGAGCGTCTTGTAGCGTCCTACACAAGTCGGTCCGACTTTGAAAATGCTCCCTGTACTACTTTTGGTCCTACATTGATCCTACTTCAGGCCCATTGAATATCATTGAAGTCGGACCAAAGTAGTATCCTGTTCATGAAAGTAGGATGGATGTAGGACCAATGTAGGATAAATGTAGGACCAATGTAGCAGAGCAAAGTAGGATGAAAGTAGTGTAGTAGTGTGAACCCAGCCTTTGTTATGAAGCCCAAAAAAATCTCTGGTGCAACTAATTACCTTCAGAAGTCACATAATTGGTGAAATGATGTCCACCTGTGTGCAATCCAAGTGTCACATGATCTGTCATTACATATACACACCTTTTTGAAAGGCCCCAGAGGCTGCAACACCTAAGCAAGAGGCATCACTAACCAAACACTGCCATGAAGGCCTAGGAACTCTCCAAACAAGGGCTGATGATGTTGTTGTCAAGTACAAGTCAGGGTTAGGTTAAATTTTTTTTTTTTCCAAATCTTTGATCTCTAGGAGCACCATCAAATCTATCATTACCAAATGGAAAGAACATGGCACGAACCTGCCAAGAGACGGCCGCACACCAAAACTCACGGACCGGGCAAGGAGGGCATTAATCGGAGAGGCAGCACAGCGTAACCCTGGAGGAGCTGCAGAGTTCCACAGCAGAGACTGGAGTATCTGTACATAGGACGACAATAAGCTGTACGCTCCATAGAGTTGGGATTTATGGCAGAGTGGCCAGAAGAAAGCCATTACTTTCAGCAAAAAACAAAATGGCATGTTTTGAGTTTGCGAAAAGGCATGTGGGAGACTCCCAAAATGTATGGAGGAAGGTGCTCTGGTCTGACTAAAATTGAACTTTTTGGCCATGAAAGAAAACGCTATGTCTGGCGCAAACCCAACACATGACATTGCCCAAAGAAAACCATTTTTCAGCAGTCTGGACTGGGAAACTGGTCAGAGTTGAGGGAAAGATGTCTGGTGCTAAATACAGGGATAATCTTGACAAAACCTGTCCCACTCTGTGTGTGATTTGAGGCTAGGACGGAGGTTCACCTTCCAGCAGGACAATGACCCAAAACGCACTGCTAAAGCAACACTTGAGTGGTTTAAGGGGAAACATGTAAATGTGTTGGAATGGCCTAGTCAAAGCCCAGACCTCAATCCAATAGAAAATATGTGGTCAGACTAAAGCCTTGTGCACATGATCGGATTTCCATCAGACAAATCCATGGAATTTTGTGCGAAGAGCGTTGGCTGTGAACTTCTGCATACAGACGGCAGAACTTTTTCAGCCAACATACACAAAACTACGTTGTTTTTCAGCTCTATAGCGCCACCCTTTGGGCAACTTTTGCTAATGTTGTCTGATGGTTAGCATGGGTTCGGAGCATGAGTGTTTTGTACTTTGGATTTTATTTTGACGGACTTGTGTACACACAAATGGATAACCCAACGGCACACATTTGTTGTCGGAAAATTTGAGAGCATGCTATCCCACATTTGTTGGAAATTCCGACAACAATTGTCCGATGAAGTGTACATACGGTTGGATTATCCGACAAAAACCCTGCCATCGCACAATTGTTGTTGGAAAATCTAAACGTGTGTACGGGCCTTTAGATTGCTATTATCAAGCGCAAACCATCCAACTTGAAGGAGCTGGAGCAGTTTTGCAAGGAGGAATGGGCAAAAATCCCAGTGGTTAGATGTGGCAAGCTCATAGAGACTTATATAATTTGGAGCCGTGATAGCCGCACATTGGCACATTGGCTTTTTCTGTTAGTTTTGTCCTATTTGCTTCACAATAATAAATAAATAAATCTTCAAAGTTGTGGGCATATAAAGTAAATGATGCAAATCCTAAAACAATCCATGTCAATTCCAGTTTGTGAGGCAACAAAACACGAGACGGGGGGGGGGGGGGGGGGGGGGGGTTTATACTTTTGCAAGGCACTGTAAAAAACTGGAAGAGATGGTTTCTGAATAAGAAATATCAGTTTATATGTTTAAAAGATTACGCAGAGACTGTCTGTTGGCATGTTGTCCACCTGTCGTGGCCTTCAGATATAAGGCCCCTTTCACACGGGGCAGTCTGCAGGTGCGATTCGCTTGCTTGGCAGGGATCTCTTCACTGATCCCTGTTGAGCAGGTGGATGACAGGTCTGTGTCTGGTCAGCTTATGCAGAGCAGACATGGACACAGACCACTCTCCTCTATGGGTCGGCGGGTGTAAATGGACCGCCTGTCCTTTTACACCCGACTACCATTCGATCCACTGGATGGATGACGAACGTATCCCAATCTGTCTGTTTTTGGTAGATCAGATGTACACATGTCTATTTACACCTGCCGCTTCTATAGAGATGAATGGAGGTTCTGATTGGGTCTGCCTGAGAAACTGAGAGGTGGACCCGACTGGCACTTCTGTGTGAAAGCGGCCTAATCAGGGGTGGACTGACCATTGAGGCTCTCGGACACTGCCCGAGGGCCCCATGCCACTAGGGGGCCCCATCAGGGTTGCCAGGCGCAATAAAACCAGGGACAGTATGTAAAATTCTGTGTGTGTTTTTTTTTTTTTTTTTACATCTGTCCCTGATATGTCCGAAACCGACATGCTTTTGATGTGAAAATCCTGAGATTTTAGCTGCACTGCCTCCTGGAATGGTGGCCATCTGTAAGCCCGGGGGGCCCCAAAATCTTCTATTGCCCGGGGGCCCCATGAGTTGTCAGTCCACCCCTGGGCCTAATAGACACCCCGCCCCCCCGCCAGTTGTCAAAATAGGGGGGGGAAATTGCGGTCGTTCAGGGCTTCGGCCTCATCATTAATTCACAGTGCTCTGTGAATGGAATACAAGGTCCATCAGCCTTTCAGCTTGTAGTTTTTCAATGGAAAAACACATTACTGTGAGCACTGTGGTAGTTCATTGAGTCTTTCTGTCAGAATGTATTGGCTTCCTCGTATGAGCAAGCCGGTACACTGACAGGTCTGCAGGAGACCTGCATGGCTGATCACTGGTGCAATGCTTTACAGGCCCCCAAAACAAAAAGTAATGCACTTTGCACATTTTGTTTTGCAGGAAAAAATAAATAACTTTTTTTATTTTATTTTTTTTGTCAAAAGGCAAACTTATCCTTTTTTTAACCACTTCCAGCCCAAGGACATCATATGACATCCTGGACTTTCAGTGGGGATATCTGAATGATGCCTGCAGCTACAGGCATCATTCAGATATCCATCTCTTCAGCCGGCGAATCCCTGCACCATAAGAACGATCATAGCGGCGTTTCCGCCGCTTGATCGTTCTTATAGGCGGCGGGAGGGGACGCCCCCCCCTCCCGCCGCCATCCGGTGCTTCTCCGGGCTCTCCCGTGCCATCGGAGAAACAATCCGCTGGCGTCCGATGGAAACCATAGAGTAGACTGGTGACCAGATGGTCACCAGTCATCTCTATGATCGTCGGAGGCCCGGGCGCGATGTTATGATGTCACGCCCGGGTCCCGGTATGTAAACACAGCCGCAATTGTGGCTGAAAGCATTAGATCGGTGAATTTTTTTTCACCGATCTCATGCTTTCCAGCCTGGAGGAGAGATGTGGGGTCTTTATTGACCCCGCATCTCTCCATAAAGAGTACCTGTCACCAGGCCCGGACTGGGACAAAAAATAGGCCCGGGCATTTTAGACTGAGCAGCCAAGTTTTCCAGGGACCCGGGGGGGTGGGTATTTTCGCAGGGGGTGGCTGGTAACGGTCCTCCACACTGTAATGTGCAGGGACGCTGTGATATAAAGGGGACTGCACTGTAAAGGGGCACTGCAATGATTACAGTGCAGTCCCCTTTATATCACAGCGTCCCAGTCCTATTGTGGCCATAGAATGCTAGTACTGTGTCTCCTATTGTGCCCACACTGCCCAGTGACACTGACCTGCTCTCTCTGGTGGTCCTGGACAGCGTGGCGTTCTTTGTCTGGTGGTGCGGGTACAGCGTGACTCTCTCTGGTGGTGCCGGTACAGCGTGGCTCTCTCTGGTGGTGCCGGTACAGCGTGGCTCCCATGGCTCTCTATGGTGGTGCGGGTACAGCGTGGCTCTCTGGTGGTGCGGGTACAGCGTGGCTCTCTGGTGGTGCGGGTACAGCGTGGCTCTCTGGTGGTGCGGGTACAGCGTGGCTCTCTGGTTGGTGCGGGTACAGCGTGGCTCTCTGGTTGGTGCGGGTACAGCGTGGCTCTCTGGTTGGTGCGGGTACAGCGTGGCTATCTGGTTGGTGCGGGTACAGCGTGGCTCTCTGGTTGGTGCGGGTACAGCGTGGCTCTCTGGTTGGTGCGGGTACAGCGTGGCTCTCTGGTTAGTGCGGGTACAGCGTGGCTCTCTGGTTGGTGCGGGTACAGCGTGGCTCTCTGGTTGGTGCGGGTACAGCGTGGCTCTCTGGTTGGTGCGGGTACAGCGTGGCTCTCTGGTTGGTGCGGGTACAGCGTGGCTCTCTGGTTGGTGCGGGTACAGCGTGGCTCTCTGGTTGGTGCGGGTACAGCGTGGCTCTCTGGTTGGTGCGGGTACAGCGTGGCTCTCTGGTTGGTGCGGGTACAGCGTGGCTCTCTGGTTGGTGCGGGTGTACAGCGTGGCTCTCTGGTTGGTGCGGGGGTACAGCGTGGCTCTCTGGTTGGTGCGGGGGTACAGCGTGGCTCTCTGGTCGGTGCGGGGGTACAGCGTGGCTCTCTGAGTTTGGGGGTTCTGAGTAATTTTCTAACAAAAAATTTATGATTTATGCATGTAGGAGAGAAGTGCCAAAATAGGCCCGGTATGGAAGTGGTTAAAGTTGTTTTCTTGTGGTTCTTACACCTTTGCCACACGGTGGAGCCACGGACATCACTGTGCTGTTTTTCAGTTTAGCTGTTCTTACTTCCTGAATCGCCCTCATTTGACAGAGGATATGATCATTCATTGTACAGTAGGCAGGATGAAGGCAATGAGGTGACAAAGCCAAACTAAGAAATAATGGTAACACAAAAACCTGGGGAATGCCCAGGAAAAAACCAAGCCTTCTTACCGACCAGCTTGTAGACAACCAATTAACCTGTCTAACTGTATGTGTTAATCAGGGGTTTTGTCCGTACGCATTTGCAAACGCATGTGTGAGCCTCAGAACCACTTCACGGCACCCTGGAATCTGTGGTCCTAACACTTAAGAAATAATGGTGTACCTTGTCTAGCTGTCCAGCATGGCACAGGCATGTGAATTCCAAGACTGGCTGACTAAAGTTACAAATCCGTCATTTCCACACACAGAAGGCAGAGGAATAATTATCAGTGTTGGTGGTCAATGTGAGGAAATATCCTCAGTGTTGGGGTCGGTTAGAGGAAACCACGCTATGGCGTCAGTGGTTATTAGGAGGACAAAGTCGGCATGATTAGTCTGTGGCTGAAAAAATTATCGGCATTGGTGTTCAATGGGTAAAACAACTATGCAATGTCCCTGTGTCGGTGGGAGAAGTAATGTTTTGGCATTGGTGGTCATCTAGTGCCTTGGTGTTAGTGGTTCAGTGGGAGGAAAAAATTTACCAGAGAGGTAGCCACTGGGTGCAGGGCCGATCCGACCTATAGGCTCACTATGCAAGCCGCTTAGGGCCCCACAAAGCTGCAAAGGGCCCCCCAAATTACTAGAGGCCCGCCTAATGAGAAGTCATTTTCGGCCCCTCCCCCCCACTTCTCAGCTCACTGGCTGCATGGGAGAAAAGGTAAGAAGTCAGCACCCCCCCCCCCCTTCTCAATTTAATGCAGTGTTTCTCAATTCCAGTCCTCAGGCTCCCCAACAGGTCAGGTTTTCAGGATTTCCCTCAGATGAAAAGGCTGTGGTGATTACTAAGGCAGTGAAACTGATCAAATCACCTGTGCAAAATAATGGAAATCCTGAAAACCTGACCTGTTGGGGGGGCCTGAGGACTGGAATTGAGAAACACTGATTTAATGTAAGATGTCATTTCCGACAGCAGAGCACCCCCTCCCCCCCGCTTCTCAACTGTAATCTTTAATGTGACATGTCACTGTCGGCAGTGCCCCCCCCCTGCTTTTCAACTTTAATGTGACATGTCATTTTGCTTAGGGCCCCAGAGAGGTCAGGATCGGCACTGACTGGGTGGGAAAAATGTCACAGCATCGCTGTATATTCTGGGATATTTATACATATTGTAAAGTCGGAACTCCTGATTTTTGAATACACGTTTCAGGTCCGTCTCAGAAACCACAGCAAACTGGCGAGGAATGTTTTAAAGCTAGCCAAAAAAACAGTGGATCAGCAGCCATGATTACTGTGGTCAATTTACATAGGGGGACATAGGAACAGGCAGGATCAACCAGGTTTTATACAGCATAGAAAGAGACAGATTAGACCTAACAAGCACTTTGCTGTTTAACCTGCTGTAACCATTTGCCGACCGGGCCATAGCCAAATGACAGCTACAGCGTGGTCGTCTAGTCCGAGGAGGGCATCCATGGATGTTCCTCCCGAACTCGTGCTTCCAGCGTGCACCCTGGGATCGGCGTAAAGGGCCGATGACGACAGTGCCCCTTTATCACGTGACCGGGTGATCACGTGTCAACAAACCAGTGCATGTCCAGTTCGGTACAGTGTGTGAGGAGGGAACAGTGTGTGAGGAGGGAACTGAGGCAGCAGCGTTGTGTACTGGATCTGAAGTACCTACAGCACTGATTTGTGCTTCATTCGTGCCACATCAGTGCTCAGGCTGTGTAAAAGTTGGTGAGTTTGAAAAAAGACGAAGTCCAGCCTGTGTGTGTGTGTGTGTGTGTGTGTGTGTGTGTGTGTGCGCTTTTATGTCAGTATTTCTCACACGTTGTGTCGCCATACTCAGGAGGAATAGCAGAATGTATTTTGGGGGTGTCATTTTTGCTATGGGTTATAAATAGAGGTCGACCGATATATCGGTTGGCCGATATATCGGCCGATATTTGGCGTTTTTAAATTAATCGGCATCGGCCGATTTGTGCTTTAAAAATGCCGATTTAAACTTCAGCACCGCGACTTGCAAAACGCTTCTGTAATAGAAGTCAATGCAAGTTGCCTGAAGCTTCCCGTAGAAGACCTTCTCTCTCTCCTGGGCAGCCTGCCAAGTTTTAGAAAAGATACAATGTTGCTACTTATCAATGAACTGAACTCTGTGTAGGAGAATTCTCAGTTTAACCATTTAAAGGCTAAATCTTTTTTGATGCTTACAAGTAAAAATCCTGTATTTTCTGCTAGAAAATTACTTGGAACCCCCAAACATTATATATTTTTTTTTAGCAGAGACCCTAGGAAATAAAATAGCGATTACTGCAATATTTAATGTTACACGATATTTGCGCAGCGGTCTTTCAAACACATTTTTTGGGGAAAAAAAATATACTTTAACAAAAAAAAAATAAACAGTAAAGTTAGCCCATATTTTTTTTTTCATCACCTGTTTTTGTGTTATATATATATATATATATATATATATATATATATATATATATATATATATATATATATATATAATGTAATACACAAAAACAGGTAATGAAAACTTTTGGACGAAAAAATAAAAATATGGGCTAACTTTACTGTTTAGCCCAAATGCGCCTGAAAAATCGGCTTAACATATCGGCCCAAAAAAATCGGCATCATAAATCGGCTATAGGCCGCCGCGATTTCTAAATATCGGCATTGGCCAGAGAAAAACCCATATCGGTCGACCTCTAGTTATAAATACCTTATAAATAAACCACTTCTGTGTAACAAAAAAAAAAATCTAAATAAAAAAAAATTGTGGAAAAAAATTACGTGCTCAAAAGATTCATTATGCCTTCTAGATTATGTGTTGGGGTTTTTGCTTCCCAAAATGGGATCATTTTTGTAGGAGTTTCCATTGTTCTGGTGCTCCAGGGCCTTCAAATATGTTATGGGTAGTAGACGCGCTTCGTTCCAAATTTGTTTTTCAACTAAATTTGACAGGAAATCTTCAAAATAACGAATTTGTCCGAAAATTCCAAAATTTGTAAATTCAAAAATGGAAATGAAAATCTGAAAATTCAATAGAAGAAAATACTAACTATTAAATTGGAGATATTGGAATTTTCTTTTCAATTGGACTGTTAGTGAACGCAATGAATACGCATTTATCCGAAGTTACGGATTATCTGAAATGACTACCGCATATTATTACAGTATTATTAATTTGTTACATTCATTTATATATGGCATTCGTTATTTTGGATAATTCATATCTTTTGGATACATTTTTGTATTTTTGTTGCATTTATAAACAGCCAAATTTGAAAGGAATTTCCAATACCTATGATTTAATAGTTATTATTAGCTGGTTATTTTGGATTTAGGAATACCACATCTAAACAAATAGAACATAACGAATTAGAATTTTTCCGAAGTTACGAATTTTATTAAAAAAAATATGTTTTTTCGATCATAACGAATGATGTGAAAATCGAAAATAAAAAACGCAAATGAAAAGAAAACACATTTTTCGGCAGTGCACATGTCTAATGGGTAGTCAAGAAATTAAATGTATAATTTTATAAGCATTGGGTGTTTTGGAGATGGTGAAAGAAGCTGCAGGGGAATACTGTGTAAGGCCCCTTTCACACTGGGGTGGTGAGTGCGTCGGCGGTCAAGTGCCGCTATTTTTAGCAGTGCCTTACCTTCAATTTCTTGGTGCTATTCGGTCGCTAGTGGGGCGCTTTTACCCCCCCCCCCCCTTAGTGGCAGATAAAGGGTTAAAACCACCGCAAAGCACCTCTGCAGAGGTGCAAGTGACAGTTCTGTAAAGCAGGTGCATAGGGAGCAGGAGTTAATGTATATGCCTTGTTCCTTTTATGAAACTGATTATTGGCTTTCCTCTTTTCATTGATCACACATTAGAGAGAGCTGAGCAGCAGATGAGATAAACACATAGCAGTAGATAAAAAGATCATGACTCCCAGCCCAAGTGATTACTAACAGCAGGTCACCCTAAGGTGGGAAGAATTGAGTCCATTACTTTCAAATTATATTGATCTAGCGTATAGAGATAGAGATTATATATATATATATATATATATATATATATATATATATATATATATATCTCTATCTCCCAGTATGTCAATGGTACTGATTTAGGATATTCTAATTTTTATTAAAAGCTATTTTTATTAGAAGACTAGTTCTTGTATATGTCCCAGAAAACCACTATTTACTTTCCAGAATGCTTTGCAGTTTCACAGGGTCCTAGAGTGTTGCCATTGTTTTTCTTTTTGATATACAGCCAGAGCTTTTTTTTTCGGGCATCGTGCTATTTATTACCATAGCCTTTCAAATGCTTTAAAACTGGTCTGTCTCCCCAAAACTAAGAAGCCCTGATACATGCAATTCCACATGCTAATCTTAAAACATCTTCAACGTTAATTCTGTTACTTGCACAGCAAGAACGTGCCACTGATGTCATTGGTGGGCCTGTACAGAAAATATGGAAGAAGTCTGCTACTGATGATGTCTACTTTTTTAAAATAGCAGCACGAGTTTACCAGAGAATAAGGAATGTAGCCATATCATGTGGGAGCACAGTATAAAATGGGACATACAATATTGATTAGATGTATTCATTTGGCAACAACTTATTTTAATAATGCTGGCTTTTTCAAATGTGAGAGGGCCTTTAAAATACATTTTTGCTGCTTTGCGGCCTAGAATGTAGACGGACAAAACGGAATCAGAGTTGGAAAAGATCACCTCACTCCTACAAATGACCTGTAAATTCAATAAGGTGCAGCTAATCACCTTCTTAATAGTATAAAACACCATTTAACTTTTAATTGTGATCAGCTGTGGTCATTTTTGATTAGCTTAGAATGAAAAGAGCTTTTCTGGAGCTTTTCCGTGCCAAGTAGTGCAACTGAAACAATCAACTATGGGTGGGAAGGCACTGTCACTGGGATCTCTGGGATAAAGTTGTGGAAAGGCACAAGTCAGGCAATGGATACAAAACATTTCTGACGGTTTTACTAATGTCTGGAAGCACAGTGATTTCTATTAACCCTCCTGGCGGTATTCCCGAGCGTGACTCGTGGTGGATTTTTTTGTGCCAAAATCGGTAACCCCGAGTCGCGCTCGGGGTAGCTATGCAGAGCCTGCAGCGCGCGCTGGCTCGCCTTGTTTCTGGATCCAATGATGCCACCGCGCTGTGTGAGCGAGCGGGACCTCGCTCGATTCACACAGTGTCCTCCTGTGCCGCCGATCTCTGTTCCCTGCGATGTTACGACGCACGGGGGCGGAGATCGGCGCCAAGGTAAACAAACACTATACATACAGTATACTGTAATCTTATAGATTACAGTACTGTATGTAAAAAATACACACCCCCCTTGTCCCTAGTGGTCTGCCCAGTGCCCTACATGTACTTTTTATATAATAAAAACGGTTCTTTCTCCCTGCAAACTGTAGATTGCCCATAGCAACCAAAAGTGTCCCTTTATGTCAAAAATGGTTTTAGATCAGCTATAAAATAGCGATAATAAATTATAATCACTTGCAGAATTGTGCGATAGCGATTTGTGGGGAAATTCGTCATAAAAAAATAAAAATGACAGCGACAATTCTGCAACTGAGCAAATTTCAGTGATTTTGAGTTGATTACATTATTGAATATTTTTTATTAGAATTATATTATTATTTGTTATAATTATTTATAATTATTTATTATATTATAATTTTGTTTTAAAAAAAATTTCATACCCGGGATGCCTATTAGACTCTGGTTTGGTCAGATTTAAGTGAGTTATTCCTAAGAATTACAGGCCTACAATATAAAACACCAAATTTCCTTGCAAATAATGGTACCGCTTTCAGCACCTTTTTTACTGAAATAATCATACCGCCAGGGAGGTGAAGAAGTTTAAGCTATTTAGTACAACACTGCCCCGCCAGGATTAGGACGGCGCTCCTAACTGGATGAAAAAGCCAGGAGGAAAATGGTCAGAGAGGCTAACAAGAGGCCTACAGCAACTCTGAAACGGTTGCAGGAATTGATGACAAATGGTGGTCATTGTGTACATGTGACAACAGTATCACAAATTCTCCACAAATGTGGGTTTTATTGGAGGGTTGCAAGAAAAAAAAACACTCCTCAAGAAAGGCCACCTGCAGTCACGACTGAGCTTTGCCATAAAGCACCTTGAAGATTCTGAGGCCACATGGAAAAAGGTATTCTGGTCAGATGAGACTAAAATTTCATTACTTGGCCTTATCACGAAACAATATGTCTGGCGGAAATCCAATATAGCTCACCATTAAAATACCATTCCTACAGTTAAGCATGCAGGTGGTAATAACCTTTTCTGGGGCTGTTGCTCTGCAGCAGAGACTGGAGCAGGATAGAAGGAAAAACGGTCAAGGCAAAATAGCGTCAAATTCTTGAGGAAAATCTGCTGCCCTCTGCCAGAATGTTGTCAATGGGAAGAAGGTTTACGTTTCAACATGACAATGACCCAAAGCACACAGCAAAAATAACCACATGGCGGTTGAAGGAGAAAAGGGTGAATCTCCTTGCATGGACTAGTCAGAGCCCAGACTTAAACCCCATTGAAAATCTGTGGAATGACTTGAAGACTGCAGTTCACAAACGGTCACCATTAAATTTAACTGAACTTGCGCAGTTCTACAAAGAGTGGGCAAATATTGCAAAGTCTAGATGTGCAAAGTTAGTAGAGACATACCCCAACAAACTAAAGGCTAATTAAAGTAAGGTGGTTCAGCAAAATACTGACAAAAGGGTTAGGTTAACCTGTTTCCAACTCAGTGATTTCTGTTATATATATATATATATTTTTTTTTTTCCTCACATGTTGGTTATACCATTCACTTGGATAAAGCAAAAACTGTGCCTTTCTTCATTTCAGGCTGCAAAGTGATTGAAAGGGCCATTGTCCTGTCCCCCACCACTGAAAATAGATTTTTACTTACCTGGTCTGTGCAATGTTATTGCATAGTGTCACCCCGTACCGCTTCTCCTGGGGTCCCCCACCAGCATGCTCTGCTTCTCCTCTCCTGCGTGTGCCCCATAGCAAATTTATTGCTATGGGTTTGCACATGCAGGTGTGCTCCCCAACCGGACTGTGTGCGTCCATAGATACACACTCTGTGACCCCCATCTCCCACCTCTCTCAATCTGTCCTGTGAGAAGTGGCACAAAGACCAGCACTGCTGCAGATGGGCAACCACTCGTGGGGGGTAGTGGAACATTTTTTGCTTTAATGCAGGAAATGCATTAAAGCGGAGGTCCACCCGAAATGTTAATTTTTATTTTTTTAATAGCCAGCAGTTACAAATACTGCAGCTGCTGCCTTTTAAAAAATGGACACTTGCCTGTCCAGCACGCCCACGATGTCGGCAGCTGAGATTGAGCAATCGCTCGTCTCTCGACTGCCCCCGCCACCATCCTCAGTGAGGGAATCGGGAAGTGAAGCCTTACGGCTTCACTGCCTGGTTCCCTACTGCGCATGTGCGCGACCAGCGCCGATCGTCCTCGCTGGTCCCTGCTCTCTCCTGGGAACAGTGTGATTCCCAGGAGACAGCGGGGGGGGGGGGGGGGAATGGCTATGCCCGGAACTGGGTGCAAATACCTGTATCTGCACCCCTGTGAAAGGTGTCAAATGTGACACCAGAGGAGGGGAGGGTTCTGAAAAGCGGAAGATCCATTTTTTGGATTAGTACTCCCCTTTAAGGTAAAAGAATGATTCATAAACACTTAAGTTAAGCAAAGCTGTGCCATTCCTCTTGGGTGACAGGTGAATGCCGCAAAGAGCTGTGCAATGTCATAATGTAGCATCACTGTTGCAGCATTCAGGATTCATCCATCTGTGAAGAATGAAGAGAACCTGTGATGTTCTGTGACCTCACTGAAGACATTTCTAATGTGTAAAGATTATTACATTTTTATTTTTTCTTAAGGATCAGAAGTTGCTCAGAGTTGGACCTTCATTTTTTTTTCTGCACTTACAAAGTCCTAGGCTTACAAATAAAAAGTTTTCTGTCTTTTTATATGTGGTGTTGTGTGTGGTATGTTGAGTTTTTTTTTTTTTTTTTTGTCATTTCCTGTAAACGTGGCTGCAAAAGCGCTAGATAAAAAATTATCCTGGATTAAGAATCCTCCTGATCCATAGAGAAGCAAGAAAAATCCCATGATCCTCTGTGGGGCTGACCGTTTCAGAACATCCAGACTTAAAGGGCAGAAATGTTGTTCTTCAGTTCTGTCGTTCCCATACTACACTTCCTGTGGGATCTGCCTTCTTGGAGAAGAATGATTAGCTGACACAAATTACAGCAGTTGCCAGCCAGGTTATGTCTTGGAGGCAAGAGTGACCCAGATTTTGGGCCAATTGTACAGTTAACCGTTTCTTGTGTTTAGAAAATGCAGGGATTGAACGTGTAATTCAATCAAACGATGGGAGAAGAAGATGAAACGAGCCGTCCAGCTTTTGTTAAACTGATTAGAAACATTTGATAGTAGTTAGGAATGATTGCAATCTGACACAAGTGGATATTCATTATCGTTAAACACAGGAATTCCCAAAACTTGTCTATGTAACCAAAGATACAGCTCACAAAGTGCTCCCAATGATAATGAGCAGCAGGGTAAATCCAGTCTGGCCAACTGTCCTTTCCTTCTGAGAACAATAACATGGGGGTGACTGCTATCTCTGCATTGTGCCCATTGGCTTCACAGCCAAAGCCTGATCTTGCTAAATTTGGCAGAGGGAACGGCTAATACCCCTCTAAGGTTTGTTTTGCTGTCTGTGTCCCTGTTCAGAAGATTTCACCTCACTTTCGGTCCCTGTGCCAATTTGGGTTTTGAAAATTTTGGGCTGTTGTTGAAACAAGGATTGGTGATAAAGCTTCAGTTGAGACACATTTTTTTCCCATGATAACTCTTACAGGAATGAATTTCCCTTCCTAGGGGAAGATTTCCTCTCACTTTCTGTTGTCTCCCATTGTAAGTAATGCCGCGTACACACGATCGGAATTCTAGACAAGAAAAGTTCGATGTGAGCTTTTGGTGGGGGATTCCGACCGTGTGTAGGCCCCATCTGACTTTTTCTGTCGGAATTTCCGACAGCAACGATTGGAGAGCTGGTTCTCAAATTTTCCAAAGTGAAAAGTTCTTGTCGGAAATTCCAATCATCTGTGTGCAATTCCGACGCGCAAAAAACACGCATGCTCGGAAGCATTGAACTTAATTTTTCTAGACTCGTCGTAGTGTTCTTGACGGTCGAAGTTTTGCGTGACAGTGTGCATGCAACACAAGTTTGAGCCAAAATTCAGTCGGAAAAAAAATCCACGGTTTTCTTGTCGGAATTTCCGATCGTGTGTACGCGGCATAATAGTTGGAAATTTGTAACTCAGGGACTGCCTGTAGGAGGAATACATATTTCCATGTGTCGTCCCCTCCCAGCTGGATAAGTGGGATATCAATCCTAGGTGACTTGCTTTCAGCAGGAGGGGTTCTCGGAAGCACCAGCATCTTTAGTATGGGTTTTTCCTAATGGAAGCCGAAATAACAGTAAAATAAGAACAGACATTTTAACCCATTCTAACATTATCCAAAATGAAACCAAAAAAACGTTTATTTGGCTGGATATGCAGAACACTAAACTGAAATCATCAGTCTTGTTGCAGACAAGTTCTTTGTTTTTATGATTATGTGAAGTCTCTTTTATGGGAACGTATGTAATGTTGGTACTGAATATTTCCTCACAACATTCTGTTCTGTGAAATGATGGCATTTCCTGTGTTTGCTACACGCCTGATGTTCTCTGACAGATCTTTTTTATTTACTTCTGTGGTTCTAGAATATGCGGATGTCGCACAAAGGCATTCCATTATATGTTATGTTTTCTCCTACACTAATAGGACTATAGTGTTCAATCCCTTCTCACCATAACCCTTATAGTGTACTGTCTCCTTGGGTCCCAAGTCATACTCCATAGATGCCATGGTTTCCATACACTGCACTGATGATGGCCAAAAAGCCTGAAACAGCACAGCTGTATGCAGTTTGGAATCCATGGCTCTATTATGTTGACTCTAGCTCGGCCCTGCTCCTGGCTCTCCATGGCGATTCCAGGGGGGGGGGGCAAACGACCTCCCTTGCCCTATGGAGCGGACGCCCATGTCCATGGCTCTATTATGTTGAGCTATACACCAGTGGAATGATTCGCATGGCTCTGCCCAATGTCCTGAAATGAGGCATAATCCTATTTATTGGATATGGAATGGTGTATATGAATACCTGATGTCCTAAGAAGGCTTTACTGAGCTGTGCACTGATTTAAAGCGGAGGTTCCGCCAAATATATATATTTTTTTAAAAGACAGCGGCTACAAATACTGCAGCTGCTGACTTTTAAAATATGGACACTTACCTGCCCAGTGCGCCCCCGCGATGTCGGCAGCCAAGGGACGAGCAATCGCTCGTCCCCCGGCTGCACCCGCCGCCATCCTCTGTGAGGTAATCGGGAAGTGAAGCTTTGCGGCTTCACTGCCCAGGTCCTTACTGCGCATGCGTGAGTAGCGCGGCGCGGCTTCACTGGTCCCTGCTTTCTCCTGGGAACAGTGTTTCTCAGAAGACAGCGGGAGGTGCGGGTAGGGAGCGAGGCTGCCCCACGAGAGTATTCCCAGAAGTGGGTGCAAATACCTATTTTAGACACTTAGACTGAAAGGTGCTAAATGTGACACCGGAGGGGGGGGGTTCCCGAAAAGAGGAAGTTTTTGGGTGGAACTCCGCTTTAATTCGAGGGCTTGTTGATTTTCTTTAGTATCCTGTACACTCGCCTGCCACTTTATTATTACACCTTGCTAGTACCGGGTTGGACCCCCTTTTGCATACAGAACTGCCGTAACCCTTCGTGGCATGCATTCAACAAGGTGTTGGAAACATTCCTCAGCGATTTTTTTTTTTTTTTTTTTTTTTTTTTTTTTTTTATTGATCCATATTGAGATGATGGCATCACGCAGTTGCTGCAGATTTGTCAGCTGCACCTCTATGATGCGAATCTCTCATTCCACCACATCCCAAAGGTGCTCTATTGAGATCTGGTGACTGTGGAGGTCATTGGAGAACAGTGACCTTATTGTGTTCAAGAAATCAATGGTAAGATGATCTGAGCTTTATGACATTAGAAAAAAGTCTGCAAGCAGCATCTTTGGGGCAGTTTGGGAGTGCTTTTAACCCCTTCTTTGGGGTTAAAAGCACCTCACTAGCAGCCAGAAAGCACTGCCTAAACACTGCACAGGCGCCCTCCCCCATCCATGCTTCTGGCCCCCTCATCCACATTCGTGGCGCCGGATGCCTGGTTAACAATGGAAGTCGTGTTTTTTTTTTTTTTTTTTGGAAGCACGTGATTGGAGCCAGAGGCTCTAATAGGCTTAAAAAAAAGGTGAGCTCGGGGCGCAGAGCACCGTCCTCCGAGCCCACCCAGTTGTGTGACAAAAGCGAAATGAATATTCCCTATTTTCGCACTGATCCTGCTCCCCAGGCCAATCGGGATTCTATTGGACACCTAGGAGGAAGACGCACTGTGTGATGTAGAGGAGACGAAGATGGCCGCTCATCGCAGTGCTGCTTGCCCGGGAACCTAGATGGGGATAAGTTCTGGACAGTACACTGATCGAACACACATTTTCCCGTCATGAAAAGTCGATCATTAGAACTGGCCAAATCTGTGTAATCAGGTAACCAGCTTCAATCCAGGAGTGTCTCCCTGGTAGGGATTATAGTTTGTAAGCTTCTTTGATGGCAGAGACCGAGTACAGTGTAAGCGGCTGCAAGATTTGTCACCTTTTTAATATGAACTAGCACAAGTGTGCCCGTTTTAAGTTCACTTAGGCCGGCCATAGAGGATTCAAACCATGTATGGGTAAGGACTGAATGTACCAAAGTTAATTGAGTAACTTGGGTACAACTAGCCTGCTGTATTTTAAAAGCGATTATCCCTAGCGGCTGCTATAGCCGCTAGCAATAATCACTGAGATCTCCCAGGCAGGGACAGATTCCCCAAGTCTACCCTCTCCCCTCCCCTGCTGGGAAAATACACTTAAATGATTCAGATCATGAAAATAATTTTAATATTACACAAACATAACCCGAGTAAACCCAAGATGCAGTTTTTAAATTATTTAATTTATTAAGGGGGAAAAGCTGTTCAAACCTGCCTGGCCCTATGTGAAAAAGTAAATGCCCCCTCCCATGCTGAATCATGAATGAACTGTGATTGACCACAATTTTTTGGAAAGTTGAGTTAAATGTCACTTGCCACACCCAGGCCTGATTACTGCCAGACCTGTTGAATCAAGAAATCACATAAATAGAAGAATTTAAGCACGCTAACCGATCACAAAGAGCCACATATCATGCCACAATCTAAAAATATCCAAGAACAACAGATTATAATCAAACCTGTATCGGTGTGTGTGTATGTATGTATGTAAATATATATAAAGATCCATTATTTCGAACCTATGTTTTATTTTTTGTGCCATTCTCCAGAGTGACTTGTTCACCATAAGAATGCCCCATGAATACACTTAAATAATTTGAGCCATTTGCCACTTTCGTCGTATAACATTCTGTCCCGTCCCCCAAGGTCCTTATTCTCTAGTGAAGAGATGGCAACTAATGTAATTACAAACTGTTCTGCTCTATGGTACATTCCTGTGTAGCTGTAATTCTTGTACCCATCGCCATCTGTATTCTTGTCTCTCACCAATGTTCTTTTTTTCAGGACAGTGCGTGTTTGGATAAAGAGAGACAGCGGTCAGTTCTGGCCTAGTATATATCATGCAATGCCAGGTAAGTTGTTTCACACAGATGACCTTGCTAAAAACCTTTTCACAGGACTCATTTCCTTCCAGATGCGTTTTTAGATTACAAACATCACCATTGGAAATGCATTGTTTTCAGTAGACTATTTCCACCAATGCTTGTGCTGCAATGCTTTGGGGGAAAAAAATGCTACACTCTGCATTTCGGTGTGTGAAACTAGTTAACCAATCAGGTAAAGTGATATTAAAGCCTAATTTTTTTTTATGTTTTTATTACATGTTTTTGTTTAAAAAGAACAAACGTGTCAAACTTACCTGCTCTGTGTAATGGTTTTGCACAGGGCAGCCCAGATCCTCTTCTTCTCGGGTCCCTCGTCGGCTCTCCTTGCCCCTCGCTCCTGCCAAGTGCCCCCACAGTAAGCAGATTACTATGGGGGCAACCACGCCGAGCCACAGCTCCGTTTGTCGATTCAGACACAGAGGCTCGCCCGCCCCCCCCCCCCCCCGTCTTTCCACTTTTGCTCACTGACTTTGACAGCAGCGGTCTCAGCCAGTCAGTAGGAACAGAGTCCCTGACAGCCCAAGCTCTTGTGCAACATCGCTGGATCAAGATGGGGCTCAAGTAAGTATGAGGGGGAGTTGCACACTGAAGGTTTTATTTTTTTTTTTTTTATGTCAATCCATAATTACTTCTTTGACTGGCTGTTGTAAACCAATTTTTATTTTCTTTTACTCAATGCCTTGATTTTGTGTGTTCGTAATTTAAGAATACATGGGTTGCCCATAACGGCGAGCAAACTGAATCGGGTAACTGTCGAGTATTATGACCATTCTATTCTCTATAATTTCTACTATAAGTTTGCATAATTTCCCACAGTCCAAAACAACATCTCCTTGATCCTTCACCAGCTACATCACCTCCAGCACACAGATTGGTGTTTCCCCAGTGAGATCCCACCTCCAACATACACACAATTGTATTGTCTTTCTCTGGGATCTCTGCTTAACCACTTGCCCTCCGGCAGATTTACCCTCCTTCGTGACCAGGCCATTTTTGCATTACTTAAAATGTATTTGGGTAGTGTTGCACAACAGCGCAATTGTCAGTTAATGTAACCCCCCCCCCCCCCCAAATTGGAGCTTTCTTTTGGTGGTATTTTATCCCCCTGCGTTGTTTGTTTTTTTTGCGCTATAAAAGACAAAACAAAAAATTTGGAAAAAAATATAGATTTTATACTTTTTGCTATAAAACGATATACACAATTCTATAATACAAATCCAATTCAAAAATTGAAAAACCATTTTTTTTCATAAATTTAGGGCAATATATATCTGCTACATATTTTTGGTAAAAAAAATCCAAATAAGCGTATATTGATTGGTTTGTGCAAAGGTTATAGCATCTACAAACTATGGGATATTTTTTAAAATATATATTCGTATTTATTGGGGTATAGCGTGCTCCCACGTATAGCGCGCACCCCTAAAGTTGCAGCGGATTCCTGTGGAAAAAAGTTTTTTGTACTTACATTTTTGGTGTCTTGTGCGGCGTCCATCGGCGGCCTCGTCGGGTCCGGCGTCCGTCTGCGGCTTCGGGGGTCCTCTTTTTTGGGTCCAGCGTCCTCCCCGCTCGTTTCCCGCACCAAGTTTGAAAACTGCGCCGACATATACAGAGCGCAGTACACTCGTGTATTGTCGGGCAGGCTCGGCAACTCTCGCGCTGACGTCCTGTACGTCCAGGACGTGAGCGCGGAACGAGCCGAGACTGCCCGACTATACCCGAGTGTACTGCGCTCGGTATATGTCGGCGCAGTATTCAAACTCGGCGCGGGAAAGCGGGTATCGCCGTATACCGCGCACTCACGATTTTGCCCTGATAAATACGGTATATCATTTTATTTACTAGTAATGGCAGTGATCAGCGACTAAATAGGGAGACTGCGGTATTAGGGCGAACAAGTTGCACACTAACACTTTTGACACGTTTTGGGGACCAGTGACACTAATACAGTGATTAGTGTTAAAAAATATGCACTGTCACCAGTGGCGGCTGGTGCTCAAAACTGAATAATTCTGGGAAAAAGAAACCCCATCAATTGCAGCCTCACTGTGCCCCAACAAACGCTCCCACTGTGCCCCCCTGCCTGCCTTTTGCCCGGCAATTACCCTGTCTCGGTGGGGCAGTGGGTGACAGCGGTGAGCAGTGTCCCCCATGCTCCTCAATGTCGGCGATCGCTCCTCCCGCCCTCTCCTATGGTTGGACGCCTGATAGGCGTCCAATCACAGTGCCTGTCGCTTCAGCCAATCAGGGGATGGGTAACAGACCCGAGCAACTGAGAGGCGGTTCAGTGTTTGGGAAAGCGAATATTCATTCGCTTTTTGTAACAACGTTGGGTGAACTCACATGGCGCTCGCTGTTTATTTATTTTTTTACGCCTATTACAGCCTATGGCTCTAATCGGGTGCTTTAAAAACACCCACCCCCGCTGTAATTCAGGTGTTCGAAAAGGGGCCGGGCGCCTGAATTAGGGGGTGGCGGCGGCCATAGATACAGTGGATTCATGCATAGCACAAATCTATCTATTGGTGATAGAGGGGGTCTCTGGAGATAGGGGGCAGTGCACGTGTGCCCTTATGGATGCACCGCCGCTGACTCTCACTGTATTAATGACACTGGCTGGGAAGGGGTTAAGCATCAGGGGTGATGAAAGGGTTAAATATATGCCTAGCCTGTGCTTTTTCACTGGGGGGGGGGGGGTCCTTTTTACTATGGAAAGGCATTGCTCTATGTTCCTGCTTTGAGGAACACAGGATCAACACCTTCCCTACTGACAGAACGGCAGCTCGCTATTCTGCCTGTGTGCTGTACAATCGCTGGGTTACGATGAAATATCGTTGTTGTGCGACAGCAAATGTACACTGTTATACAAGCTGTACACTCGCTACTTTACATTGTAGCAAAGTGTCATTTCTTCAGTGTTGACACATAAAAATATAAAATAATATATAAAATAATACAATATTTACATAAATGTGAGGGGTGTACTCATTTGTGAGATACTGTAGGACTTGGTAAGCTGTAGTATAATAAGTTTGCTTTTGGGGTTTAATACTTCTTTACCCCTTAGCTTATAAGCATTAACCCTCAGTGACCTGTTCAGTGTACGTGATTTAAGAGCATTTGCATTGGTGTGCATGCAAACTTTGTGGTGATTACCCTTAGACCCCTTTCACACTGGGTAGTTTTTTAGGCGCTTTGGCGTTAAAAAAAGCTCCCTCAATGGGAAGGGGCCTTTAGAAGCGGTGTATTTAACGCTCCTAAAGCGCTGCAAAGAAGCTGTTTGCAGGTCTTTTCTTGAAGCCCCGCCAGCGCAGCGCCTCAGTGTGAAAGCACTCGGGCTTTCACATTGTGATTACAGATGCAGCTTCTTTCAGGCGCTTTACAGACACTTTTTTAATGCTGAAAAACGCCCCAGTGTGAAAGGGGTCTTAAAGTAAATTCTCCTCGCACTCTAGATTGGGTTGTTTCATGAGGTTTTACATATACAGAGTGCAGGGAATCTGATAAATGCATTTAAGAAATGAACCACTTCAATACAGGGGGCACTTTCAGCCCCTGCCTGCTGAGGCCAATTTTGAGCTTTCAGCACTGTCGCACTTTGAATGACAATTACGCAGTCATGCAATGCTGATCCTATATGAAATTGTTTTTTTTTACACAAATAGAGCTTTCATTTGGTGGTATTTAAATGCCACAGGATTCTTTTGTTTTGCTCAAAAAAATAAAAAAAATAAAAAGGACGGAAAATGTTGAAATTTTTTTTTCCTCCGTCACTGATGGGGTGGCACCAATAATCAGGGCACTGATAATCAGTACCCTGATACCAATGTAAATGTCCTTGGTCAGACTTGCCCATTACTGGCTCTCCTCATGCTGTGACAGTGTGTGAGGAAAGGAATGCCGAAAACCGTTACAATTAGACAAAGCTGATCATAGTAGAGGGCCGATGTGATTGGCCCTTTACCGCTATCACAGAGCATGCCAGTTGTGGTTTTGGGAGGACGCCCACAGACACTCTTGCAGAACTGGACAACGAACCTTTACAACCCCTTTAAACCACGCTATAGCCAAAAGACGGCTACAGCGCGGTCTGGAACTGGTTGAAGGGGTTGTAAAGGTTTGTTTTTTATTTTCTAAATAGGTTCCTTTAAGCTAATGCATTGTTGGTTCACTTACCTTTTCCTTCGATTTCCCTTCTAAGTGTTTTTTTTTCTTTGTCTGCATTTCTCACTTCCTGTTTTTTCTCAGTAAGCTTGTCCCCATCATCTGGCTGGGGTTTAGTCAGCCAGAACAGCTTACTGAGGAGGAACAGGAAGTGAGAAATTCAGACAAAGAAAAACAAAGAAAACATTTTTTTAGAAGGGAAATCGAAGGAAAACGTAAGTGAACCAACAATGCACTAGCTTAAAGTGGATGTAAACCCAATTTTTTTTTTTTTCATGTCACAATGTAGAGAATAAGATTTCCTATCATCTGAGCCCAGTCTTGCCACACAGAGTTAATCCAACTCTGAGCAATCCTCTTTTATTGTTCAGTGAAAATTAAGACTTCCAGATAAAACCCTGTCTAAATAAAAAGTCTGTTCCTCCCTCCTTGCTTTGAGTGACAGGTTGTTTACATATCTAGCTTGGACATGTTTATCATATGTTATGTTATGTTTTTCATAATATGAGGGTGATCCACAGTATAAAAAGTGAGAAATCCACCCCTACCCCACATAACACTTCCTGGTAATATACAATGACCTGTGGATCACCTCATATTATGATAAACATAACATATGATAAACATGTCCAACTTTAAAGGCACCTATTTGGGAAAAAAAATGAACCTTTACAACCCCTTTAAAGTAGTATTGAACCCTCCAGTGTTTTTAGCTTAACGCGTTGAGCACAGTAAAATACATTGCCCAGTAAACTATTTGGTAACATTCTTACACCAGTGCTTGCTGTTCACAACATTCAGTGCTGTTGGCTCCTGTTCTCTCGGTGCTGCTTCTTTGAACTTCTGGTCTTCATAGGAGTTATCAGTTACAGCGCAGTCTTGAACCAATCTGTTAGCTTGGGGGAAAGAATTTGCCGTTGAGTGTCTTGCCTCCTAGGCTAGAGGGTTGTATGTTTCTATTGATGCACATAGTGTTGGGGAGACACCACTCTAGCCCCTGCTTGTGAGAAGACTCCATAGGATAAAGGAGACACCCTGAAACGGGAAACCCAGGGCAGTGATCATGGCACCAGCTTAAACGGGAACATAAGCTAGGATTAAAAGATAAAGAAACTGCATACCTCGTAAGTGATTACATCAGCCGCTGAAAGTGATTAAAAAATTGAGGGTTTAAAATTTCTTTAACCCGTCTGCCCTGAAATGTGGTGTAGGCGGTACACATCATAGTAAGAAACCTACGCCAGCCGTGTTTATTGCAACCTCTTCAATGCTAATGGCACTTTTGTGTTTTATATTTTTCAGCTCCATGTTCATGTATGTCTTTTAATCCAGAAACCCGGAGGCTGTCCATAGGCCTGGACAATGGTACCATCTCAGTGAGTACAAAGTATATCCAGCTACTCTGTTATGTCACCTGCATTTATATTAAACACTATTAGTTGCCGTTTATAGAACAGCGGTAAGACATCCGGAAATGATAGTCTTTGTACTTATCGCGTTGCACACTTTTTTTTTTTTTTTACACCATTTACTTTTTTCCACGCTATATTCACGTTCATTTATTAACGTTAACGTGGTTGCAAAGTCGAAAGTTTATTTTTTATGTTTATGCATTAAGATAAAAAGTCTCCCCCCCCCCCCCCCATACTTGCCTGACCCCCGTCACAATCCAGCAATGTCCATGAGTGTCTTAGCCGTCCAGGACTCTCTCTCCTGATTGGCTGAGACACAGCAGGGGTGCCATTGGCTCCTGCTGCTGTCAATCAAAGTCAGTTAGCCTATCGGGGGAGAGAGAGAGGGCAGGGCAGAACTAAGGCTCTGTGTTTGAATGGGCACACGGAGCTGCAGCTAGGGCTTTGGTACCACTGTTCCCCATTGGAGGTTCTTTATGAACACAAGCTCTGTCTGAAACTCCAGCCAAAAGATTTGGATAGAGTGGGGAAGGGTTGTTTTTGTACAGGAAGTGAGGGTAAATCACTGCCTTGGAGGACACATGCAGCAATAAAAACTTACCAGAGGCTCTAACCCCTCTCATTTTCTTCAAAGCTAAAAAAAAAAAAGTCTGAGGCTAGAACAGGCTTATAAATCTTGACTGCTCTTGGATTTTCAATTACATCTCCATGTGATATGAAAATACGTTGCATAATGCACCCCCAGCACAAAAAGGCATTTGTGTTTGTCAGCAGGCTGGGCATGGTAGTTTTTTTCCCTAACAAATTATATGCTTCTGCTTCCTATGCTGAAACAATGGTGTTTGTTCTCTGTGGTTCATCACTTCCATGTTGTTAAAGACCAGCTACAGTCAATATATATATAGCTTTTTTTCAGGGGGAACTTGGGGGAACTCAGTTCCCCCACCTCTGGCTCAGACCCTTTGGTGCCTTCTCACCACAATCACAGAAGTCTGGTTTCTGTGTTTACAAGTGACAGCTCTGCACTCTGTGTGTAACCCCCCTGAACTCTGCACTCTGTATGTAATGCAAATTTGGTATTTAATGCCCCTTTAAGACCCTCCTACTGTTTGTGAAATCTGAATGGGTCGTGGTTGAGTTCCTGCACCTATTTTCTGAGAAAAAAAGCTGTGTGTGTATGTGTGTGTGTGTGTGTGTGTGTGTGTATGTATGTATGTATGTATGTATATGTGTGTATATGTATGTGTGTATATATATATATATATATATATATATATATATATATATATATATATATATATATATATATATATATATAATAATTAGTGGTTCCAAATTAAGAACTACTGCAGTAGTTAACAGACACAAAAGATACTCGGCATCTTTCCAAATAACTATTCTGCTTTATTATGACGCAATTGAAGGTTTTTATACACAAGATTACGTAGGTATCTCATTATTATCACAATCGTACTTTTATAGTAACAAGGGACGTAACATAGGCAGACTAATTCTAATCAGGACTCGAAAGAATGCAAACGTGTAATGAAAACATTATTAGTGCCGTGTGCTATACACACAAAATATAATACAATTCTATACAGAACTTACACATTTCCTTAACTAAATAGATTTTTTCCATAGACCCTGGGTTATAGGCTGGTACTTTCAGGTGATTGGACACAGGCAAATCTTTGCTTTTTTCCCCACAAATAGAGCTTTCTTTTGGTGGTATTTGATCACCTCAGCGGTTTTTGTTTTTTGCGCTATAAACAAAAATAGAGCGACAATTTTGCAATATTTTTTTCTTTTTGCGATAATAAATATCCCCCCAAAAAATCTAAAAAAAAATGTTTCCCTCAGTTTAGGCCGATACGTATTCTTCTACCAATTTTTGTTAAAAAATCGCAATAACCGTTTATCGACTGGTTTGCGCAAACTTTATAGCGTTTACAAAATAGGGGATAGTTTTATGGCATTTTTATTAATAATTTTTTTTTTTTTACTAGTAATGGCGGCGATCAGCGTTTTTTTTTTTTTTTTTTTTTTTTTTTTTTTTTTTCTTCTTGTGACTGCGACGTTATGGCGGACACATCGGACACTTTTGACACATTTTTGGGACCATTGTCATTTTCACAGCGAAAAGTGCTATAAAAATGTTCTGATTACTGTGAAAATGGCACTGGCAATGAAGGGGTTAACCACTAGGGGGCGCTAAGGGCAGGGCCGATCCGCCCTATAGGCTCACTATGCAAGCCACTTAGGGCCCCGCAAAGCTGCGGAGGGCCCCCCAAATTACTAGAGCCCCCGCCTGGTGAGAAATCACTGAGAGGTAAGAAGTCGGCACCCCCCGCTTATCACTTTAATGTAAGATGTCATTTCCGACAGCAGAACACCCCCTCCCCCGCTTCTCAACTTTAATCTTTAATGTGACATGTCACTGTCGGCAGCGCCCCCCCTTATCAACTTTAATGTGACATGTCATTTTGCTTAGGGCCCCAGGGAGGTCCAAGATCGGCACTGGCTAAGGGGTTAAGTGTGCCCTAAGGGAGTGATTCTTGCTGTAGGGGGGCATGACTGTAGCCGTGACGTCACTGATCGTCGCTCCCTATATCAGTGAACAGACGATCAGTGTCACTGCCACACAGAAGAACAGGTAAGGTACACACACCTCTCCCCGTTCTTCAGCTCCTGTGACCGATCACAGGGACACCGGTGGCAATCGGGTCACGGAGCTTCGGACCGGGTCGCGAGCGCGCCGCCAGTGGCATGCTCGCGACCCCGCCGCTGGGCTCTTAAAAGCAACGTACAGGTACATGCCTGTGCCCAACCGTGCCCTTCTGCCGACGTATATCGGCGTGAAGGGGTCCTTAAAGCGGTGGTTCACCCTCCTTCACATCATTAGACCATTACATTCGGCATCGTAGCGCGAGCTACGGTATGCCGGTCTTAAATTTTTAATCCCCGTACTCACTGTGCTATCGATGATTGAAGAATCCGACTCCCGCGGGGAATGGGCGTGCCTATGGAGAGGGAGGATGATTGACGGCCGGCTCTGGCACGTCACGCTCCCCGAAGACAGCCGGAGTAGGTCTCGGCTATTCACGGCGCCTGCGCACAGGCTATGCGCAGGCGCCGTGAATAGCCAAGCCTATTTCGGCTATTTCCGGAGAAGCGTGACGTGCCAGGGCCGGCCGTCAATCACCTTCTCTCACCATAGGAACGCCCATTCCCCGGATTCTTCAATCATCGATAGCACAGTGAGTACGGGGATAAAAAATGTAAGACCGGCATACCGTAGCTCGCGCTACGATGCCGAATGTAATGGTCTAATAAAAAAAAAACATTTTTTTTTTTTTTAACAGGGTGAACCCCCGCTTTAAGTGGTTAAAGGGACGGTTGTATCTGCTATACCTCGTTCGTACATGTGGTGAGTTTTTTCATAAACGAATGGGCTGAACAAAAAATGAGGAGCTCACTGTACGAACTATGCAATGTTAGTACAGTGATCTCCTGCTGACCTATTGTATTCTGACTCCCCCCCCCCCCCCCCCCCCCACACGAACACACAGGTCTGGGCTGGCAGCCGTTGGAGAAATTATTTGCTTCACTACTGTAGTTAATTATTTTACTTCTGATTTTTTCAATTATCTCATTACTGTCCTCTATCTCAACAATATGAAAGTGCATCCGGCTTGGTAAAACCTTGGGTGCAGATATATGGATGCACTGTGACCAAATACAGTTCTACAAAGTATCGAAAATAGGTCCATTGTAATTATGAACTGCAACAAAATTTGAATTCCCATTTGGGCCAATTCTGACCTATCCTGCTCCTACATGTAAAAATGTAAATACTTTTTTATTACATTTTTTTGCTAGAAAACTTCTTAGAACCCCCCAAACATTATATATACTTTTTAGCAGAGGCCCTATAGAATAAAGTGGTGGGTGTTGCAATTTTTTATGTCACATGGTATTTGCACAGCGGTTTTTCAAATGCAATTTTTTTTTTTTTTTGGAAAATAAAAAAACGCTCATAAATAAAGAACAAAAAGAAAAGAGAGAAAAAAGAAAGTTAGCCCAATTTTTTTGTATAATGTGATGGATGATGTTACACTGAGTAAATTGACACCTCACATGCTTTAAAATGGTGTCTGCCATGGGAATGGCGGCAAACTACAGTGCTTAAAATTCTCCATAGGCTTTAAACGCCTTTTACAGGTTACCAGATTAGAGTCTCTTAGAGAACAAGAATTATTGCTCTCGCTCTGACGTTTGGTATAATACCTTAGTGTGGTTCAATCGCCATTTACATATGCGTGCAGGAGTAATGTATGCGTTCACATTTGCGTGTAAGCACGGGGACGGGGGCACTTTAACCACTTAAGCCCGGACCATATTGCTGCCTAAAGACCCAAGGGGTTTTTACAGTTCGGGACTGCGTCGCTTTAACAGACAATTGCGCGGTCGTGCGACGTGGCTCCCAAACAAAATTGGCGTCCTTTTTTCCCCACAAATAGAGCTTTCTTTTGGTGGTATTTGATCACCTCTGCGGTTTTTATTTTTTGGCGCTATAAACAAAAATAGAGCGACAATTTTGAAAAAAATTCTATATTTTTTACTTTTTGCTGTAATAAATATCCCCCAAAAACATATATAAATTTTTTTTTTCCTCAGTTTAGGCCGATACGTATTCTTCTACCTATTTTTGGTAAAAAAAATCACAATAATCGTTTATCGGTTGGTTTGCGCAAAATTTATAGCGTTTACAAAATAGGGGATAGTTTTTTTGCATTTTTATTTTTTTTATTTTTTTTTACTACTAATGGCGGCGATCAGCGATTTTTTTTTTCGTGACTGCGACATTATGGTGGACACTTCGGACAATTTTGACACATTTTTGGGACCATTGTCATTTTCACAGCAAAAAATGCATTTAAATTGCATTGTTTATTGTGAAAATGACAGTTGCAGTTTGGGAGTTAAACACAGGGGGCGCTGTAACATTTAGGGATCACTGTGTGTGTGTTTACTAGTGTAGGGGGGTGTGGCTGTAGGAATGACATCATCGATCGGATCTCCCCTATAAAGGGGATCACCTGATCGATGCGCCGCCACAGTGAAGCACGGGGAAGCCGTGTTTACACACGGCTCTCCCCGTTCTTCAGCTCCGGGGAGCGATCGCGACAGAGCGGCTAAAAACAAATAGCCGCGCCGTCGTCCCCGATCGCTCCCCGAGCGGACCCGACCTCCGCATGTACCGGGGGGGGGGGTCCCAATCGGACCCCCCACCCACGTCTAGCAGAGGACGTACAGGTACGTACATGTGCCTGTCCGTGCCATTCTGCAGACGTATATGTACATGAGGAGGTCCGCAAGTGGTTAAAAATATTTTCTATTGATTTATTTTATAAGAAATGTTTTTCTTTTACGCTTTTTTGGATTAACTTTATTGTTATCACAAGGGATGAACAAAATCCCTTGTGACGGCAAGACCCAAAAATCTCTCTTCTAGTCTCCCATGCAACCGATCAGACCCAGATCGGTCTGATCGACTGCTTTCCTGGCCACTGGCGGAACCAGATGTGATGAACTACTCTTCGCTCCCGGTTTCTGTGGTTACAGAGAGAGGAACAACGTTGGTTCCTCCCTCTCTGTTCAGGGCAGCAATCGCCGATGGCCGCTTCGCCTTCCAGGCTCCGCGATGGGACAGTAGAGTCTGGGAAAGGTGACGGCGGCCACGGGAGGGGGGTGCTACCCCTTTCCGCCACCCGCAAAAGTGATCAAGTGGCTAATTAGCCACTCGATCACTTTTGCCTTGCAGGTAATTGCTGGCTGAGAAGATCCATACCGGGATGATGATTCACATCGTTTTTTTATGCTCTGAAAAACGACAAAATGTTTTCGTGATGTAAAAAATTATCGTGTGTGGGCAAAAACAATGTTTTAAACCTGCTTATGCCCAGAAGCAAGTTATGAGATGGGAGCGCTCGTTCAGGTAAAACTACCGTTCGTAATGGAGTAAGCACATTCATCACGCTGTAACAGACAAAAAAGCGCAAATCGTCTTTTACTAACAAGGAATCGGCTAAAAGCAGCCCAAAGGCGAATAGAACTTCCCCCTTGAGGCCGCGTACACACGGTCGGACAAAACCGATGAGAATGGACCGAGGTTCAGTTTCATCGGTCCAAACCGACCGTTTGTATAGCCCATCGGTCTGTTTTCCTTCGGTCCAAAATTTTAAAACTTGCTTTAAAATCGAAGCGATGGACCGCTGCCCGAGCGGTCCAAACCGATGGTTAGTACAGAAAGCATCGGTTCAAAACCCGCGCATGCTCAGAATCAAGTCGACGCATGCTTGGAAGCATTGAACTTCGTTTTATTCAGCACGTCGTGTGTTTGACGTCACCGCGTTCTGACCTGATCGGTTTTTGGAACGATGGTGTGTACGCACATCAGACCATCAGGCCACTTCAGCGGTGAACCGATGGAAATGGCCCGTCGGACCATTCTCATCGGTTTGGAACGACCGTGTGTACAAGGCCTTAGAGTTCAGTTGTACGTCACCGCGCTTTGTTCATCATTTTTCCAAAACGATGGTGTGTGGGCAACGTCGTTTTTAATGATGAAGTTGGAAAAACTTTTTTTTTCCATGCCGAAAAATGACCGCATAAGGCTTGGCCATAAACTTATACAATTTTTTTTTTTTTTCTTTTAGATTTACCAAAACGATATAATATGAGGTCCAACCTAAACACCACTCAAGTGGTATGCCATGTGGTAGCCCCCTGCGCTACATAGTTGGCATTAAATCTAAAGGAAATTGTGTATTTTCTTATTCAATGTATGGCCAGCTTATCAAGCTAGTCTAAAGAAATGATATGTTTGGATGTATGAATCAAAGAAGTTCTGCTGATATTGATGATTCCCCTTGGTTTGCTTGTGGCTTTATCACCTACAATAATTGCTTCTAGTGTATGAACAGTACCCCAAAGCTGACTATCTGAAATAACCTTTTTCCTACACATCTAATCTTACGGAGAGACTTGCATTATGAGCAATAAGACCAGAAGGTGCGGTAATGCTTAATATTAACATGACAACTAATGAAGTGAAGAACTTCTTAGTATAACGATCATTGGGGGGCCACACACAGGTTATTTTATATTTTGCGGTCCAAATAAAATTTTAAGTATATGAATATTGTTGAAAAAAAAAAAAAAAAAAACACTTTTAGGGGGGATTTATTAAAACCGGAGCAGATTAAACCTGCATAATAACCAATCAGCTTCCATCTTCAGTTTGTTCATTAAAGGGGTTGTAAAGGTAGAACATTTTTCCCTAAATAGCTTCCTTTACCTTAGTGCAGTCCTCCTTCACTTACCTCATCCTTCCATTTTGCTTTTAAATGTCCTTATTTCTTCTGAGAAATCCTCACTTCCTGTTCTTCTGTCTGTAAGTCCACACCTTAATGGGAGGCTTTCTCCCTGGTGTGGAGAAACCTCTTGAGGGGGCGAGCAGTAGTGTCAGGACACTCTCTACGTTGCAGATAGAGAAAGGAGCTGTGTGTTAGTGGGCGTCCTGACACTACTGCTCGCCCCCTCAAGAGGCTTTCTCCACACCAGGGAGAAAGCCTCCCATTAAGGTGTGGACTTACAGACAGAAGAACAGGAAGTGAGGATTTCTCAGAAGAAATAAGGACATTTAAAAGCAAAATGGAAGGATGAGGTAAGTGAAGGAGGACTGCACTAAGGTAAAGGAAGCGATTTTAGGGATTTTTTTTTTTTTTTTTACCTTTTACAGCCCATTCATACTATGTGGTGTTCCACATGAAAACGGGTAACTGCAACAACACTATTGTTTTCTATGTTTCATGTTGACACTAGAACTCTGTGTTTCTCTGTGTTCGCATAATATCGCACTGCAACGCACAGAAACCTGTGTAAACGTGTCAAAACGGACCTCCCTCCCACTTACAAAAATAGGGCAGAATAAACATGCCTTTGAAAATAAAATCCAAAACAAAGTGCATACAAATGCACATAAAAACACATGGAAATATGCATAAGTGTGTATAAATGCAGAGAAATGACATGCACCAAAATGCAATGTACTGTAGGCGTAGGTGCAGTTTTATGTGCATTGTCGTGTGAATGGGCCCTTAGGCTAGGTTCAGACTGATGCAACTACGTTTTGCTTGGGACTAAGGATGAGCTCTGGCGTGTTCGCATAGTACACGTGCAGAGCCCGCCAGGAAGTGTGCACGGCGCTGCGCTAATCACAGTCAGGGAGACATTGTCCCGATGCTCGGCTGCAGAGATCGGAAAATGTCTCCCTGGCTGTGATTAGCGCAGCGCCGTGCACACTTCCTGGCGGGCTCTACACGTGTACTATGCGAACATGCCAGAGCTCATCCTTACTTGGGACATGACACCCGCCATATCTCCTGCGTTTTTCTGTGCGGGTGATTGTGGCTGGAACAGGTGGGGACCTGCAGCGGGAACCACCCACAAAGATGTAAACCTAGCCTTTTTAAGCTTTGAAAATCCAAAATGGAAGCTGATTGGTTGTCGTGCACAGGTGTTCCACCTTCTAACTGTTTTGGTCTTGGCAAATTCCTCTTTCTGTGTATAAGTATATCTCCAAGTGCAGATAAGAGCTTTGACTTTCCTAATCTGGATGTTCTAGGTTAGTAACTTGTAAAGCATTGAAGCCCGTGTAACCAGTGGGTGGGCGATGCTCATCAGTGGAAGGGCATAGTTGATGGCGAAGAGCTGACTGAAGCCACCTAACATCGCACCTTCTTGAGATTAGAGGAGCGGCGTCCCGGATGTTGCATTACCGATACCACTAGATGAGTAACTTAGAAGCCAGCACCCCTCATACCTGAGGATGGGGGGGGGGGGGGGCGCAAGTATCCTCTTGATTTGAGTGGTGCTGGAAGCCTCTCCGGTCACAGATCAAGAAATGGCCAGGCAACTGTCATATTTAGAGGTCAACAATGGTAGCCCCATATGAAGCTGTAATGTTAGGGCAGTGCTGCATCATAGACTCTGACAAAAGCAGAGTCTGTAAGCTGCTACAATAGCATTAGGGTCCATTCTTACCAGAAACTGCACATAACACCATGTTTACATGCATTTGATGCGTGCTTGAATGTGTTTTGCACTGCGTCTGCAGTGCATTTTTCTATACCTTTTTTTGGACTTTTCTTTCCTCGCTTAAAGGGATGTGGTGCGGTGCATTTAAAGTGCGTTTTCCTGCCTTTGTGGTGCGGAAAAATGCAGCATGC